>NW_028126054.1:0-506681 GCF_965194825.1 Balaenoptera physalus | reverse complement strand
CCAATAGATTTCCTAAGCACTAGTGTTTTAAGGAACAGCTTAAAAAGAGAATCCTAATGTGATTTCTTTATAATGTGTGTGTTCTTTATCTTATCCTAGTGTCTAAACTCTTCTCCATGGCTGGACCCCCAAATAATATTCCTTTACGTGCTAAGGGGTAACTAGAGAGTGGGATAGGTTTAATAACTACCCTAACCCTAACGCGTACCCTAACGCTAACCCCTACCCTAACCCTAACACGTACCCTAATCCTAACCCGTACCCTAAACAGAGCCCTAACCCTAACACTAACCCTAACCCTAACCCTAACCCATACCCTATGCCGTGCCCGAAGCCCTCCCCGAACCCGTACCCTAAGCCGTACCCTAAGCCTAACCCTAAGCCTAACCCTAACCCTAGGCTACCCTTGACTGCTTCTGCCTCCAATAGATTTCCTAAGCACTAGTGTTTTAAGGAACAGCTTAAAAAGAGAATCCTAATGTGATTTCTTTATAATGGGTGTGTTCCTTATCTTATCCTAGTGTCTAAACTCTTCTCCATGGCTGGACCCCCAAATAATATTCCTTTACGTGCTAAGGGGTAACTAGAGAGTGGGATAGGTTTAATAACTAACCTAACCCTAACACGTACCCTAACGCTAACCCCTACCCTAACCCTAATACGTACCCTAATCTTAACCCGTACCCTAAACCGAGCCCTAACCCTAACACTAACCCTAACCTTAACCCTAACCCATACCCTACGCCGTACCCGAAGCCCTCCCCGAACCAGTACCCTAAGCCGTACCCTAAGCCTAACCCTAAGCCTAACCCTAACCCTAGGCTACCCTTGACTGCTTCTGCCTCCAATAGATTTCCTAAGCACTAGTGTTTTAAGGAACAGCTTAAAAAGAGAATCCTAATGTTATTTCTTTATAATGTGTGTGTTCCTTATATTATCTTAGTGTCTAAACTCTTCTCCATGGCTGGACCCCCAAATAATATTCCTTTACGTGCTAAGGGGTATCTAGAGAGTGGGATAGGTTTAGTAACTACCCTAACCGTAACGCGTACCCTAACCCTAACCCCTACCCTAACCCTAACATGTACCCTAATCCTAACCCGTTCCCTAAACCGAGCCCTAACCCTAACACTAACCCTAACCCTAACCGTAACCCATACCCTACGCCGTACCCGAAGCCCTCCCCGAACACGTACCCTAAGCCGTACCCTAAGCCTAACCGTAAGCCTAACCCTAACCCTAGGCTACCCTTGACTGCTTCTGCCTCCAATAGATTTCCTAAGCACTAGTGTTTTAAGGAACAGCTTAAAAAGAGAATCCTAATGTGATTTCTTTATAATGTGTGTGTTCCTTATATTATCTTAGTGTCTAAACTCTTCTCCATGGCTGGACCCCCTAATAATATTCCTTTACGTGCTAAGGGGTATCTAGAGAGTGGGATAGGTTTAATAACTACCCTAACCCTAACGCGTACCCTAACCCTAACCCCTACCCTAACCCTAACACGTACCCTAATCCTAACCCGTACCCTAAACCGAGCCCTAACCCTAACACTAACCCTAACCCTAACCCTAACCCATACCCTACGCCGTACCCGAAGCCCTCCCCGAACCCGTACCCTAAGCCGTACCCTAAGCCTAACCCTAAGCCTAACCCTAACCCTAGGCTACCCTTGAATGCTTCTGCCTCCAATAGATTTCCTAAGCACTAGTGTTTTAAGGAACAGCTTAAAAAGAGAATCCTAATGTGATTTCTTTATAATGGGTGTGTTCCTTATCTTATCCTAGTGTCTAAACTCTTCTCCATGGCTGGACCCCCAAATAATATTCCTTTACGTGCTAATGGGTACCTAGAGAGTGGGATAGGTTTAATAACTACCCTATCCGTAACACGTACCCTAACCCTCACCCCTACCCTAACCCTAACACGAACCCTAATCCTAACCCGTACCCTAAAACGAGCCCTAACCCTAACACTAAACCTAACCCTAACCCTAACCCATACCCTACGCCGTACCCGAAGCCCTCCCCGAACACGTACCCTAAGCCGTACCCTAAGCCTAACCCTAAGCCTAACCCTAACCCTAGGCTACCCTTGACTGCTTCTGCCTCCAATAGATTTCCTAAGCACTAGTGTTTTAAGGAACAGCTTAAAAAGAGAATCCTAATGTGATTTCTTTATAATGGGTGTGTTCCTTATCTAATCCTAGTGTCTAAACTCTTCTCCATGGCTGGACCCCCAAATAATATTCTTTTATGTGCTAAGGGGTATCGAGAGAGTGGGATAGGTTTAATCACTACCCTAACCCTAACGCGTACCCTAACCCTAACCCCTACCCTTACCCTAACACGTACCCTAATCCTAACCCGTACCCTAAACCGAGCCCTAACCCTAACACTAACCCTAACCCTAACCCTAACCCATACCCTACGCCGTACCCGAAGCCCTCCCCGAACCCGTACCCTAAGCCGTACCCGAAGCCTAACCCTAAGCCTAACCCTAACCCTAGGCTACCCTTGACTGCTTCTGCCTCCAATAGATTTCCTAAGCACTAGTGTTTTAAGGAACAGCTTAAAAAGAGAATCCTAATGTGATTTCTTTATAATGTGTGTGTTCCTTATCTTATCCTAGTGTCTAAACTCTTCTCCATGGCTGGACCCCCAAATAATATTCCTTTACGTGCTAAGGGGTAACTAGAGAGTGGGATAGGTTTAATAACTACCCTAACCCTAACGCGTACCCTAACGCTAACACCTACCCTAACCCTAACACGTACCCTAATCCTAACCCGTACCCTAAACCGAGCCCTAACCCTAACATTAACCCTAACCCTAACCCTAACCCATACCCTACGCCGTGCCCGAAGCCCTCCCCGAACCCGTACCCTAAGCCGTACCCTAAGCCTAACCCTAAGCCTAACCCTAACCCTAGGCTACCCTTGACTGCTTCTGCCTCCAATAGATTTCCTAAGCACTAGTGTTTTAAAAAACAGCTTAAAAAGAGAATCCTAATGTGATTTCTTTATAATGGGAGTGTTCCTTATCTTATCCTAGTGTCTAAACTCTTCTCCATGGCTGGACCCCTAAATAATATTCCTTTACGTGCTAATGGGTAACTAGAGAGTGGGATAGGTTTAATAACTACCCTATCCATAACACGTACCCTAACCCTCACCCCTACCCTAACCCTAACACGAAACCTAATCCTAACCCGTACCCTAAAACGAGCCCTAACCCTAACACTAAACCTAACCCTAACCCTAACCCATACCCTACGCCGTACCCGAAGCCCTCCCCGAACACGTACCCTAAGCCGTACCCTAAGCCTCACCCTAAGCCTAACCCTAACCCTAGGCTACCCTTGACTGCTTCTGCCTCCAATAGATTTCCTAAGCACTAGTGTTTTAAGGAACAGCTTAAAAAGAGAATCCTAATGTGATTTCTTTATAATGGGTGTGTTCCTTATCTAATCCTAGTGTCTAAACTCTTCTCCATGGCTGGACCCCCAAATAATATTCTTTTATGTGCTAAGGGGTATCGAGAGAGTGGGATAGGTTTAATCACTACCCTAACCCTAACGCGTACCCTAACCCTAACCCCTACCCTTACCCTAACACGTACCCTAATCCTAACCCGTACCCTAAACCGAGCCCTAATCCTAACACTAACCCTAACCCTAACCCTAACCCATACCCTACGCCGTACCCGAAGCCCTCCCCGAACCAGTACCCTAAGCCGTACCCGAAGCCTAACCCTAAGCCTAACCCTAACCCTAGGCTACCCTTGACTGCTTCTGCCTCCAATAGATTTCCTAAGCACTAGTGTTTTAAGGAACAGCTTAAAAAGTGAATCCTAATGTGATTTCTTTATAATGTGTGTGTTCCTTATCTTATCCTAGTGTCTAAACTCTTCTCCATGACTGGACCCCCAAATAATATTCCTTTACGTGCTAACGGGTAACTAGAGAGTGGGATAGGTTTAATAACTACCCTAACCCTAACGCGTACCCTAACGCTAACCCCTACCCTAACCCTAACACGTACCCTAATCCTAACCCGTACCCTAAACCGAGCCCTAACCCTAACACTAACCCTAACCCTAACCCTAACCCATACCCTACGCCATGCCCGAAGCCCTCCCCGAACCCGTACCCTAAGCCGTACCCTAAGCCTAACCCTAAGCCTAACCCTAACCCTAGGCTACCCTTGACTGCTTCTGCCTCCAATAGATTTCCTAAGCACTAGTGTTTTAAGGAACAGCTTAAAAAGAGAATCCTAATGTGATTTCTTTATAATGGGTGTG
This sequence comes from Balaenoptera physalus, assembly GCF_965194825.1. Lineage (NCBI taxonomy): Eukaryota > Metazoa > Chordata > Mammalia > Artiodactyla > Balaenopteridae > Balaenoptera > Balaenoptera physalus. Next base: position 502,380 of record NW_028126054.1, on the reverse strand, counting down.
TTCCTTATCTAATCCTAGTGTCTAAACTCTTCTCCATGGCTGGACCCCCAAATAATATTCTTTTATATGCTAAGGGGTATCGAGAGAGTGGGATAGGTTTAATCACTACCCTAACCCTAACGCGTACCCTAACCCTAACCCCTACCCTAACCCTAACACGTACCCTAATCCTAACCCGTACCCTAAACCGAGCCCTAACCCTAACACTAACCCTAACCCTAACCCTAACCCATACCCTACGCCGTGCCCGAAGCCCTCCCCGAACCCGTACCCTAAGCCGTAGCCTAAGCCTAACCCTAAGCCTAACCCTAACCCTAGGCTACCCTTGACTGCTTCTGCCTCCAATAGATTTCCTAAGCACTAGTGTTTTAAGGAACAGCTTAAAAAGAGAATCCTAATGTGATTTCTTTATAATGTGTGTGTTCTTTATTTTATCCTAGTGTCTAAACTCTTCTCCATGGCTGGACCCCCAAATAATATTCCTTTACGTGCTAAGGGGTAACTAGAGAGTGGGATAGGTTTAATAACTACCCTAACCCTAACGCGTACCCTAACGCTAACCCCTACCCTAACCCTAACACGTACCCTAATCCTAACCCGTACCCTAAACAGAGCCCTAACCCTAACACTAACCCTAACCCTAACCCTAACCCATACCCTATGCCGTGCCCGAAGCCCTCCCCGAACCCGTACCCTAAGCCGTACCCTAAGCCTAACCCTAAGCCTAACCCTAACCCTAGGCTACCCTTGACTGCTTCTGCCTCCAATAGATTTCCTAAGCACTAGTGTTTTAAGGAACAGCTTAAAAAGAGAATCCTAATGTGATTTCTTTATAATGGGTGTGTTCCTTATCTTATCCTAGTGTCTAAACTCTTCTCCATGGCTGGACCCCCAAATAATATTCCTTTACGTGCTAAGGGGTAACTAGAGAGTGGGATAGGTTTAATAACTAACCTAACCCTAACACGTACCCTAACGCTAACCCCTACCCTAACCCTAATACGTACCCTAATCTTAACCCGTACCCTAAACCGAGCCCTAACCCTAACACTAACCCTAACCTTAACCCTAACCCATACCCTACGCCGTACCCGAAGCCCTCCCCGAACCAGTACCCTAAGCCGTACCCTAAGCCTAACCCTAAGCCTAACCCTAACCCTAGGCTACCCTTGACTGCTTCTGCCTCCAATAGATTTCCTAAGCACTAGTGTTTTAAGGAACAGCTTAAAAAGAGAATCCTAATGTTATTTCTTTATAATGTGTGTGTTCCTTATATTATCTTAGTGTCTAAACTCTTCTCCATGGCTGGACCCCCAAATAATATTCCTTTACGTGCTAAGGGGTATCTAGAGAGTGGGATAGGTTTAGTAACTACCCTAACCGTAACGCGTACCCTAACCCTAACCCCTACCCTAACCCTAACATGTACCCTAATCCTAACCCGTTCCCTAAACCGAGCCCTAACCCTAACACTAACCCTAACCCTAACCGTAACCCATACCCTACGCCGTACCCGAAGCCCTCCCCGAACACGTACCCTAAGCCGTACCCTAAGCCTAACCGTAAGCCTAACCCTAACCCTAGGCTACCCTTGACTGCTTCTGCCTCCAATAGATTTCCTAAGCACTAGTGTTTTAAGGAACAGCTTAAAAAGAGAATCCTAATGTGATTTCTTTATAATGTGTGTGTTCCTTATATTATCTTAGTGTCTAAACTCTTCTCCATGGCTGGACCCCCTAATAATATTCCTTTACGTGCTAAGGGGTATCTAGAGAGTGGGATAGGTTTAATAACTACCCTAACCCTAACGCGTACCCTAACCCTAACCCCTACCCTAACCCTAACACGTACCCTAATCCTAACCCGTACCCTAAACCGAGCCCTAACCCTAACACTAACCCTAACCCTAACCCTAACCCATACCCTACGCCGTACCCGAAGCCCTCCCCGAACCCGTACCCTAAGCCGTACCCTAAGCCTAACCCTAAGCCTAACCCTAACCCTAGGCTACCCTTGAATGCTTCTGCCTCCAATAGATTTCCTAAGCACTAGTGTTTTAAGGAACAGCTTAAAAAGAGAATCCTAATGTGATTTCTTTATAATGGGTGTGTTCCTTATCTTATCCTAGTGTCTAAACTCTTCTCCATGGCTGGACCCCCAAATAATATTCCTTTACGTGCTAATGGGTACCTAGAGAGTGGGATAGGTTTAATAACTACCCTATCCGTAACACGTACCCTAACCCTCACCCCTACCCTAACCCTAACACGAACCCTAATCCTAACCCGTACCCTAAAACGAGCCCTAACCCTAACACTAAACCTAACCCTAACCCTAACCCATACCCTACGCCGTACCCGAAGCCCTCCCCGAACACGTACCCTAAGCCGTACCCTAAGCCTAACCCTAAGCCTAACCCTAACCCTAGGCTACCCTTGACTGCTTCTGCCTCCAATAGATTTCCTAAGCACTAGTGTTTTAAGGAACAGCTTAAAAAGAGAATCCTAATGTGATTTCTTTATAATGGGTGTGTTCCTTATCTAATCCTAGTGTCTAAACTCTTCTCCATGGCTGGACCCCCAAATAATATTCTTTTATGTGCTAAGGGGTATCGAGAGAGTGGGATAGGTTTAATCACTACCCTAACCCTAACGCGTACCCTAACCCTAACCCCTACCCTTACCCTAACACGTACCCTAATCCTAACCCGTACCCTAAACCGAGCCCTAACCCTAACACTAACCCTAACCCTAACCCTAACCCATACCCTACGCCGTACCCGAAGCCCTCCCCGAACCCGTACCCTAAGCCGTACCCGAAGCCTAACCCTAAGCCTAACCCTAACCCTAGGCTACCCTTGACTGCTTCTGCCTCCAATAGATTTCCTAAGCACTAGTGTTTTAAGGAACAGCTTAAAAAGAGAATCCTAATGTGATTTCTTTATAATGTGTGTGTTCCTTATCTTATCCTAGTGTCTAAACTCTTCTCCATGGCTGGACCCCCAAATAATATTCCTTTACGTGCTAAGGGGTAACTAGAGAGTGGGATAGGTTTAATAACTACCCTAACCCTAACGCGTACCCTAACGCTAACACCTACCCTAACCCTAACACGTACCCTAATCCTAACCCGTACCCTAAACCGAGCCCTAACCCTAACATTAACCCTAACCCTAACCCTAACCCATACCCTACGCCGTGCCCGAAGCCCTCCCCGAACCCGTACCCTAAGCCGTACCCTAAGCCTAACCCTAAGCCTAACCCTAACCCTAGGCTACCCTTGACTGCTTCTGCCTCCAATAGATTTCCTAAGCACTAGTGTTTTAAGGAACAGCTTAAAAAGAGAATCCTAATGTGATTTCTTTATAATGTGTGTGTTCCTTATATTATCTTAGTGTCTAAACTCTTCTCCATGGCTGGACCCCCTAATAATATTCCTTTACGTGCTAAGGGGTATCTAGAGAGTGGGATAGGTTTAATAACTACCCTAACCCTAACGCGTACCCTAACCCTAACCCCTACCCTAACCCTAACACGTACCCTAATCCTAACCCGTACCCTAAACCGAGCCCTAACCCTAACACTAACCCTAACCCTAACCCTAACCCATACCCTACGCCGTACCCGAAGCCCTCCCCGAACCCGTACCCTAAGCCGTACCCTAAGCCTAACCCTAAGCCTAACCCTAACCCTAGGCTACCCTTGAATGCTTCTGCCTCCAATAGATTTCCTAAGCACTAGTGTTTTAAGGAACAGCTTAAAAAGAGAATCCTAATGTGATTTCTTTATAATGGGTGTGTTCCTTATCTTATCCTAGTGTCTAAACTCTTCTCCATGGCTGGACCCCCAAATAATATTCCTTTACGTGCTAATGGGTACCTAGAGAGTGGGATAGGTTTAATAACTACCCTATCCGTAACACGTACCCTAACCCTCACCCCTACCCTAACCCTAACACGAACCCTAATCCTAACCCGTACCCTAAAACGAGCCCTAACCCTAACACTAAACCTAACCCTAACCCTAACCCATACCCTACGCCGTACCCGAAGCCCTCCCCGAACACGTACCCTAAGCCGTACCCTAAGCCTAACCCTAAGCCTAACCCTAACCCTAGGCTACCCTTGACTGCTTCTGCCTCCAATAGATTTCCTAAGCACTAGTGTTTTCAGGAACAGCTTAAAAAGAGAATCCTAATGTGATTTCTTTATAATGGGTGTGTTCCTTATCTAATCCTAGTGTCTAAACTCTTCTCCATGGCTGGACCCCCAAATAATATTCTTTTATGTGCTAAGGGGTATCGAGAGAGTGGGATAGGTTTAATCACTACCCTAACCCTAACGCGTACCCTAACCCTAACCCCTACCCTTACCCTAACACGTACCCTAATCCTAACCCGTACCCTAAACCGAGCCCTAACCCTAACACTAACCCTAACCCTAACCCTAACCCATACCCTACGCCGTACCCGAAGCCCTCCCCGAACCCGTACCCTAAGCCGTACCCGAAGCCTAACCCTAAGCCTAACCCTAACCCTAGGCTACCCTTGACTGCTTCTGCCTCCAATAGATTTCCTAAGCACTAGTGTTTTAAGGAACAGCTTAAAAAGAGAATCCTAATGTGATTTCTTTATAATGGGTGTGTTCCTTATCTTATCCTAGTGTCTAAACTCTTCTCCATGGCTGGACACCCAAATAATATTCCTTTACGTGCTAAGGGGTAACTAGAGAGTGGGATAGGTTTAATAACTACCCTTACCCTAACGCTTACCCTAACGCTAACCCCTACCCTAACCCTAACACGTACCCTAATCCTAACCCGTACCCTAAACCGAGCCCTAACCCTAACACTAACCCTAACCTTAACCCTAACCCATACCCTACGCCGTACCCGAAGCCCTCCCCGAACCCGTACCCTAAGCCGTACCCTAAGCCTAACCCTAAGCCTAACCCTAACCCTAGGCTACCCTTGAATGCTTCTGCCTCCAATAGATTTCCTAAGCACTAGTGTTTTAAGGAACAGCTTAAAAAGAGAATCCTAATGTGATTTCTTTATAATGGGTGTGTTCCTTATCTTATCCTAGTGTCTAAACTCTTCTCCATGGCTGGACCCCCAAATAATATTCCTTTACGTGCTAATGGGTACCTAGAGAGTGGGATAGGTTTAATAACTACCCTATCCGTAACACGTACCCTAACCCTCACCCCTACCCTAACCCTAACACGAACCCTAATCCTAACCCGTACCCTAAAACGAGCCCTAACCCTAACACTAAACCTAACCCTAACCCTAACCCATACCCTACGCCGTACCCGAAGCCCTCCCCGAACACGTACCCTAAGCCGTACCCTAAGCCTAACCCTAAGCCTAACCCTAACCCTAGGCTACCCTTGACTGCTTCTGCCTCCAATAGATTTCCTAAGCACTAGTGTTTTAAGGAACAGCTTAAAAAGAGAATCCTAATGTGATTTCTTTATAATGGGTGTGTTCCTTATCTAATCCTAGTGTCTAAACTCTTCTCCATGGCTGGACCCCCAAATAATATTCTTTTATGTGCTAAGGGGTATCGAGAGAGTGGGATAGGTTTAATCACTACCCTAACCCTAACGCGTACCCTAACCCTAACCCCTACCCTTACCCTAACACGTACCCTAATCCTAACCCGTACCCTAAACCGAGCCCTAACCCTAACACTAACCCTAACCCTAACCCTAACCCATACCCTACGCCGTACCCGAAGCCCTCCCCGAACCCGTACCCTAAGCCGTACCCGAAGCCTAACCCTAAGCCTAACCCTAACCCTAGGCTACCCTTGACTGCTTCTGCCTCCAATAGATTTCCTAAGCACTAGTGTTTTAAGGAACAGCTTAAAAAGAGAATCCTAATGTGATTTCTTTATAATGTGTGTGTTCCTTATCTTATCCTAGTGTCTAAACTCTTCTCCATGGCTGGACCCCCAAATAATATTCCTTTACGTGCTAAGGGGTAACTAGAGAGTGGGATAGGTTTAATAACTACCCTAACCCTAACGCGTACCCTAACGCTAAACCCTACCCTAACCCTAACACGTACCCTAATCCTAACCCGTACCCTAAACCGAGCCCTAACCCTAACACTAACCCTAACCCTAACCCTAACCCATACCCTACGCCGTGCCCGAAGCCCTCCCCGAACCCGTACCCTAAGCCGTACCCTAAGCCTAACCCTAAGCCTAACCCTAACCCTAGGCTCCCCTTGACTGCTTCTGCCTCCAATAGATTTCCTAAGCACTAGTGTTTTAAGGAACAGCTTAAAAAGAGAATCCTAATGTGATTTCTTTATAATGGGTGTGTTCCTTATCTTATCCTAGTGTCTAAACTCTTCTCCATGGCTGGACACCCAAATAATATTCCTTTACGTGCTAAGGGGTAACTAGAGAGTGGGATAGGTTTAATAACTACCCTTACCCTAACGCTTACCCTAACGCTAACCCCTACCCTAACCCTAACACGTACCCTAATCCTAACCCGTACCCTAAACCGAGCCCTAACCCTAACACTAACCCTAACCTTAACCCTAACCCATACCCTACGCCGTACCCGAAGCCCTCCCCGAACCCGTACCCTAAGCCGTACCCTAAGCCTAACCCTAAGCCTAACCCTAACCCTAGGCTACCCTTGACTGCTTCTGCCTCCAATAGATTTCCTAAGCACTAGTGTTTTAAGGAACAGCTTAAAAAGAGAATCCTAATGTGATTTCTTTATAATGTGTGTGTTCCTTATATTATCTTAGTGTCTAAACTCTTCTCCATGGCTGGACCCCCAAATAATATTCCTTTACGTGCTAAGGGGTATCTAGAGAGTGGGATAGGTTTAATAACTACCCTAACCGTAACGCGTACCCTAACCCTAACCCCTACCCTAACGCTAACATGTACCCTAATCCTAACCCGTACCCTAAACCGAGCCCTAACCCTAACACTAACCCTAACCCTAACCGTAACCCATACCCTACGCCGTACCCGAAGCCCTCCCCGAACACGAACCCTAAGCCGTACCCTAAGCCTAACCGTAAGCCTAACCCTAACCCTAGGCTACCCTTGACTGCTTCTGCCTCCAATAGATTTCCTAAGCACTAGTGTTTTAAGGAACAGCTTAAAAAGAGAATCCTAATGTGATTTCTTTATAATGTGTGTGTTCCTTATATTATCTTAGTGTCTAAACTCTTCTCCATGGCTGGACCCCCTAATAATATTCCTTTACGTGCTAAGGGGTATCTAGAGAGTGGGATAGGTTTAATAACTACCCTAACCCTAACGCGTACCCTAACCCTAACCCCTACCCTAACCCTAACACGTACCCTAATCCTAACCCGTACCCTAAACCGAGCCCTAACCCTAACACTAACCCTAACCCTAACCCTAACCCATACCCTACGCCGTACCCGAAGCCCTCCCCGAACCCGTACCCTAAGCCGTACCCTAAGCCTAACCCTAAGCCTAACCCTAACCCTAGGCTACCCTTGACTGCTTCTGCCTCCAATAGATTTCCTAAGCACTAGTGTTTTAAGGAACAGCTTAAAAAGAGAATCCTAATGTGATTTCTTTATAATGGGTGTGTTCCTTATCTTATCCTAGTGTCTAAACTCTTCTCCATGGCTGGACCCCCAAATAATATTCCTTTACGTGCTAATGGGTAACTAGAGAGTGGGATAGGTTTAATAACTACCCTTTCCGTAACACGTACCCTAACCCTCACCCCGACCCTAACCCTAACACGAACCCTAATCCTAACCCGTACCCTAAAACGAGCCCTAACCCTAACACTAAACCTAACCCTAACCCTAACCCATACCCTACGCCGTACCCGAAGCCCTCCCCGAACACGTACCCTAAGCCGTACCCTAAGCCTAACCCTAAGCCTAACCCTAACCCTAGGCTACCCTTGACTGCTTCTGCCTCCAATAGATTTCCTAAGCACTAGTGTTTTAAGGAACAGCTTAAAAAGAGAATCCTAATGTGATTTCTTTATAATGGGTGTGTTCCTTATCTAATCCTAGTGTCTAAACTCTTCTCCATGGCTGGACCCCCAAATAATATTCTTTTATGTGCTAAGGGGTATCGAGAGAGTGGGATAGGTTTAATCACTACCCTAACCCTAACGCGTACCCTAACCCTAACCCCTACCCTTACCCTAACACGTACCCTAATCCTAACCCGTACCCTAAACCGAGCCCTAACCCTAACACTAACCCTAACCCTAACCCTAACCCATACCCTACGCCGTACCCGAAGCCCTCCCCGAACCCGTACCCTAAGCCGTACCCGAAGCCTAACCCTAAGCCTAACCCTAACCCTAGGCTACCCTTGACTGCTTCTGCCTCCAATAGATTTCCTAAGCACTAGTGTTTTAAGGAACAGCTTAAAAAGTGAATCCTAATGTGATTTCTTTATAATGTGGGTGTTCCTTATCTTATCCTAGTGTCTAAACTCTTCTCCATGGCTGGACCCCAAATAATATTCCTTTACGTGCTAAGGGGTAACTAGAGAGTGGGATAGGTTTAATAACTACCCTAACCCTAACGCGTACCCTAACGCTAACCCCTACCCTAACCCTAACACGTACCCTAATCCTAACCCGTACCCTAAACCGAGCCCTAACCCTAACACTAACCCTAACCCTAACCCTAACCCATACCCTACGCCGTGCCCGAAGCCCTCCCCGAACCCGTACCCTAAGCCGTACCCTAAGCCTAACCCTAAGCCTAACCCTAACCCTAGGCTACCCTTGACTGCTTCTGCCTCCAATAGATTTCCTAAGCACTAGTGTTTTAAGGAACAGCTTAAAAAGAGAATCCTAATGTGATTTCTTTATAATGGGTGTGTTCCTTATATTATCTTAGTGTCTAAACTCTTCTCCATGGCTGGACCCCCTAATAATATTCCTTTACGTGCTAAGGGGTATCTAGAGAGTGGGATAGGTTTAATAACTACCCTAACCCTAACGCGTACCCTAACCCTAACACCTACCCTTACCCTAACACGTACCCTAATCTTAACCCGTACCCTAAACCGAGCCCTAACCCTAACACTAACCCTAACCTTAACCCTAACCCATACCCTACGCCGTACCCGAAGCCCTCCCCGAACCAGTACCCTAAGCCGTACCCTAAGCCTAACCCTAAGCCTAACCCTAACCCTAGGCTACCCTTGACTGCTTCTGCCTCCAATAGATTTCCTAAGCACTAGTGTTTTAAGGAACAGCTTAAAAAGAGAATCCTAATGTTATTTCTTTATAATGTGTGTGTTCCTTATATTATCTTAGTGTCTAAACTCTTCTCCATGGCTGGACCCCCAAATAATATTCCTTTACGTGCTAAGGGGTATCTAGAGAGTGGGATAGGTTTAATAACTACCCTAACCGTAACGCATACCCTAACCCTAACCCCTACCCTAACCCTAACATGTACCCTAATCCTAACCCGTTCCCTAAACCGAGCCCTAAACCTAACACTAACCCTAACCCTAACCGTAACCCATACCCTACGCCGTACCCGAAGCCCTCCCCGAACACGTAACCTAAGCCGTACCCTAAGCCTAACCGTAAGCCTAACCCTAACCCTAGGCTACCCTTGACTGCTTCTGCCTCCAATAGATTTCCTAAGCACTAGTGTTTTAAGGAACAGCTTAAAAAGAGAATCCTAATGTGATTTCTTTATAATGTGTGTGTTCCTTATATTATCTTAGTGTCTAAACTCTTCTCCATGGCTGGACCCCCTAATAATATTCCTTTACGTGCTAAGGGGTATCTAGAGAGTGGGATAGGTTTAATAACTACCCTAACCCTAACGCGTACCCTAACCCTAACCCCTACCCTAACCCTAACACGTACCCTAATCCTAACCCGTACCCTAAACCGAGCCCTAACCCTAACACTAACCCTAACCCTAACCCTAACCCATACCCTACGCCGTACCCGAAGCCCTCCCCGAACCCGTACCCTAAGCCGTACCCTAAGCCTAACCCCAAGCCTAACCCTAACCCTAGGCTACCCTTGAATGCTTCTGCCTCCAATAGATTTCCTAAGCACTAGTGTTTTAAGGAACAGCTTAAAAAGAGAATCCTAATGTGATTTCTTTATAATGGGTGTGTTCCTTATCTTATCCTAGTGTCTAAACTCTTCTCCATGGCTGGACCCCCAAATAATATTCCTTTACGTGCTAATGGGTACCTAGAGAGTGGGATAGGTTTAATAACTACCCTATCCATAACACGTACCCTAACCCTCACCCCTACCCTAACCCTAACACGAACCCTAATCCTAACCCGTACCCTAAAACGAGCCCTAACCCTAACACTAAACCTAACCCTAACCCTAACCCATACCCTACGCCGTACCCGAAGCCCTCCCCGAACACGTACCCTAAGCCGTACCCTAAGCCTAACCCTAAGCCTAACCCTAACCCTAGGCTACCCTTGACTGCTTCTGCCTCCAATAGATTTCCTAAGCACTAGTGTTTTAAGGAACAGCTTAAAAAGAGAATCCTAATGTGATTTCTTTATAATGGGTGTGTTCCTTATCTAATCCTAGTGTCTAAACTCTTCTCCATGGCTGGACCCCCAAATAATATTCTTTTATGTGCTAAGGGGTATCGAGAGAGTGGGATAGGTTTAATCACTACCCTAACCCTAACGCGTACCCTAACCCTAACCCCTACCCTTACCCTAACACGTACCCTAATCCTAACCCGTACCCTAAACCGAGCCCTAACCCTAACACTAACCCTAACCCTAACCCTAACCCATACCCTACGCCGTACCCGAAGCCCTCCCCGAACCCGTACCCTAAGCCGTACCCGAAGCCTAACCCTAAGCCTAACCCTAACCCTAGGCTACCCTTGACTGCTTCTGCCTCCAATAGATTTCCTAAGCACTAGTGTTTTAAGGAACAGCTTAAAAAGAGAATCCTAATGTGATTTCTTTATAATGTGTGTGTTCCTTATCTTATCCTAGTGTCTAAACTCTTCTCCATGGCTGGACCCCCAAATAATATTCCTTTACGTGCTAAGGGGTAACTAGAGAGTGGGATAGGTTTAATAACTACCCTATCCATAACACGTACCCTAACCCTCACCCCTACCCTAACCCTAACACGAACCCTAGTCCTAACCCGTACCCTAAAACGAGCCCTAACCCTAACACTAAACCTAACCCTAACCCTAACCCATACCCTACGCCGTACCCGAAGCCCTCCCCGAACACGTACCCTAAGCCGTACCCTAAGCCTCACCCTAAGCCTAACCCTAACCCTAGGCTACCCTTGACTGCTTCTGCCTCCAATAGATTTCCTAAGCACTAGTGTTTTAAGGAACAGCTTAAAAAGAGAATCCTAATGTGATTTCTTTATAATGGGTGTGTTCCTTATCTAATCCTAGTGTCTAAACTCTTCTCCATGGCTGGACCCCCAAATAATATTCTTTTATGTGCTAAGGGGTATCGAGAGAGTGGGATAGGTTTAATCACTACCCTAACCCTAACGCGTACCCTAACCCTAACCCCTACCCTTACCCTAACACGTACCCTAATCCTAACCCGTACCCTAAACCGAGCCCTAACCCTAACACTAACCCTAACCCTAACCCTAACCCATATCCTACGCCGTACCCGAAGCCCTCCCCGAACCAGTACCCTAAGCCGTACCCGAAGCCTAACCCTAAGCCTAACCCTAACCCTAGGCTACCCTTGACTGCTTCTGCCTCCAATAGATTTCCTAAGCACTAGTGTTTTAAGGAAAGGCTTAAAAAGTGAATCCTAATGTGATTTCTTTATAATGTGTGTGTTCCTTATCTTATCCTAGTGTCTAAACTCTTCTCCATGACTGGACCCCCATATAATATTCCTTTACGTGCTAAGGGGTAACTAGAGAGTGGGATAGGTTTAATAACTACCCTAACCCTAACGCGTACCCTAACGCTAACCCCTACCCTAACCCTAACACGTACCCTAATCCTAACCCGTACCCTAAACCGAGCCCTAACCCTAACACTAACCCTAACCCTAACCCTAACCCATACCCTACGCCATGCCCGAAGCCCTCCCCGAACCCGTACCCTAAGCCGTACCCTAAGCCTAACCCTAAGCCTAACCCTAACCCTAGGCTACCCTTGACTGCTTCTGCCTCCAATAGATTTCCTAAGCACTAGTGTTTTAAGGAACAGCTTAAAAAGAGAATCCTAATGTGATTTCTTTATAATGGGTGTGTTCCTTATCTAATCCTAGTGTCTAAACTCTTCTCCATGGCTGGACCCCCAAATAATATTCTTTTATGTGCTAAGGGGTATCGAGAGAGTGGGATAGGTTTAATCACTACCCTAACCCTAACGCGTACCCTAACCCTAACCCCTACCCTTACCCTAACACGTACCCTAATCCTAACCCGTACCCTAAACCGAGCCCTAACCCTAACACTAACCCTAACCCTAACCCTAACCCATATCCTACGCCGTACCCGAAGCCCTCCCCGAACCAGTACCCTAAGCCGTACCCGAAGCCTAACCCTAAGCCTAACCCTAACCCTAGGCTACCCTTGACTGCTTCTGCCTCCAATAGATTTCCTAAGCACTAGTGTTTTAAGGAAAGGCTTAAAAAGTGAATCCTAATGTGATTTCTTTATAATGTGTGTGTTCCTTATCTTATCCTAGTGTCTAAACTCTTCTCCATGACTGGACCCCCAAATAATATTCCTTTACGTGCTAAGGGGTAACTAGAGAGTGGGATAGGTTTAATAACTACCCTAACCCTAACGCGTACCCTAACGCTAACCCCTACCCTAACCCTAACACGTACCCTAATCCTAACCCGTACCCTAAACCGAGCCCTAACCCTAACACTAACCCTAACCCTAACCCTAACCCATACCCTACGCCATGCCCGAAGCCCTCCCCGAACCCGTACCCTAAGCCGTACCCTAAGCCTAACCCTAAGCCTAACCCTAACCCTAGGCTACCCTTGACTGCTTCTGCCTCCAATAGATTTCCTAAGCACTAGTGTTTTAAGGAACAGCTTAAAAAGAGAATCCTAATGTGATTTCTTTATAATGGGTGTGTTCCTTATCTAATCCTAGTGTCTAAACTCTTCTCCATGGCTGGACCCCCAAATAATATTCTTTTATATGCTAAGGGGTATCGAGAGAGTGGGATAGGTTTAATCACTACCCTAACCCTAACGCGTACCCTAACCCTAACCCCTACCCTAACCCTAACACGTACCCTAATCCTAACCCGTACCCTAAACCGAGCCCTAACCCTAACACTAACCCTAACCCTAACCCTAACCCATACCCTACGCCGTGCCCGAAGCCCTCCCCGAACCCGTACCCTAAGCCGTAGCCTAAGCCTAACCCTAAGCCTAACCCTAACCCTAGGCTACCCTTGACTGCTTCTGCCTCCAATAGATTTCCTAAGCACTAGTGTTTTAAGGAACAGCTTAAAAAGAGAATCCTAATGTGATTTCTTTATAATGTGTGTGTTCTTTATCTTATCCTAGTGTCTAAACTCTTCTCCATGGCTGGACCCCCAAATAATATTCCTTTACGTGCTAAGGGGTAACTAGAGAGTGGGATAGGTTTAATAACTAACCTAACCCTAACACGTACCCTAACGCTAACCCCTACCCTAACCCTAATACGTACCCTAATCTTAACCCGTACCCTAAACCGAGCCCTAACCCTAACACTAACCCTAACCTTAACCCTAACCCATACCCTACGCCGTACCCGAAGCCCTCCCCGAACCAGTACCCTAAGCCGTACCCTAAGCCTAACCCTAAGCCTAACCCTAACCCTAGGCTACCCTTGACTGCTTCTGCCTCCAATAGATTTCCTAAGCACTAGTGTTTTAAGGAACAGCTTAAAAAGAGAATCCTAATGTTATTTCTTTATAATGTGTGTGTTCCTTATATTATCTTAGTGTCTAAACTCTTCTCCATGGCTGGACCCCCAAATAATATTCCTTTACGTGCTAAGGGGTAACTAGAGAGTGGGATAGGTTTAATAACTACCCTAACCCTAACGCGTACCCTAACGCTAACCCCTACCCTAACCCTAACACGTACCCTAATCCTAACCCGTACCCTAAACAGAGCCCTAACCCTAACACTAACCCTAACCCTAACCCTAACCCATACCCTATGCCGTGCCCGAAGCCCTCCCCGAACCCGTACCCTAAGCCGTACCCTAAGCCTAACCCTAAGCCTAACCCTAACCCTAGGCTACCCTTGACTGCTTCTGCCTCCAATAGATTTCCTAAGCACTAGTGTTTTAAGGAATAGCTTAAAAAGAGAATCCTAATGTGATTTCTTTATAATGGGTGTGTTCCTTATCTTATCCTAGTGTCTAAACTCTTCTCCATGGCTGGACCCCCAAATAATATTCCTTTACGTGCTAAGGGGTAACTAGAGAGTGGGATAGGTTTAATAACTAACCTAACCCTAACACGTACCCTAACGCTAACCCCTACCCTAACCCTAATACGTACCCTAATCTTAACCCGTACCCTAAACCGAGCCCTAACCCTAACACTAACCCTAACCTTAACCCTAACCCATACCCTACGCCGTACCCGAAGCCCTCCCCGAACCAGTACCCTAAGCCGTACCCTAAGCCTAACCCTAAGCCTAACCCTAACCCTAGGCTACCCTTGACTGCTTCTGCCTCCAATAGATTTCCTAAGCACTAGTGTTTTAAGGAACAGCTTAAAAAGAGAATCCTAATGTTATTTCTTTATAATGTGTGTGTTCCTTATATTATCTTAGTGTCTAAACTCTTCTCCATGGCTGGACCCCCAAATAATATTCCTTTACGTGCTAAGGGGTATCTAGAGAGTGGGATAGGTTTAATAACTACCCTAACCGTAACGCGTACCCTAACCCTAACCCCTACCCTAACCCTAACACGTACCCTAATCCTAACCCGTTCCCTAAACCGAGCCCTAACCCTAACACTAACCCTAACCCTAACCGTAACCCATACCCTACGCCGTACCCGAAGCCCTCCCCGAACCCGTACCCTAAGCCGTACCCGAAGCCTAACCCTAAGCCTAACCCTAACCCTAGGCTACCCTTGACTGCTTCTGCCTCCAATAGATTTCCTAAGCACTAGTGTTTTAAGGAACAGCTTAAAAAGAGAATCCTAATGTTATTTCTTTATAATGTGTGTGTTCCTTATCTTATCCTAGTGTCTAAACTCTTCTCCATGGCTGGACCCCCAAATAATATTCCTTTACGTGCTAAGGGGTAACTAGAGAGTGGGATAGGTTTAATAACTACCCTAACCCTAACGCGTACCCTAACGCTAACCCCTACCCTAACCCTAACACGTACCCTAATCCTAACCCGTAACCTAAACCGAGCCCTAACCCTAACACTAACCCTAACCCTAACCCTAACCCATACCCTACGCCGTACCCGAAGCCCTCCCCGAACCCGTACCCTAAGCCGTACCCTAAGCCTAACCCTAAGCCTAACCCTAACCCTAGGCTACCCTTGACTGCTTCTGCCTCCAATAGATTTCCTAAGCACTAGTGTTTTAAGGAACAGCTTAAAAAGAGAATCCTAATGTGATTTCTTTATAATGTGTGTGTTCTTTATCTTATCCTAGTGTCTAAACTCTTCTCCATGGCTGGACCCCCAAATAATATTCCTTTACGTGCTAAGGGGTAACTAGAGAGTGGGATAGGTTTAATAACTACCCTAACCCTAACGCGTACCCTAACGCTAACCCCTACCCTAACCCTAACACGTACCCTAATCCTAACCCGTACACTAAACAGAGCCCTAACCCTAACACTAACCCTAACCCTAACCCTAACCCATACCCTATGCCGTGCCCGAAGCCCTCCCCGAACCCGTACCCTAAGCCGTACCCTAAGCCTAACCCTAAGCCTAACCCTAACCCTAGGCTACCCTTGACTGCTTCTGCCTCCAATAGATTTCCTAAGCACTAGTGTTTTAAGGAACAGCTTAAAAAGAGAATCCTAATGTGATTTCTTTATAATGGGTGTGTTCCTTATCTTATCCTAGTGTCTAAACTCTTCTCCATGGCTGGACCCCCAAATAATATTCCTTTACGTGCTAAGGGGTAACTAGAGAGTGGGATAGGTTTAATAACTAACCTAACCCTAACACGTACCCTAACGCTAACCCCTACCCTAACCGTAACACGTACCCTAATCTTAACCCGTACCCTAAACCGAGCCCTAACCCTAACACTAACCCTAACCTTAACCCTAACCCATACCCTACGCCGTACCCGAAGCCCTCCCCGAACCAGTACCCTAAGCCGTACCCTAAGCCTAACCCTAAGCCTAACCCTAACCCTAGGCTACCCTTGACTGCTTCTGCCTCCAATAGATTTCCTAAGCACTAGTGTTTTAAGGAACAGCTTAAAAAGAGAATCCTAATGTTATTTCTTTATAATGTGTGTGTTCCTTATATTATCTTAGTGTCTAAACTCTTCTCCATGGCTGGACCCCCAAATAATATTCCTTTACGTGCTAAGGGGTATCTAGAGAGTGGGATAGGTTTAATAACTACCCTAACCGTAACGCGTACCCTAACCCTAACCCCTACCCTAACCCTAACATGTACCCTAATCCTAACCCGTTCCCTAAACCGAGCCCTAACCCTAACACTAACCCTAACCCTAACCGTAACCCATACCCTACGCCGTACCCGAAGCCCTCCCCGAACACGTAACCTAAGCCGTACCCTAAGCCTAACCGTAAGCCTAACCCTAACCCTAGGCTACCCTTGACTGCTTCTGCCTCCAATAGATTTCCTAAGCACTAGTGTTTTAAGGAACAGCTTAAAAAGAGAATCCTAATGTGATTTCTTTATAATGTGTGTGTTCCTTATATTATCTTAGTGTCTAAACTCTTCTCCATGGCTGGACCCCCTAATAATATTCCTTTACGTGCTAAGGGGTATCTAGAGAGTGGGATAGGTTTAATAACTACCCTAACCCTAACGCGTACCCTAACCCTAACCCCTACCCTAACCCTAACACGTACCCTAATCCTAACCCGTACCCTAAACCGAGCCCTAACCCTAACACTAACCCTAACCCTAACCCTAACCCATACCCTACGCCGTACCCGAAGCCCTCCCCGAACCCGTACCCTAAGCCGTACCCTAAGCCTAACCCTAAGCCTAACCCTAACCCTAGGCTACCCTTGAATGCTTCTGCCTCCAATAGATTTCCTAAGCACTAGTGTTTTAAGGAACAGCTTAAAAAGAGAATCCTAATGTGATTTCTTTATAATGGGTGTGTTCCTTATCTTATCCTAGTGTCTAAACTCTTCTCCATGGCTGGACCCCTAAATAATATTCCTTTACGTGCTAATGGGTAACTAGAGAGTGGGATAGGTTTAATAACTACCCTATCCATAACACGTACCCTAACCCTCACCCCTACCCTAACCCTAACACGAACCCTAATCCTAACCCGTACCCTAAAACGAGCCCTAACCCTAACACTAAACCTAACCCTAACCCTAACCCATACCCTACGCCGTACCCGAAGCCCTCCCCGAACACGTACCCTAAGCCGTACCCTAAGCCTCACCCTAAGCCTAACCCTAACCCTAGGCTACCCTTG
This sequence comes from Balaenoptera physalus, assembly GCF_965194825.1. Taxonomy (NCBI): domain Eukaryota; kingdom Metazoa; phylum Chordata; class Mammalia; order Artiodactyla; family Balaenopteridae; genus Balaenoptera; species Balaenoptera physalus. The sequence goes on along the minus strand of NW_028126054.1, from coordinate 484,751 downwards.
ACTGCTTCTGCCTCCAATAGATTTCCTAAGCACTAGTGTTTTAAGGAACAGCTTAAAAAGAGAATCCTAATGTGATTTCTTTATAATGGGTGTGTTCCTTATCTAATCCTAGTGTCTAAACTCTTCTCCATGGCTGGACCCCCAAATAATATTCTTTTATGTGCTAAGGGGTATCGAGAGAGTGGGATAGGTTTAATCACTACCCTAACCCTAACGCGTACCCTAACCCTAACCCCTACCCTTACCCTAACACGTACCCTAATCCTAACCCGTACCCTAAACCGAGCCCTAACCCTAACACTAACCCTAACCCTAACCCTAACCCATACCCTACGCCGTACCCGAAGCCCTCCCCGAACCAGTACCCTAAGCCGTACCCGAAGCCTAACCCTAAGCCTAACCCTAACCCTAGGCTACCCTTGACTGCTTCTGCCTCCAATAGATTTCCTAAGCACTAGTGTTTTAAGGAACAGCTTAAAAAGTGAATCCTAATGTGATTTCTTTATAATGTGTGTGTTCCTTATCTTATCCTAGTGTCTAAACTCTTCTCCATGACTGGACCCCCAAATAATATTCCTTTACGTGCTAAGGGGTAACTAGAGAGTGGGATAGGTTTAATAACTACCCTAACCCTAACGCGTACCCTAACGCTAACCCCTACCCTAACCCTAACACGTACCCTAATCCTAACCCGTACCCTAAACCGAGCCCTAACCCTAACACTAACCCTAACCCTAACCCTAACCCATACCCTACGCCATGCCCGAAGCCCTCCCCGAACCCGTACCCTAAGCCGTACCCTAAGCCTAACCCTAAGCCTAACCCTAACCCTAGGCTACCCTTGACTGCTTCTGCCTCCAATAGATTTCCTAAGCACTAGTGTTTTAAGGAACAGCTTAAAAAGAGAATCCTAATGTGATTTCTTTATAATGGGTGTGTTCCTTATCTAATCCTAGTGTCTAAACTCTTCTCCATGGCTGGACCCCCAAATAATATTCTTTTATATGCTAAGGGGTATCGAGAGAGTGGGATAGGTTTAATCACTACCCTAACCATAACGCGTACCCTAACCCTAACCCCTACCCTAACCCTAACACGTACCCTAATCCTAACCCGTACCCTAAACCGAGCCCTAACCCTAACACTAACCCTAACCCTAACCCTAACCCATACCCTACGCCGTGCCCGAAGCCCTCCCCGAACCCGTACCCTAAGCCGTAGCCTAAGCCTAACCCTAAGCCTAACCCTAACCCTAGGCTACCCTTGACTGCTTCTGCCTCCAATAGATTTCCTAAGCACTAGTGTTTTAAGGAACAGCTTAAAAAGAGAATCCTAATGTGATTTCTTTATAATGTGTGTGTTCTTTATCTTATCCTAGTGTCTAAACTCTTCTCCATGGCTGGACCCCCAAATAATATTCCTTTACGTGCTAAGGGGTAACTAGAGAGTGGGATAGGTTTAATAACTACCCTAACCCTAACGCGTACCCTAACGCTAACCCCTACCCTAACCCTAACACGTACCCTAATCCTAACCCGTACCCTAAACAGAGCCCTAACCCTAACACTAACCCTAACCCTAACCCTAACCCATACCCTATGCCGTGCCCGAAGCCCTCCCCGAACCCGTACCCTAAGCCGTACCCTAAGCCTAACCCTAAGCCTAACCCTAACCCTAGGCTACCCTTGACTGCTTCTGCCTCCAATAGATTTCCTAAGCACTAGTGTTTTAAGGAACAGCTTAAAAAGAGAATCCTAATGTGATTTCTTTATAATGGGTGTGTTCCTTATCTTATCCTAGTGTCTAAACTCTTCTCCATGGCTGGACCCCCAAATAATATTCCTTTACGTGCTAAGGGGTAACTAGAGAGTGGGATAGGTTTAATAACTAACCTAACCCTAACACGTACCCTAACGCTAACCCCTACCCTAACCCTAATACGTACCCTAAACTTAACCCGTACCCTAAACCGAGCCCTAACCCTAACACTAACCCTAACCTTAACCCTAACCCATACCCTACGCCGTACCCGAAGCCCTCCCCGAACCAGTACCCTAAGCCGTACCCTAAGCCTAACCCTAAGCCTAACCCTAACCCTAGGCTACCCTTGACTGCTTCTGCCTCCAATAGATTTCCTAAGCACTAGTGTTTTAAGGAACAGCTTAAAAAGAGAATCCTAATGTTATTTCTTTATAATGTGTGTGTTCCTTATATTATCTTAGTGTCTAAACTCTTCTCCATGGCTGGACCCCCAAATAATATTCCTTTACGTGCTAAGGGGTATCTAGAGAGTGGGATAGGTTTAGTAACTACCCTAACCGTAACGCGTACCCTAACCCTAACCCCTACCCTAACCCTAACATGTACCCTAATCCTAACCCGTTCCCTAAACCGAGCCCTAACCCTAACACTAACCCTAACCCTAACCGTAACCCATACCCTACGCCGTACCCGAAGCCCTCCCCGAACACGTACCCTAAGCCGTACCCTAAGCCTAACCGTAAGCCTAACCCTAACCCTAGGCTACCCTTGACTGCTTCTGCCTCCAATAGATTTCCTAAGCACTAGTGTTTTAAGGAACAGCTTAAAAAGAGAATCCTAATGTGATTTCTTTATAATGTGTGTGTTCCTTATATTATCTTAGTGTCTAAACTCTTCTCCATGGCTGGACCCCCTAATAATATTCCTTTACGTGCTAAGGGGTATCTAGAGAGTGGGATAGGTTTAATAACTACCCTAACCCTAACGCGTACCCTAACCCTAACCCCTACCCTAACCCTAACACGTACCCTAATCCTAACCCGTACCCTAAACCGAGCCCTAACCCTAACACTAACCCTAACCCTAACCCTAACCCATACCCTACGCCGTACCCGAAGCCCTCCCCGAACCCGTACCCTAAGCCGTACCCTAAGCCTAACCCTAAGCCTAACCCTAACCCTAGGCTACCCTTGAATGCTTCTGCCTCCAATAGATTTCCTAAGCACTAGTGTTTTAAGGAACAGCTTAAAAAGAGAATCCTAATGTGATTTCTTTATAATGGGTGTGTTCCTTATCTTATCCTAGTGTCTAAACTCTTCTCCATGGCTGGACCCCCAAATAATATTCCTTTACGTGCTAATGGGTACCTAGAGAGTGGGATAGCTTTAATAACTACCCTATCCGTAACACGTACCCTAACCCTCACCCCTACCCTAACCCTAACACGAACCCTAATCCTAACCCGTACCCTAAAACGAGCCCTAACCCTAACACTAAACCTAACCCTAACCCTAACCCATACCCTACGCCGTACCCGAAGCCCTCCCCGAACACGTACCCTAAGCCGTACCCTAAGCCTAACCCTAAGCCTAACCCTAACCCTAGGCTACCCTTGACTGCTTCTGCCTCCAATAGATTTCCTAAGCACTAGTGTTTTAAGGAACAGCTTAAAAAGAGAATCCTAATGTGATTTCTTTATAATGGGTGTGTTCCTTATCTAATCCTAGTGTCTAAACTCTTCTCCATGGCTGGACCCCCAAATAATATTCTTTTATGTGCTAAGGGGTATCGAGAGAGTGGGATAGGTTTAATCACTACCCTAACCCTAACGCGTACCCTAACCCTAACCCCTACCCTTACCCTAACACGTACCCTAATCCTAACCCGTACCCTAAACCGAGCCCTAACCCTAACACTAACCCTAACCCTAACCCTAACCCATACCCTACGCCGTACCCGAAGCCCTCCCCGAACCCGTACCCTAAGCCGTACCCGAAGCCTAACCCTAAGCCTAACCCTAACCCTAGGCTACCCTTGACTGCTTCTGCCTCCAATAGATTTCCTAAGCACTAGTGTTTTAAGGAACAGCTTAAAAAGAGAATCCTAATGTGATTTCTTTATAATGTGTGTGTTCCTTATCTTATCCTAGTGTCTAAACTCTTCTCCATGGCTGGACCCCCAAATAATATTCCTTTACGTGCTAAGGGGTAACTAGAGAGTGGGATAGGTTTAATAACTACCCTAACCCTAACGCGTACCCTAACGCTAACACCTACCCTAACCCTAACACGTACCCTAATCCTAACCCGTACCCTAAACCGAGCCCTAACCCTAACATTAACCCTAACCCTAACCCTAACCCATACCCTACGCCGTGCCCGAAGCCCTCCCCGAACCCGTACCCTAAGCCGTACCCTAAGCCTAACCCTAAGCCTAACCCTAACCCTAGGCTACCCTTGACTGCTTCTGCCTCCAATAGATTTCCTAAGCACTAGTGTTTTAAGGAACAGCTTAAAAAGAGAATCCTAATGTGATTTCTTTATAATGTGTGTGTTCCTTATATTATCTTAGTGTCTAAACTCTTCTCCATGGCTGGACCCCCTAATAATATTCCTTTACGTGCTAAGGGGTATCTAGAGAGTGGGATAGGTTTAATAACTACCCTAACCCTAACGCGTACCCTAACCCTAACCCCTACCCTAACCCTAACACGTACCCTAATCCTAACCCGTACCCTAAACCGAGCCCTAACCCTAACACTAACCCTAACCCTAACCCTAACCCATACCCTACGCCGTACCCGAAGCCCTCCCCGAACACGTACCCTAAGCCGTACCCTAAGCCTAACCCTAAGCCTAACCCTAACCCTAGGCTACCCTTGAATGCTTCTGCCTCCAATAGATTTCCTAAGCACTAGTGTTTTAAGGAACAGCTTAAAAAGAGAATCCTAATGTGATTTCTTTATAATGGGTGTGTTCCTTATCTTATCCTAGTGTCTAAACTCTTCTCCATGGCTGGACCCCCAAATAATATTCCTTTACGTGCTAATGGGTACCTAGAGAGTGGGATAGGTTTAATAACTACCCTATCCGTAACACGTACCCTAACCCTCACCCCTACCCTAACCCTAACACGAACCCTAATCCTAACCCGTACCCTAAAACGAGCCCTAACCCTAACACTAAACCTAACCCTAACCCTAACCCATACCCTACGCCGTACCCGAAGCCCTCCCCGAACACGTACCCTAAGCCGTACCCTAAGCCTAACCCTAAGCCTAACCCTAACCCTAGGCTACCCTTGACTGCTTCTGCCTCCAATAGATTTCCTAAGCACTAGTGTTTTAAGGAACAGCTTAAAAAGAGAATCCTAATGTGATTTCTTTATAATGGGTGTGTTCCTTATCTAATCCTAGTGTCTAAACTCTTCTCCATGGCTGGACCCCCAAATAATATTCTTTTATGTGCTAAGGGGTATCGAGAGAGTGGGATAGGTTTAATCACTACCCTAACCCTAACGCGTACCCTAACCCTAACCCCTACCCTTACCCTAACACGTACCCTAATCCTAACCCGTACCCTAAACCGAGCCCTAACCCTAACACTAACCCTAACCCTAACCCTAACCCATACCCTACGCCGTACCCGAAGCCCTCCCCGAACCCGTACCCTAAGCCGTACCCGAAGCCTAACCCTAAGCCTAACCCTAACCCTAGGCTACCCTTGACTGCTTCTGCCTCCAATAGATTTCCTAAGCACTAGTGTTTTAAGGAACAGCTTAAAAAGAGAATCCTAATGTGATTTCTTTATAATGTGTGTGTTCCTTATCTTATCCTAGTGTCTAAACTCTTCTCCATGGCTGGACCCCCAAATAATATTCCTTTACGTGCTAAGGGGTAACTAGAGAGTGGGATAGGTTTAATAACTACCCTAACCCTAACGCGTACCCTAACGCTAACCCCTACCCTAACCCTAACACGTACCCTAATCCTAACCCGTACCCTAAACCGAGCCCTAACCCTAACACTAACCCTAACCCTAACCCTAACCCATACCCTACGCCATGCCCGAAGCCCTCCCCGAACCCGTACCCTAAGCCGTACCCTAAGCCTAACCCTAAGCCTAACCCTAACCCTAGGCTACCCTTGACTGCTTCTGCCTCCAATAGATTTCCTAAGCACTAGTGTTTTAAGGAATAGCTTAAAAAGAGAATCCTAATGTGATTTCTTTATAATGGGTGTGTTCCTTATCTAATCCTAGTGTCTAAACTCTTCTCCATGGCTGGACCCCCAAATAATATTCTTTTATATGCTAAGGGGTATCGAGAGAGTGGGATAGGTTTAATCACTACCCTAACCCTAACGCGTACCCTAACCCTAACCCCTACCCTAACCCTAACACGTACCCTAATCCTAACCCGTACCCTAAACCGAGCCCTAACCCTAACACTAACCCTAACCCTAACCCTAACCCATACCCTACGCCGTGCCCGAAGCCCTCCCCGAACCCGTACCCTAAGCCGTAGCCTAAGCCTAACCCTAAGCCTAACCCTAACCCTAGGCTACCCTTGACTGCTTCTGCCTCCAATAGATTTCCTAAGCACTAGTGTTTTAAGGAACAGCTTAAAAAGAGAATCCTAATGTGATTTCTTTATAATGTGTGTGTTCTTTATCTTATCCTAGTGTCTAAACTCTTCTCCATGGCTGGACCCCCAAATAATATTCCTTTACGTGCTAAGGGGTAACTAGAGAGTGGGATAGGTTTAATAACTACCCTAACCCTAACGCGTACCCTAACGCTAACCCCTACCCTAACCCTAACACGTACCCTAATCCTAACCCGTACCCTAAACAGAGCCCTAACCCTAACACTAACCCTAACCCTAACCCTAACCCATACCCTATGCCGTGCCCGAAGCCCTCCCCGAACCCGTACCCTAAGCCGTACCCTAAGCCTAACCCTAAGCCTAACCCTAACCCTAGGCTACCCTTGACTGCTTCTGCCTCCAATAGATTTCCTAAGCACTAGTGTTTTAAGGAACAGCTTAAAAAGAGAATCCTAATGTGATTTCTTTATAATGGGTGTGTTCCTTATCTTATCCTAGTGTCTAAACTCTTCTCCATGGCTGGACCCCCAAATAATATTCCTTTACGTGCTAAGGGGTAACTAGAGAGTGGGATAGGTTTAATAACTAACCTAACCCTAACACGTACCCTAACGCTAACCCCTACCCTAACCCTAATACGTACCCTAATCTTAACCCATACCCTAAACCGAGCCCTAACCCTAACACTAACCCTAACCTTAACCCTAACCCATACCCTACGCCGTACCCGAAGCCCTCCCCGAACCAGTACCCTAAGCCGTACCCTAAGCCTAACCCTAAGCCTAACCCTAACCCTAGGCTACCCTTGACTGCTTCTGCCTCCAATAGATTTCCTAAGCACTAGTGTTTTAAGGAACAGCTTAAAAAGAGAATCCTAATGTTATTTCTTTATAATGTGTGTGTTCCTTATATTATCTTAGTGTCTAAACTCTTCTCCATGGCTGGACCCCCAAATAATATTCCTTTACGTGCTAAGGGGTAACTAGAGAGTGGGATAGGTTTAATAACTACCCTAACCCTAACGCGTACCCTAACGCTAACCCCTACCCTAACCCTAACACGTACCCTAATCCTAACCCGTACCCTAAACAGAGCCCTAACCCTAACACTAACCCTAACCCTAACCCTAACCCATACCCTATGCCGTGCCCGAAGCCCTCCCCGAACCCGTACCCTAAGCCGTACCCTAAGCCTAACCCTAAGCCTAACCCTAACCCTAGGCTACCCTTGACTGCTTCTGCCTCCAATAGATTTCCTAAGCACTAGTGTTTTAAGGAACAGCTTAAAAAGAGAATCCTAATGTGATTTCTTTATAATGGGTGTGTTCCTTATCTTATCCTAGTGTCTAAACTCTTCTCCATGGCTGGACCCCCAAATAATATTCCTTTACGTGCTAAGGGGTAACTAGAGAGTGGGATAGGTTTAATAACTAACCTAACCCTAACACGTACCCTAACGCTAACCCCTACCCTAACCCTAATACGTACCCTAATCTTAACCCGTACCCTAAACCGAGCCCTAACCCTAACACTAACCCTAACCTTAACCCTAACCCATACCCTACGCCGTACCCGAAGCCCTCCCCGAACCAGTACCCTAAGCCGTACCCTAAGCCTAACCCTAAGCCTAACCCTAACCCTAGGCTACCCTTGACTGCTTCTGCCTCCAATAGATTTCCTAAGCACTAGTGTTTTAAGGAACAGCTTAAAAAGAGAATCCTAATGTTATTTCTTTATAATGTGTGTGTTCCTTATATTATCTTAGTGTCTAAACTCTTCTCCATGGCTGGACCCCCAAATAATATTCCTTTACGTGCTAAGGGGTATCTAGAGAGTGGGATAGGTTTAGTAACTACCCTAACCGTAACGCGTACCCTAACCCTAACCCCTACCCTAACCCTAACATGTACCCTAATCCTAACCCGTTCCCTAAACCGAGCCCTAACCCTAACACTAACCCTAACCCTAACCGTAACCCATACCCTACGCCGTACCCGAAGCCCTCCCCGAACACGTACCCTAAGCCGTACCCTAAGCCTAACCGTAAGCCTAACCCTAACCCTAGGCTACCCTTGACTGCTTCTGCCTCCAATAGATTTCCTAAGCACTAGTGTTTTAAGGAACAGCTTAAAAAGAGAATCCTAATGTGATTTCTTTATAATGTGTGTGTTCCTTATATTATCTTAGTGTCTAAACTCTTCTCCATGGCTGGACCCCCTAATAATATTCCTTTACGTGCTAAGGGGTAACTAGAGAGTGGGATAGGTTTAATAACTACCCTAACCCTAACGCGTACCCTAACCCTAACCCCTACCCTAACCCTAACACGTACCCTAATCCTAACCCGTACCCTAAACCGAGCCCTAACCCTAACACTAACCCTAACCCTAACCCTAACCCATACCCTACGCCGTACCCGAAGCCCTCCCCGAACCCGTACCCTAAGCCGTACCCTAAGCCTAACCCTAAGCCTAACCCTAACCCTAGGCTACCCTTGAATGCTTCTGCCTCCAATAGATTTCCTAAGCACTAGTGTTTTAAGGAACAGCTTAAAAAGAGAATCCTAATGTGATTTCTTTATAATGGGTGTGTTCCTTATCTTATCCTAGTGTCTAAACTCTTCTCCATGGCTGGACCCCCAAATAATATTCCTTTACGTGCTAATGGGTACCTAGAGAGTGGGATAGGTTTAATAACTACCCTATCCGTAACACGTACCCTAACCCTCACCCCTACCCTAACCCTAACACGAACCCTAATCCTAACCCGTACCCTAAAACGAGCCCTAACCCTAACACTAAACCTAACCCTAACCCTAACCCATACCCTACGCCGTACCCGAAGCCCTCCCCGAACCCGTACCCTAAGCCGTACCCGAAGCCTAACCCTAAGCCTATCCCTAACCCTAGGCTACCCTTGACTGCTTCTGCCTCCAATAGATTTCCTAAGCACTAGTGTTTTAAGGAACAGCTTAAAAAGAGAATCCTAATGTTATTTCTTTATAATGTGTGTGTTCCTTATCTTATCCTAGTGTCTAAACTCTTCTCCATGGCTGGACCCCCAAATAATATTCCTTTACGTGCTAAGGGGTAACTAGAGAGTGGGATAGGTTTAATAACTACCCTAACCCTAACGCGTACCCTAACGCTAACCCCTACCCTAACCCTAACACGTACCCTAATCCTAACCCGTAACCTAAACCGAGCCCTAACCCTAACACTAACCCTAACCCTAACCCTAACCCATACCCTACGCCGTGCCCGAAGCCCTCCCCGAACCCGTACCCTAAGCCGTAGCCTAAGCCTAACCCTAAGCCTAACCCTAACCCTAGGCTACCCTTGACTGCTTCTGCCTCCAATAGATTTCCTAAGCACTAGTGTTTTAAGGAACAGCTTAAAAAGAGAATCCTAATGTGATTTCTTTATAATGTGTGTGTTCTTTATCTTATCCTAGTGTCTAAACTCTTCTCCATGGCTGGACCCCCAAATAATATTCCTTTACGTGCTAAGGGGTAACTAGAGAGTGGGATAGGTTTAATAACTACCCTAACCCTAACGCGTACCCTAACGCTAACCCCTACCCTAACCCTAACACGTACCCTAATCCTAACCCGTACACTAAACAGAGCCCTAACCCTAACACTAACCCTAACCCTAACCCTAACCCATACCCTATGCCGTGCCCGAAGCCCTCCCCGAACCCGTACCCTAAGCCGTACCCTAAGCCTAACCCTAAGCCTAACCCTAACCCTAGGCTACCCTTGACTGCTTCTGCCTCCAATAGATTTCCTAAGCACTAGTGTTTTAAGGAACAGCTTAAAAAGAGAATCCTAATGTGATTTCTTTATAATGGGTGTGTTCCTTATCTTATCCTAGTGTCTAAACTCTTCTCCATGGCTGGACCCCCAAATAATATTCCTTTACGTGCTAAGGGGTAACTAGAGAGTGGGATAGGTTTAATAACTAACCTAACCCTAACACGTACCCTAACGCTAACCCCTACCCTAACCCTAATACGTACCCTAATCTTAACCCGTACCCTAAACCGAGCCCTAACCCTAACACTAACCCTAACCTTAACCCTAACCCATACCCTACGCCGTACCCGAAGCCCTCCCCGAACCAGTACCCTAAGCCGTACCCTAAGCCTAACCCTAAGCCTAACCCTAACCCTAGGCTACCCTTGACTGCTTCTGCCTCCAATAGATTTCCTAAGCACTAGTGTTTTAAGGAACAGCTTAAAAAGAGAATCCTAATGTTATTTCTTTATAATGTGTGTGTTCCTTATATTATCTTAGTGTCTAAACTCTTCTCCATGGCTGGACCCCCAAATAATATTCCTTTACGTGCTAAGGGGTATCTAGAGAGTGGGATAGGTTTAATAACTACCCTAACCGTAACGCGTACCCTAGCCCTAACCCCTACCCTAACCCTAACATGTACCCTAATCCTAACCCGTTCCCTAAACCGAGCCCTAACCCTAACACTAACCCTAACCCTAACCGTAACCCATACCCTACGCCGTACCCGAAGCCCTCCCCGAACACGTAACCTAAGCCGTACCCTAAGCCTAACCGTAAGCCTAACCCTAACCCTAGGCTACCCTTGACTGCTTCTGCCTCCAATAGATTTCCTAAGCACTAGTGTTTTAAGGAACAGCTTAAAAAGAGAATCCTAATGTGATTTCTTTATAATGTGTGTGTTCCTTATATTATCTTAGTGTCTAAACTCTTCTCCATGGCTGGACCCCCTAATAATATTCCTTTACGTGCTAAGGGGTATCTAGAGAGTGGGATAGGTTTAATAACTACCCTAACCCTAACGCGTACCCTAACCCTAACCCCTACCCTAACCCTAACACGTACCCTAATCCTAACCCGTACCCTAAACCGAGCCCTAACCCTAACACTAACCCTAACCCTAACCCTAACCCATACCCTACGCCGTACCCGAAGCCCTCCCCGAACCCGTACCCTAAGCCGTACCCTAAGCCTAACCCTAAGCCTAACCCTAACCCTAGGCTACCCTTGAATGCTTCTGCCTCCAATAGATTTCCTAAGCACTAGTGTTTTAAGGAACAGCTTAAAAAGAGAATCCTAATGTGATTTCTTTATAATGGGTGTGTTCCTTATCTTATCCTAGTGTCTAAACTCTTCTCCATGGCTGGACCCCCAAATAATATTCCTTTACGTGCTAATGGGTACCTAGAGAGTGGGATAGGTTTAATAACTACCCTATCCATAACACGTACCCTAACCCTCACCCCTACCCTAACCCTAACACGAACCCTAATCCTAACCCGTACCCTAAAACGAGCCCTAACCCTAACACTAAACCTAACCCTAACCCTAACCCATACCCTACGCCGTACCCGAAGCCCTCCCCGAACACGTACCCTAAGCCGTACCCTAAGCCTAACCCTAAGCCTAACCCTAACCCTAGGCTACCCTTGACTGCTTCTGCCTCCAATAGATTTCCTAAGCACTAGTGTTTTAAGGAACAGCTTAAAAAGAGAATCCTAATGTGATTTCTTTATAATGGGTGTGTTCCTTATCTAATCCTAGTGTCTAAACTCTTCTCCATGGCTGGACCCCCAAATAATATTCTTTTATGTGCTAAGGGGTATCGAGAGAGTGGGATAGGTTTAATCACTACCCTAACCCTAACGCGTACCCTAACCCTAACCCCTACCCTTACCCTAACACGTACCCTAATCCTAACCCGTACCCTAAACCGAGCCCTAACCCTAACACTAACCCTAACCCTAACCATAACCCATACCCTACGCCGTACCCGAAGCCCTCCCCGAACCCGTACCCTAAGCCGTACCCGAAGCCTAACCCTAAGCCTAACCCTAACCCTAGGCTACCCTTGACTGCTTCTGCCTCCAATAGATTTCCTAAGCACTAGTGTTTTAAGGAACAGCTTAAAAAGAGAATCCTAATGTGATTTCTTTATAATGTGTGTGTTCCTTATCTTATCCTAGTGTCTAAACTCTTCTCCATGGCTGGACCCCCAAATAATATTCCTTTACGTGCTAAGGGGTAACTAGAGAGTGGGATAGGTTTAATAACTACCCTAACCCTAACGCGTACCCTAACGCTAACACCTACCCTAACCCTAACACGTACCCTAATCCTAACCCGTACCCTAAACCGAGCCCTAACCCTAACATTAACCCTAACCCTAACCCTAACCCATACCCTACGCCGTGCCCGAAGCCCTCCCCGAATCCGTACCCTAAGCCGTACCCTAAGCCTAACCCTAAGCCTAACCCTAACCCTAGGCTACCCTTGACTGCTTCTGCCTCCAATAGATTTCCTAAGCACTAGTGTTTTAAAAAACAGCTTAAAAAGAGAATCCTAATGTGATTTCTTTATAATGGGTGTGTTCCTTATCTTATCCTAGTGTCTAAACTCTTCTCCATGGCTGGACCCCTAAATAATATTCCTTTACGTGCTAATGGGTAACTAGAGAGTGGGATAGGTTTAATAACTACCCTATCCATAACACGTACCCTAACCCTCACCCCTACCCTAACCCTAACACGAACCCTAATCCTAACCCGTACCCTAAAACGAGCCCTAACCCTAACACTAAACCTAACCCTAACCCTAACCCATACCCTACGCCGTACCCGAAGCCCTCCCCGAACACGTACCCTAAGCCGTACCCTAAGCCTCACCCTAAGCCTAACCCTAACCCTAGGCTACCCTTGACTGCTTCTGCCTCCAATAGATTTCCTAAGCACTAGTGTTTTAAGGAACAGCTTAAAAAGAGAATCCTAATGTGATTTCTTTATAATGGGTGTGTTCCTTATCTAATCCTAGTGTCTAAACTCTTCTCCATGGCTGGACCCCCAAATAATATTCTTTTATGTGCTAAGGGGTATCGAGAGAGTGGGATAGGTTTAATCACTACCCTAACCCTAACGCGTACCCTAACCCTAACCCCTACCCTTACCCTAACACGTACCCTAATCCTAACCCGTACCCTAAACCGAGCCCTAACCCTAACACTAACCCTAACCCTAACCCTAACCCATACCCTACGCCGTACCCGAAGCCCTCCCCGAACCAGTACCCTAAGCCGTACCCGAAGCCTAACCCTAAGCCTAACCCTAACCCTAGGCTACCCTTGACTGCTTCTGCCTCCAATAGATTTCCTAAGCACTAGTGTTTTAAGGAACAGCTTAAAAAGTGAATCCTAATGTGATTTCTTTATAATGTGTGTGTTCCTTATCTTATCCTAGTGTCTAAACTCTTCTCCATGACTGGACCCCCAAATAATATTCCTTTACGTGCTAAGGGGTAACTAGAGAGTGGGATAGGTTTAATAACTACCCTAACCCTAACGCGTACCCTAACGCTAACCCCTACCCTAACCCTAACACGTACCCTAATCCTAACCCGTACCCTAAACCGAGCCCTAACCCTAACACTAACCCTAACCCTAACCCTAACCCATACCCTACGCCATGCCCGAAGCCCTCCCCGAACCCGTACCCTAAGCCGTACCCTAAGCCTAACCCTAAGCCTAACCCTAACCCTAGGCTACCCTTGACTGCTTCTGCCTCCAATAGATTTCCTAAGCACTAGTGTTTTAAGGAACAGCTTAAAAAGAGAATCCTAATGTGATTTCTTTATAATGGGTGTGTTCCTTATCTAATCCTAGTGTCTAAACTCTTCTCCATGGCTGGACCCCCAAATAATATTCTTTTATATGCTAAGGGGTATCGAGAGAGTGGGATAGGTTTAATCACTACCCTAACCCTAACGCGTACCCTAACCCTAACCCCTACCCTAACCCTAACACGTACCCTAATCCTAACCCGTACCCTAAACCGAGCCCTAACCCTAACACTAACCCTAACACTAACCCTAACCCATACCCTACGCCGTGCCCGAAGCCCTCCCCGAACCCGTACCCTAAGCCGTAGCCTAAGCCTAACCCTAAGCCTAACCCTAACCCTAGGCTACCCTTGACTGCTTCTGCCTCCAATAGATTTCCTAAGCACTAGTGTTTTAAGGAACAGCTTAAAAAGAGAATCCTAATGTGATTTCTTTATAATGTGTGTGTTCTTTATCTTATCCTAGTGTCTAAACTCTTCTCCATGGCTGGACCCCCAAATAATATTCCTTTACGTGCTAAGGGGTAACTAGAGAGTGGGATAGGTTTAATAACTACCCTAACCCTAACGCGTACCCTAACGCTAACCCCTACCCTAACCCTAACACGTACCCTAATCCTAACCCGTACCCTAAACAGAGCCCTAACCCTAACACTAACCCTAACCCTAACCCTAACCCATACCCTATGCCGTGCCCGAAGCCCTCCCCGAACCCGTACCCTAAGCCGTACCCTAAGCCTAACCCTAAGCCTAACCCTAACCCTAGGCTACCGTTGACTGCTTCTGCCTCCAATAGATTTCCTAAGCACTAGTGTTTTAAGGAACAGCTTAAAAAGAGAATCCTAATGTGATTTCTTTATAATGGGTGTGTTCCTTATCTTATCCTAGTGTCTAAACTCTTCTCCATGGCTGGACCCCCAAATAATATTCCTTTACGTGCTAAGGGGTAACTAGAGAGTGGGATAGGTTTAATAACTAACCTAACCCTAACACGTACCCTAACGCTAACCCCTACCCTAACCCTAATACGTACCCTAATCTTAACCCGTACCCTAAACCGAGCCCTAACCCTAACACTAACCCTAACCTTAACCCTAACCCATACCCTACGCCGTACCCGAAGCCCTCCCCGAACCAGTACCCTAAGCCGTACCCTAAGCCTAACCCTAAGCCTAACCCTAACCCTAGGCTACCCTTGACTGCTTCGGCCTCCAATAGATTTCCTAAGCACTAGTGTTTTAAGGAACAGCTTAAAAAGAGAATCCTAATGTTATTTCTTTATAATGTGTGTGTTCCTTATATTATCTTAGTGTCTAAACTCTTCTCCATGGCTGGACCCCCAAATAATATTCCTTTACGTGCTAAGGGGTATCTAGAGAGTGGGATAGGTTTAGTAACTACCCTAACCATAACGCGTACCCTAACCCTAACCCCTACCCTAACCCTAACATGTACCCTAATCCTAACCCGTTCCCTAAACCGAGCCCTAACCCTAACACTAACCCTAACCCTAACCGTAACCCATACCCTACGCCGTACCCGAAGCCCTCCCCGAACACGTACCCTAAGCCGTACCCTAAGCCTAACCGTAAGCCTAACCCTAACCCTAGGCTACCCTTGACTGCTTCTGCCTCCAATAGATTTCCTAAGCACTAGTGTTTTAAGGAACAGCTTAAAAAGAGAATCCTAATGTGATTTCTTTATAATGTGTGTGTTCCTTATATTATCTTAGTGTCTAAACTCTTCTCCATGGCTGGACCCCCTAATAATATTCCTTTACGTGCTAAGGGGTATCTAGAGAGTGGGATAGGTTTAATAACTACCCTAACCCTAACGCGTACCCTAACCCTAACCCCTACCCTAACCCTAACACGTACCCTAATCCTAACCCGTACCCTAAACCGAGCCCTAACCCTAACACTAACCCTAACCCTAACCCTAACCCATACCCTACGCCGTACCCGAAGCCCTCCCCGAACCCGTACCCTAAGCCGTACCCTAAGCCTAACCCTAAGCCTAACCCTAACCCTAGGCTACCCTTGAATGCTTCTGCCTCCAATAGATTTCCTAAGCACTAGTGTTTTAAGGAACAGCTTAAAAAGAGAATCCTAATGTGATTTCTTTATAATGGGTGTGTTCCTTATCTTATCCTAGTGTCTAAACTCTTCTCCATGGCTGGACCCCCAAATAATATTCCTTTACGTGCTAATGGGTACCTAGAGAGTGGGATAGCTTTAATAACTACCCTATCCGTAACACGTACCCTAACCCTCACCCCTACCCTAACCCTAACACGAACCCTAATCCTAACCCGTACCCTAAAACGAGCCCTAACCCTAACACTAAACCTAACCCTAACCCTAACCCATACCCTACGCCGTACCCGAAGCCCTCCCCGAACACGTACCCTAAGCCGTACCCTAAGCCTAACCCTAAGCCTAACCCTAACCCTAGGCTACCCTTGACTGCTTCTGCCTCCAATAGATTTCCTAAGCACTAGTGTTTTAAGGAACAGCTTAAAAAGAGAATCCTAATGTGATTTCTTTATAATGGGTGTGTTCCTTATCTAATCCTAGTGTCTAAACTCTTCTCCATGGCTGGACCCCCAAATAATATTCTTTTATGTGCTAAGGGGTATCGAGAGAGTGGGATAGGTTTAATCACTACCCTAACCCTAACGCGTACCCTAACCCTAACCCCTACCCTTACCCTAACACGTACCCTAATCCTAACCCGTACCCTAAACCGAGCCCTAACCCTAACACTAACCCTAACCCTAACCCTAACCCATACCCTACGCCGTACCCGAAGCCCTCCCCGAACCCGTACCCTAAGCCGTACCCGAAGCCTAACCCTAAGCCTAACCCTAACCCTAGGCTACCCTTGACTGCTTCTGCCTCCAATAGATTTCCTAAGCACTAGTGTTTTAAGGAACAGCTTAAAAAGAGAATCCTAATGTGATTTCTTTATAATGTGTGTGTTCCTTATCTTATCCTAGTGTCTAAACTCTTCTCCATGGCTGGACCCCCAAATAATATTCCTTTACGTGCTAAGGGGTAACTAGAGAGTGGGATAGGTTTAATAACTACCCTAACCCTAACGCGTACCCTAACGCTAACACCTACCCTAACCCTAACACGTACCCTAATCCTAACCCGTACCCTAAACCGAGCCCTAACCCTAACATTAACCCTAACCCTAACCCTAACCCATACCCTACGCCGTGCCCGAAGCCCTCCCCGAACCCGTACCCTAAGCCGTACCCTAAGCCTAACCCTAAGCCTAACCCTAACCCTAGGCTACCCTTGACTGCTTCTGCCTCCAATAGATTTCCTAAGCACTAGTGTTTTAAGGAACAGCTTAAAAAGAGAATCCTAATGTGATTTCTTTATAATGTGTGTGTTCCTTATATTATCTTAGTGTCTAAACTCTTCTCCATGGCTGGACCCCCTAATAATATTCCTTTACGTGCTAAGGGGTATCTAGAGAGTGGGATAGGTTTAATAACTACCCTAACCCTAACGCGTACCCTAACCCTAACCCCTACCCTAACCCTAACACGTACCCTAATCCTAACCCGTACCCTAAACCGAGCCCTAACCCTAACACTAACCCTAACCCTAACCCTAACCCATACCCTACGCCGTACCCGAAGCCCTCCCCGAACCCGTACCCTAAGCCGTACCCTAAGCCTAACCCTAAGCCTAACCCTAACCCTAGGCTACCCTTGAATGCTTCTGCCTCCAATAGATTTCCTAAGCACTAGTGTTTTAAGGAACAGCTTAAAAAGAGAATCCTAATGTGATTTCTTTATAATGGGTGTGTTCCTTATCTTATCCTAGTGTCTAAACTCTTCTCCATGGCTGGACCCCCAAATAATATTCCTTTACGTGCTAATGGGTACCTAGAGAGTGGGATAGGTTTAATAACTACCCTATCCGTAACACGTACCCTAACCCTCACCCCTACCCTAACCCTAACACGAACCCTAATCCTAACCCGTACCCTAAAACGAGCCCTAACCCTAACACTAAACCTAACCCTAACCCTAACCCATACCCTACGCCGTACCCGAAGCCCTCCCCGAACACGTACCCTAAGCCGTACCCTAAGCCTAACCCTAAGCCTAACCCTAACCCTAGGCTACCCTTGACTGCTTCTGCCTCCAATAGATTTCCTAAGCACTAGTGTTTTAAGGAACAGCTTAAAAAGAGAATCCTAATGTGATTTCTTTATAATGGGTGTGTTCCTTATCTAATCCTAGTGTCTAAACTCTTCTCCATGGCTGGACCCCCAAATAATATTCTTTTATGTGCTAAGGGGTATCGAGAGAGTGGGATAGGTTTAATCACTACCCTAACCCTAACGCGTACCCTAACCCTAACCCCTACCCTTACCCTAACACGTACCCTAATCCTAACCCGTACCCTAAACCGAGCCCTAACCCTAACACTAACCCTAACCCTAACCCTAACCCATACCCTACGCCGTACCCGAAGCCCTCCCCGAACCCGTACCCTAAGCCGTACCCGAAGCCTAACCCTAAGCCTAACCCTAACCCTAGGCTACCCTTGACTGCTTCTGCCTCCAATAGATTTCCTAAGCACTAGTGTTTTAAGGAACAGCTTAAAAAGAGAATCCTAATGTGATTTCTTTATAATGTGTGTGTTCCTTATCTTATCCTAGTGTCTAAACTCTTCTCCATGGCTGGACCCCCAAATAATATTCCTTTACGTGCTAAGGGGTAACTAGAGAGTGGGATAGGTTTAATAACTACCCTAACCCTAACGCGTACCCTAACGCTAACCCCTACCCTAACCCTAACACGTACCCTAATCCTAACCCGTACCCTAAACCGAGCCCTAACCCTAACACTAACCCTAACCCTAACCCTAACCCATACCCTACGCCGTGCCCGAAGCCCTCCCCGAACCCGTACCCTAAGCCGTACCCTAAGCCTAACCCTAAGCCTAACCCTAACCCTAGGCTCCCCTTGACTGCTTCTGCCTCCAATAGATTTCCTAAGCACTAGTGTTTTAAGGAACAGCTTAAAAAGAGAATCCTAATGTGATTTCTTTATAATGGGTGTGTTCCTTATCTTATCCTAGTGTCTAAACTCTTCTCCATGGCTGGACACCCAAATAATATTCCTTTACGTGCTAAGGGGTAACTAGAGAGTGGGATAGGTTTAATAACTACCCTTACCCTAACGCTTACCCTAACGCTAACCCCTACCCTAACCCTAACACGTACCCTAATCCTAACCCGTACCCTAAACCGAGCCCTAACCCTAACACTAACCCTAACCTTAACCCTAACCCATACCCTACGCCGTACCCGAAGCCCTCCCCGAACCCGTACCCTAAGCCGTACCCTAAGCCTAACCCTAAGCCTAACCCTAACCCTAGGCTACCCTTGACTGCTTCTGCCTCCAATAGATTTCCTAAGCACTAGTGTTTTAAGGAACAGCTTAAAAAGAGAATCCTAATGTGATTTCTTTATAATGTGTGTGTTCCTTATATTATCTTAGTGTCTAAACTCTTCTCCATGGCTGGACCCCCAAATAATATTCCTTTACGTGCTAAGGGGTATCTAGAGAGTGGGATAGGTTTAATAACTACCCTAACCGTAACGCGTACCCTAACCCTAACCCCTACCCTAACGCTAACATGTACCCTAATCCTAACCCGTACCCTAAACCGAGCCCTAACCCTAACACTAACCCTAACCCTAACCGTAACCCATACCCTACGCCGTACCCGAAGCCCTCCCCGAACACGAACCCTAAGCCGTACCCTAAGCCTAACCGTAAGCCTAAACCTAACCCTAGGCTACCCTTGACTGCTTCTGCCTCCAATAGATTTCCTAAGCACTAGTGTTTTAAGGAACAGCTTAAAAAGAGAATCCTAATGTGATTTCTTTATAATGTGTGTGTTCCTTATATTATCTTAGTGTCTAAACTCTTCTCCATGGCTGGACCCCCTAATAATATTCCTTTACGTGCTAAGGGGTATCTAGAGAGTGGGATAGGTTTAATAACTACCCTAACCCTAACGCGTACCCTAACCCTAACCCCTACCCTAACCCTAACACGTACCCTAATCCTAACCCGTACCCTAAACCGAGCCCTAACCCTAACACTAACCCTAACCCTAACCCTAACCCATACCCTACGCCGTACCCGAAGCCCTCCCCGAACCCGTACCCTAAGCCGTACCCTAAGCCTAACCCTAAGCCTAACCCTAACCCTAGGCTACCCTTGACTGCTTCTGCCTCCAATAGATTTCCTAAGCACTAGTGTTTTAAGGAACAGCTTAAAAAGAGAATCCTAATGTGATTTCTTTATAATGGGTGTGTTCCTTATCTTATCCTAGTGTCTAAACTCTTCTCCATGGCTGGACCCCCAAATAATATTCCTTTACGTGCTAATGGGTAACTAGAGAGTGGGATAGGTTTAATAACTACCCTTTCCGTAACACGTACCCTAACCCTCACCCCTACCGTAACCCTAACACGAACCCTAATCCTAACCCGTACCCTAAAACGAGCCCTAACCCTAACACTAAACCTAACCCTAACCCTAACCCATACCCTACGCCGTACCCGAAGCCCTCCCCGAACACGTACCCTAAGCCGTACCCTAAGCCTAACCCTAAGCCTAACCCTAACCCTAGGCTACCCTTGACTGCTTCTGCCTCCAATAGATTTCCTAAGCACTAGTGTTTTAAGGAACAGCTTAAAAAGAGAATCCTAATGTGATTTCTTTATAATGGGTGTGTTCCTTATCTAATCCTAGTGTCTAAACTCTTCTCCATGGCTGGACCCCCAAATAATATTCTTTTATGTGCTAAGGGGTATCGAGAGAGTGGGATAGGTTTAATCACTACCCTAACCCTAACGCGTACCCTAACCCTAACCCCTACCCTTACCCTAACACGTACCCTAATCCTAACCCGTACCCTAAACCGAGCCCTAACCCTAACACTAACCCTAACCCTAACCCTAACCCATACCCTACGCCGTACCCGAAGCCCTCCCCGAACCCGTACCCTAAGCCGTACCCGAAGCCTAACCCTAAGCCTAACCCTAACCCTAGGCTACCCTTGACTGCTTCTGCCTCCAATAGATTTCCTAAGCACTAGTGTTTTAAGGAACAGCTTAAAAAGTGAATCCTAATGTGATTTCTTTATAATGTGGGTGTTCCTTATCTTATCCTAGTGTCTAAACTCTTCTCCATGGCTGGACCCCAAATAATATTCCTTTACGTGCTAAGGGGTAACTAGAGAGTGGGATAGGTTTAATAACTACCCTAACCCTAACGCGTACCCTAACGCTAACCCCTACCCTAACCCTAACACGTACCCTAATCCTAACCCGTACCCTAAACCGAGCCCTAACCCTAACACTAACCCTAACCCTAACCCTAACCCATACCCTACGCCGTGCCCGAAGCCCTCCCCGAACCCGTACCCTAAGCCGTACCCTAAGCCTAACCCTAAGCCTAACCCTAACCCTAGGCTACCCTTGACTGCTTCTGCCTCCAATAGATTTCCTAAGCACTAGTGTTTTAAGGAACAGCTTAAAAAGAGAATCCTAATGTGATTTCTTTATAATGGGTGTGTTCCTTATATTATCTTAGTGTCTAAACTCTTCTCCATGGCTGGACCCCCTAATAATATTCCTTTACGTGCTAAGGGGTATCTAGAGAGTGGGATAGGTTTAATAACTACCCTAACCCTAACGCGTACCCTAACCCTAACACCTACCCTAACCCTAACACGTACCCTAATCCTAACCCGTACCCTAAACCGAGCCCTAACCCTAACACTAACCCTAACCCTAACCCTAACCCATACCCTACGCCGTACCCGAAGCCCTCCCCGAACCCGTGCCCTAAGCCGTACCCTAAGCCTAACCCTAAGCCTAACCCTAACCCTAGGCTACCCTTGACTGCTTCTGCCTCCAATAGATTTCCTAAGCACTAGTGTTTTAAGGAACAGCTTAAAAAGAGAATCCTAATGTGATTTCTTTATAATGGGTGTGTTCCTTATCTTATCCTAGTGTCTAAACTCTTCTCCATGGCTGGACCCCTAAATAATATTCCTTTACGTGCTAATGGGTAACTAGAGAGAGGGATAGGTTTAATAACTAACCTATCCATAACACGTACCCTAACCCTCACCCCTACCCTAACCCTAACACGAACCCTAATCCTAACCCGTACCCTAAAACGAGCCCTAACCCTAACACTAAACCTAACCCTAACCCTAACCCATACCCTACGCCGTACCCGAAGCCCTCCCCGAACACGTACCCTAAGCCGTACCCTAAGCCTCACCCTAAGCCTAACCCTAACCCTAGGCTACCCTTGACTGCTTCTGCCTCCAATAGATTTCCTAAGCACTAGTGTTTTAAGGAACAGCTTAAAAAGAGAATCCTAATGTGATTTCTTTATAATGGGTGTGTTTCTTATCTAATCCTAGTGTCTAAACTCTTCTCCATGGCTGGACCCCCAATAATATTCTTTTATGTGCTAAGGGGTATCGAGAGAGTGGGATAGGTTTAATCACTACCCTAACCCTAACGCATACCCTAACCCTAACCCCTACCCTTACCCTAACACGTACCCTAATCCTAACCCGTACCCTAAACCGAGCCCTAACCCTAACACTAACCCTAACCCTAACCCTAACCCATACCCTACGCCGTACCCGAAGCCCTCCCCGAACCCGTACCCTAAGCCGTACCCGAAGCCTAACCCTAAGCCTAACCCTAACCCTAGGCTACCCTTGACTGCTTCTGCCTCCAATAGATTTCCTAAGCACTAGTGTTTTAAGGAACAGCTTAAAAAGTGAATCCTAATGTGATTTCTTTATAATGTGTGTGTTCCTTATCTTATCCTAGTGTCTAAACTCTTCTCCATGGCTGGACCCCCAAATAATATTCCTTTACGTGCTAAGGGGTAACTAGAGAGTGGGATAGGTTTAATAACTACCCTAACCCTAACGCGTACCCTAACGCTAACCCCTACCCTAACCCTAACACGTACCCTAATCCTAACCCGTACCCTAAACCGAGCCCTAACCCTAACACTAACCCTAACCCTAACCCTAACCCATACCCTACGCCATGCCCGAAGCCCTCCCCGAACCCGTACCCTAAGCCGTACCCTAAGCCTAACCCTAAGCCTAACCCTAACCCTAGGCTACCCTTGACTGCTTCTGCCTCCAATAGATTTCCTAAGCACTAGTGTTATAAGGAACAGCTTAAAAAGAGAATCCTAATGTGATTTCTTTATAATGGGTGTGTTCCTTATATTATCTTAGTGTCTAAACTCTTCTCCATGGCTGGACCGCCTAATAATATTCCTTTACGTGCTAAGGGGTATCTAGAGACTGGGATAGGTTTAATAACTACCCTAACCCTAACGCGTACCCTAACCCTAACCCCTACCCTAACCCTAACACGTACCCTAATCCTAACCCGTACCCTAAACCGAGCCCTAACCCTAACACTAACCCTAACCCTAACCCTAACCCATACCCTACGCCGTACCCGAAGCCCTCCCCGAACCCGTACCCTAAGCCGTACCCTAAGCCTAACCCTAAGCCTAACCCTAACCCTAGGCTACCCTTGAATGCTTCTGCCTCCAATAGATTTCCTAAGCACTAGTGTTTTAAGGAACAGCTTAAAAAGAGAATCCTAATGTGATTTCTTTATAATGGGTGTGTTCCTTATCTTATCCTAGTGTCTAAACTCTTCTCCATGGCTGGACCCCCAAATAATATTCCTTTACGTGCTAATGGGTACCTAGAGAGTGGGATAGGTTTAATAACTACCCTATCCGTAACACGTACCCTAACCCTCACCCCTACCCTAACCCTAACACGAACCCTAATCCTAACCCGTACCCTAAAACGAGCCCTAACCCTAACACTAAACCTAACCCTAACCCTAACCCATACCCTACGCCGTACCCGAAGCCCTCCCCGAACACGTACCCTAAGCCGTACCCTAAGCCTAACCCTAAGCCTAACCCTAACCCTAGGCTACCCTTGACTGCTTCTGCCTCCAATAGATTTCCTAAGCACTAGTGTTTTAAGGAACAGCTTAAAAAGAGAATCCTAATGTGATTTCTTTATAATGGGTGTGTTCCTTATCTAATCCTAGTGTCTAAACTCTTCTCCATGGCTGGACCCCCAAATAATATTCTTTTATGTGCTAAGGGGTATCGAGAGAGTGGGATAGGTTTAATCACTACCCTAACCCTAACGCGTACCCTAACCCTAACCCCTACCCTTACCCTAACACGTACCCTAATCCTAACCCGTACCCTAAACCGAGCCCTAACCCTAACACTAACCCTAACCCTAACCCTAACCCATACCCTACGCCGTACCCGAAGCCCTCCCCGAACCCGTACCCTAAGCCGTACCCGAAGCCTAACCCTAAGCCTAACCCTAACCCTAGGCTACCCTTGACTGCTTCTGCCTCCAATAGATTTCCTAAGCACTAGTGTTTTAAGGAACAGCTTAAAAAGAGAATCCTAATGTGATTTCTTTATAATGTGTGTGTTCCTTATCTTATCCTAGTGTCTAAACTCTTCTCCATGGCTGGACCCCCAAATAATATTCCTTTACGTGCTAAGGGGTAACTAGAGAGTGGGATAGGTTTAATAACTACCCTAACCCTAACGCGTACCCTAACGCTAACCCCTACCCTAACCCTAACACGTACCCTAATCCTAACCCGTACCCTAAACCGAGCCCTAACCCTAACACTAACCCTAACCCTAACCCTAACCCATACCCTACGCCGTGCCCGAAGCCCTCCCCGAACCCGTACCCTAAGCCGTACCCTAAGCCTAACCCTAAGCCTAACCCTAAACCTAGGCTCCCCTTGACTGCTTCTGCCTCCAATAGATTTCCTAAGCACTAGTGTTTTAAGGAACAGCTTAAAAAGAGAATCCTAATGTGATTTCTTTATAATGGGTGTGTTCCTTATCTTATCCTAGTGTCTAAACTCTTCTCCATGGCTGGACACCCAAATAATATTCCTTTACGTGCTAAGGGGTAACTAGAGAGTGGGATAGGTTTAATAACTACCCTTACCCTAACGCTTACCCTAACGCTAACCCCTACCCTAACCCTAACACGTACCCTAATCCTAACCCGTACCCTAAACCGAGCCCTAACCCTAACACTAACCCTAACCTTAACCCTAACCCATACCCTACGCCGTACCCGAAGCCCTCCCCGAACCCGTACCCTAAGCCGTACCCTAAGCCTAACCCTAAGCCTAACCCTAACCCTAGGCTACCCTTGACTGCTTCTGCCTCCAATAGATTTCCTAAGCACTAGTGTTTTAAGGAACAGCTTAAAAAGAGAATCCTAATGTGATTTCTTTATAATGTGTGTGTTCCTTATATTATCTTAGTGTCTAAACTCTTCTCCATGGCTGGACCCCCAAATAATATTCCTTTACGTGCTAAGGGGTATCTAGAGAGTGGGATAGGTTTAATAACTACCCTAACCGTAACGCGTACCCTAACCCTAACCCCTACCCTAACGCTAACATGTACCCTAATCCTAACCCGTACCCTAAACCGAGCCCTAACCCTAACACTAACCCTAACCCTAACCGTAACCCATACCCTACGCCGTACCCGAAGCCCTCCCCGAACACGAACCCTAAGCCGTACCCTAAGCCTAACCGTAAGCCTAAACCTAACCCTAGGCTACCCTTGACTGCTTCTGCCTCCAATAGATTTCCTAAGCACTAGTGTTTTAAGGAACAGCTTAAAAAGAGAATCCTAATGTGATTTCTTTATAATGTGTGTGTTCCTTATATTATCTTAGTGTCTAAACTCTTCTCCATGGCTGGACCCCCTAATAATATTCCTTTACGTGCTAAGGGGTATCTAGAGAGTGGGATAGGTTTAATAACTACCCTAACCCTAACGCGTACCCTAACCCTAACCCCTACCCTAACCCTAACACGTACCCTAATCCTAACCCGTACCCTAAACCGAGCCCTAACCCTAACACTAACCCTAACCCTAACCCTAACCCATACCCTACGCCGTACCCGAAGCCCTCCCCGAACCCGTACCCTAAGCCGTACCCTAAGCCTAACCCTAAGCCTAACCCTAACCCTAGGCTACCCTTGACTGCTTCTGCCTCCAATAGATTTCCTAAGCACTAGTGTTTTAAGGAACAGCTTAAAAAGAGAATCCTAATGTGATTTCTTTATAATGGGTGTGTTCCTTATCTTATCCTAGTGTCTAAACTCTTCTCCATGGCTGGACCCCCAAATAATATTCCTTTACGTGCTAATGGGTAACTAGAGAGTGGGATAGGTTTAATAACTACCCTTTCCGTAACACGTACCCTAACCCTCACCCCTACCCTAACCCTAACACGAACCCTAATCCTAACCCGTACCCTAAAACGAGCCCTAACCCTAACACTAAACCTAACCCTAACCCTAACCCATACCCTACGCCGTACCCGAAGCCCTCCCCGAACACGTACCCTAAGCCGTACCCTAAGCCTAACCCTAAGCCTAACCCTAACTCTAGGCTACCCTTGACTGCTTCTGCCTCCAATAGATTTCCTAAGCACTAGTGTTTTAAGGAACAGCTTAAAAAGAGAATCCTAATGTGATTTCTTTATAATGGGTGTGTTCCTTATCTAATCCTAGTGTCTAAACTCTTCTCCATGGCTGGACCCCCAAATAATATTCTTTTATGTGCTAAGGGGTATCGAGAGAGTGGGATAGGTTTAATCACTACCCTAACCCTAACGCGTACCCTAACCCTAACCCCTACCCTTACCCTAACACGTACCCTAATCCTAACCCGTACCCTAAACCGAGCCCTAACCCTAACACTAACCCTAACCCTAACCCTAACCCATACCCTACGCCGTACCCGAAGCCCTCCCCGAACCCGTACCCTAAGCCGTACCCGAAGCCTAACCCTAAGCCTAACCCTAACCCTAGGCTACCCTTGACTGCTTCTGCCTCCAATAGATTTCCTAAGCACTAGTGTTTTAAGGAACAGCTTAAAAAGTGAATCCTAATGTGATTTCTTTATAATGTGGGTGTTCCTTATCTTATCCTAGTGTCTAAACTCTTCTCCATGGCTGGACCCCAAATAATATTCCTTTACGTGCTAAGGGGTAACTAGAGAGTGGGATAGGTTTAATAACTACCCTAACCCTAACGCGTACCCTAACGCTAACCCCTACCCTAACCCTAACACGTACCCTAATCCTAACCCGTACCCTAAACCGAGCCCTAACCCTAACACTAACCCTAACCCTAACCCTAACCCATACCCTACGCCGTGCCCGAAGCCCTCCCCGAACCCGTACCCTAAGCCGTACCCTAAGCCTAACCCTAAGCCTAACCCTAACCCTAGGCTACCCTTGACTGCTTCTGCCTCCAATAGATTTCCTAAGCACTAGTGTTTTAAGGAACAGCTTAAAAAGAGAATCCTAATGTGATTTCTTTATAATGGGTGTGTTCCTTATATTATCTTAGTGTCTAAACTCTTCTCCATGGCTGGACCCCCTAATAATATTCCTTTACGTGCTAAGGGGTATCTAGAGAGTGGGATAGGTTTAATAACTACCCTAACCCTAACGCGTACCCTAACCCTAACACCTACCCTAACCCTAACAGGTACCCTAATCCTAACCCGTACCCTAAACCGAGCCCTAACCCTAACACTAACCCTAACCCTAACCCTAACCCATACCCTACGCCGTACCCGAAGCCCTCCCCGAACCCGTACCCTAAGCCGTACCCTAAGCCTAACCCTAAGCCTAACCCTAACCCTAGGCTACCCTTGACTGCTTCTGCCTCCAATAGATTTCCTAAGCACTAGTGTTTTAAGGAACAGCTTAAAAAGAGAATCCTAATGTGATTTCTTTATAATGGGTGTGTTCCTTATCTTATCCTAGTGTCTAAACTCTTCTCCATGGCTGGACCCCTAAATAATATTCCTTTACGTGCTAATGGGTAACTAGAGAGAGGGATAGGTTTAATAACTACCCTATCCATAACACGTACCCTAACCCTCACCCCTACCCTAACCCTAACACGAACCCTAATCCTAACCCGTACCCTAAAACGAGCCCTAACCCTAACACTAAACCTAACCCTAACCCTAACCCATACCCTACGCCGTACCCGAAGCCCTCCCCGAACACGTACCCTAAGCCGTACCCTAAGCCTCACCCTAAGCCTAACCCTAACCCTAGGCTACCCTTGACTGCTTCTGCCTCCAATAGATTTCCTAAGCACTAGTGTTTTAAGGAACAGCTTAAAAAGAGAATCCTAATGTGATTTCTTTATAATGGGTGTGTTTCTTATCTAATCCTAGTGTCTAAACTCTTCTCCATGGCTGGACCCCCAATAATATTCTTTTATGTGCTAAGGGGTATCGAGAGAGTGGGATAGGTTTAATCACTACCCTAACCCTAACGCATACTCTAACCCTAACCCCTACCCTTACCCTAACACGTACCCTAATCCTAACCCGTACCCTAAACCGAGCCCTAACCCTAACACTAACCCTAACCCTAACCCTAACCCATACCCTACGCCGTACCCGAAGCCCTCCCCGAACCCGTACCCTAAGCCGTACCCGAAGCCTAACCCTAAGCCTAACCCTAACCCTAGGCTACCCTTGACTGCTTCTGCCTCCAATAGATTTCCTAAGCACTAGTGTTTTAAGGAACAGCTTAAAAAGTGAATCCTAATGTGATTTCTTTATAATGTGTGTGTTCCTTATCTTATCCTAGTGTCTAAACTCTTCTCCATGGCTGGACCCCCAAATAATATTCCTTTACGTGCTAAGGGGTAACTAGAGAGTGGGATAGGTTTAATAACTACCCTAACCCTAACGCGTACCCTAACGCTAACCCCTACCCTAACCCTAACACGTACCCTAATCCTAACCCGTACCCTAAACCGAGCCCTAACCCTAACACTAACCCTAACCCTAACCCTAACCCATACCCTACGCCATGCCCGAAGCCCTCCCCGAACCCGTACCCTAAGCCGTACCCTAAGCCTAACCCTAAGCCTAACCCTAACCCTAGGCTACCCTTGACTGCTTCTGCCTCCAATAGATTTCCTAAGCACTAGTGTTTTAAGGAACAGCTTAAAAAGAGAATCCTAATGTGATTTCTTTATAATGGGTGTGTTCCTTATATTATCTTAGTGTCTAAACTCTTCTCCATGGCTGGACCGCCTAATAATATTCCTTTACGTGCTAAGGGGTATCTAGAGACTGGGATAGGTTTAATAACTACCCTAACCCTAACGCGTACCCTAACCCTAACCCCTACCCTAACCCTAACACGTACCCTAATCCTAACCCGTACCCTAAACCGAGCCCTAACCCTAACACTAACCCTAACCCTAACCCTAACCCATACCCTACGCCGTACCCGAAGCCCTCCCCGAACCCGTACCCTAAGCCGTACCCTAAGCCTAACCCTAAGCCTAACCCTAACCCTAGGCTACCCTTGACTGCTTCTGCCTCCAATAGATTTCCTAAGCACTAGTGTTTTAAGGAACAGCTTAAAAAGAGAATCCTAATGTGATTTCTTTATAATGGGTGTGTTCCTTATCTAATCCTAGTGTCTAAACTCTTCTCCATGGCTGGACCCCCAAATAATATTCTTTTATGTGCTAAGGGGTATCGAGAGAGTGGGATAGGTTTAATCACTACCCTAACCCTAACGCGTACCCTAACCCTAAACCCTACCCTTACCCTAACACGTACCCTAATCCTAACCCGTACCCTAAACCGAGCCCTAACCCTAACACTAACCCTAACCCTAACCCTAACCCATACCCTACGCCGTACCCGAAGCCCTCCCCGAACCCGTACCCTAAGCCGTACCCGAAGCCTAACCCTAAGCCTAACCCTAACCCTAGGCTACCCTTGACTGCTTCTGCCTCCAATAGATTTCCTAAGCACTAGTGTTTTAAGGAACAGCTTAAAAAGAGAATCCTAATGTGATTTCTTTATAATGTGTGTGTTCCTTATCTTATCCTAGTGTCTAAACTCTTCTCCATGGCTGGACCCCCAAATAATATTCCTTTACGTGCTAAGGGGTAACTAGAGAGTGGGATAGGTTTAATAACTACCCTAACCCTAACGCGTACCCTAACGCTAACCCCTACCCTAACCCTAACACGTACCCTAATCCTAACCCGTACCCTAAACCGAGCCCTAACCCTAACACTAACCCTAACCCTAACCCTAACCCATACCCTACGCCGTGCCCGAAGCCCTCCCCGAACCCGTACCCTAAGCCGTAGCCTAAGCCTAACCCTAAGCCTAACCCTAACCCTAGGCTACCCTTGACTGCTTCTGCCTCCAATAGATTTCCTAAGCACTAGTGTTTTAAGGAACAGCTTAAAAAGAGAATCCTAATGTGATTTCTTTATAATGTGTGTGTTCTTTATCTTATCCTAGTGTCTAAACTCTTCTCCATGGCTGGACCCCCAAATAATATTCCTTTACGTGCTAAGGGGTAACTAGAGAGTGGGATAGGTTTAATAACTACCCTAACCCTAACGCGTACCCTAACGCTAACCCCTACCCTAACCCTAACACGTACCCTAATCCTAACCCGTACCCTAAACAGAGCCCTAACCCTAACACTAACCCTAACCCTAACCCGAACCCATACCCTATGCCGTGCCCGAAGCCCTCCCCGAACCCGTACCCTAAGCCGTACCCTAAGCCTAACCCTAAGCCTAACCCTAACCCTAGGCTACCCTTGACTGCTTCTGCCTCCAATAGATTTCCTAAGCACTAGTGTTTTAAGGAACAGCTTAAAAAGAGAATCCTAATGTGATTTCTTTATAATGGGTGTGTTCCTTATCTTATCCTAGTGTCTAAACTCTTCTCCATGGCTGGACCCCCAAATAATATTCCTATACGTGCTAAGGGGTAACTAGAGAGTGGGATAGGTTTAATAACTAACCTAACCCTAACACGTACCCTAACGCTAACCCCTACCCTAACCCTAACACGTACCCTAATCTTAACCCGTACCCTAAACCGAGCCCTAACCCTAACACTAACCCTAACCTTAACCCTAACCCATACCCTACGCCGTACCCGAAGCCCTCCCCGAACCAGTACCCTAAGCCGTACCCTAAGCCTAACCCTAAGCCTAACCCTAACCCTAGGCTACCCTTGACTGCTTCTGCCTCCAATAGATTTCCTAAGCACTAGTGTTTTAAGGAACAGCTTAAAAAGAGAATCCTAATGTGATTTCTTTATAATGTGTGTGTTCCTTATATTATCTTACTGTCTAAACTCTTCTCCATGGCTGGACCCCCAAATAATATTCCTTTACGTGCTAAGGGGTATCTAGAGAGTGGGATAGGTTTAATAACTACCCTAACCGTAACGCGTACCCTAACCCTAACCCCTACCCTAACCCTAACATGTACCCTAATCCTAACCCGTTCCCTAAACCGAGCCCTAACCCTAACACTAACCCTAACCCTAACCCTAACCCATACCCTACGCCGTGCCCGAAGCCCTCCCCGAACCCGTACCCTAAGCCGTAGCCTAAGCCTAACCCTAAGCCTAACCCTAACCCTAGGCTACCCTTGACTGCTTCTGCCTCCAATAGATTTCCTAAGCACTAGTGTTTTAAGGAACAGCTT
The DNA here is from genome assembly GCF_965194825.1 of Balaenoptera physalus. Lineage (NCBI taxonomy): Eukaryota > Metazoa > Chordata > Mammalia > Artiodactyla > Balaenopteridae > Balaenoptera > Balaenoptera physalus. The sequence goes on along the minus strand of NW_028126054.1, from coordinate 453,051 downwards.
AAAAAGAGAATCCTAATGTGATTTCTTTATAATGTGTGTGTTCTTTATCTTATCCTAGTGTCTAAACTCTTCTCCATGGCTGGACCCCCAAATAATATTCCTTTACGTGCTAAGGGGTAACTAGAGAGTGGGATAGGTTTAATAACTACCCTAACCCTAACGCGTACCCTAACGCTAACCCCTACCCTAACCCTAACACGTACCCTAATCCTAACCCGTACCCTAAACAGAGCCCTAACCCTAACACTAACCCTAACCCTAACCCTAACCCATACCCTATGCCGTGCCCGAAGCCCTCCCCGAACCCGTACCCTAAGCCGTACCCTAAGCCTAACCCTAAGCCTAACCCTAACCCTAGGCTACCCTTGACTGCTTCTGCCTCCAATAGATTTCCTAAGCACTAGTGTTTTAAGGAACAGCTTAAAAAGAGAATCCTAATGTTATTTCTTTATAATGTGTGTGTTCCTTATATTATCTTACTGTCTAAACTCTTCTCCATGGCTGGACCCCCAAATAATATTCCTTTACGTGCTAAGGGGTATCTAGAGAGTGGGATAGGTTTAATAACTACCCTAACCGTAACGCGTACCCTAACCCTAACCCCTACCCTAACCCTAACATGTACCCTAATCCTAACCCGTTCCCTAAACCGAGCCCTAACCCTAACACTAACCCTAACCCTAACCGTAACCCATACCCTACGCCGTACCCGAAGCCCTCCCCGAACACGTACCCTAAGCCGTACCCTAAGCCTAACCGTAAGCCTAACCCTAACCCTAGGCTACCCTTGACTGCTTCTGCCTCCAATAGATTTCCTAAGCACTAGTGTTTTAAGGAACAGCTTAAAAAGAGAATCCTAATGTGATTTCTTTATAATGTGTGTGTTCCTTATATTATCTTAGTGTCTAAACTCTTCTCCATGGCTGGACCCCCTAATAATATTCCTTTACGTGCTAAGGGGTATCTAGAGAGTGGGATAGGTTTAATAACTACCCTAACCCTAACGCGTACCCTAACCCTAACCCCTACCCTAACCCTAACACGTACCCTAATCCTAACCCGTACCCTAAACCGAGCCCTAACCCTAACACTAACCCTAACCCTAACCCTAACCCATACCCTACGCCGTACCCGAAGCCCTCCCCGAACCCGTACCCTAAGCCGTACCCTAAGCCTAACCCTAAGCCTAACCCTAACCCTAGGCTACCCTTGAATGCTTCTGCCTCCAATAGATTTCCTAAGCACTAGTGTTTTAAGGAACAGCTTAAAAAGAGAATCCTAATGTGATTTCTTTATAATGGGTGTGTTCCTTATCTTATCCTAGTGTCTAAACTCTTCTCCATGGCTGGACCCCCAAATAATATTCCTTTACGTGCTAATGGGTACCTAGAGAGTGGGATAGGTTTAATAACTACCCTATCCGTAACACGTACCCTAACCCTCACCCCTACCCTAACCCTAACACGAACCCTAATCCTAACCCGTACCCTAAAACGAGCCCTAACCCTAACACTAAACCTAACCCTAACCCTAACCCATACCCTACGCCGTACCCGAAGCCCTCCCCGAACACGTACCCTAAGCCGTACCCTAAGCCTAACCCTAAGCCTAACCCTAACCCTAGGCTACCCTTGACTGCTTCTGCCTCCAATAGATTTCCTAAGCCCTAGTGTTTTAAGGAACAGCTTAAAAAGAGAATCCTAATGTGATTTCTTTATAATGGGTGTGTTCCTTATCTAATCCTAGTGTCTAAACTCTTCTCCATGGCTGGACCCCCAAATAATATTCTTTTATGTGCTAAGGGGTATCGAGAGAGTGGGATAGGTTTAATCACTACCCTAACCCTAACGCGTACCCTAACCCTAACCCCTACCCTTACCCTAACACGTACCCTAATCCTAACCCGTACCCTAAACCGAGCCCTAACCCTAACACTAACCCTAACCCTAACCCTAACCCATACCCTACGCCGTACCCGAAGCCCTCCCCGAACCCGTACCCTAAGCCGTACCCGAAGCCTAACCCTAAGCCTAACCCTAACCCTAGGCTACCCTTGACTGCTTCTGCCTCCAATAGATTTCCTAAGCACTAGTGTTTTAAGGAACAGCTTAAAAAGAGAATCCTAATGTGATTTCTTTATAATGTGTGTGTTCCTTATCTTATCCTAGTGTCTAAACTCTTCTCCATGGCTGGACCCCCAAATAATATTCCTTTACGTGCTAAGGGGTAACTAGAGAGTGGGATAGGTTTAATAACTACCCTAACCCTAACGCGTACCCTAACGCTAACCCCTACCCTAACCCTAACACGTACCCTAATCCTAACCCGTACCCTAAACCGAGCCCTAACCCTAACACTAACCCTAACCCTAACCCTAACCCATACCCTACGCCGTGCCCGAAGCCCTCCCCGAACCCGTACCCTAAGCCGTAGCCTAAGCCTAACCCTAAGCCTAACCCTAACCCTAGGCTACCCTTGACTGCTTCTGCCTCCAATAGATTTCCTAAGCACTAGTGTTTTAAGGAACAGCTTAAAAAGAGAATCCTAATGTGATTTCTTTATAATGTGTGTGTTCTTTATCTTATCCTAGTGTCTAAACTCTTCTCCATGGCTGGACCCCCAAATAATATTCCTTTACGTGCTAAGGGGTAACTAGAGAGTGGGATAGGTTTAATAACTACCCTAACCCTAACGCGTACCCTAACGCTAACCCCTACCCTAACCCTAACACGTACCCTAATCCTAACCCGTACCCTAAACAGAGCCCTAACCCTAACACTAACCCTAACCCTAACCCGAACCCATACCCTATGCCGTGCCCGAAGCCCTCCCCGAACCCGTACCCTAAGCCGTACCCTAAGCCTAACCCTAAGCCTAACCCTAACCCTAGGCTACCCTTGACTGCTTCTGCCTCCAATAGATTTCCTAAGCACTAGTGTTTTAAGGAACAGCTTAAAAAGAGAATCCTAATGTGATTTCTTTATAATGGGTGTGTTCCTTATCTTATCCTAGTGTCTAAACTCTTCTCCATGGCTGGACCCCCAAATAATATTCCTTTACGTGCTAAGGGGTAACTAGAGAGTGGGATAGGTTTAATAACTAACCTAACCCTAACACGTACCCTAACGCTAACCCCTACCCTAACCCTAACACGTACCCTAATCTTAACCCGTACCCTAAACCGAGCCCTAACCCTAACACTAACCCTAACCTTAACCCTAACCCATACCCTACGCCGTACCCGAAGCCCTCCCCGAACCAGTACCCTAAGCCGTACCCTAAGCCTAACCCTAAGCCTAACCCTAACCCTAGGCTACCCTTGACTGCTTCTGCCTCCAATAGATTTCCTAAGCACTAGTGTTTTAAGGAACAGCTTAAAAAGAGAATCCTAATGTGATTTCTTTATAATGTGTGTGTTCCTTATATTATCTTACTGTCTAAACTCTTCTCCATGGCTGGACCCCCAATTAATATTCCTTTACGTGCTAAGGGGTATCTAGAGAGTGGGATAGGTTTAATAACTACCCTAACCGTAACGCGTACCCTAACCCTAACCCCTACCCTAACCCTAACATGTACCCTAATCCTAACCCGTTCCCTAAACCGAGCCCTAACCCTAACACTAACCCTAACCCTAACCGTAACCCATACCCTACGCCGTACCCGAAGCCCTCCCCGAACACGTACCCTAAGCCGTACCCTAAGCCTAACCGTAAGCCTAACCCTAACCCTAGGCTACCCTTGACTGCTTCTGCCTCCAATAGATTTCCTAAGCACTAGTGTTTTAAGGAACAGCTTAAAAAGAGAATCCTAATGTGATTTCTTTATAATGTGTGTGTTCCTTATATTATCTTAGTGTCTAAACTCTTCTCCATGGCTGGACCCCCTAATAATATTCCTTTACGTGCTAAGGGGTATCTAGAGAGTGGGATAGGTTTAATAACTACCCTAACCCTAATGCGTACCCTAACCCTAACCCCTACCCTAACCCTAACACGTACCCTAATCCTAACCCGTACCCTAAACCGAGCCCTAACCCTAACACTAACCCTAACCCTAACCCTAACCCATACCCTACGCCGTGCCCGAAGCCCTCCCCGAACCCGTACCCTAAGCCGTAGCCTAAGCCTAACCCTAAGCCTAACCCTAACCCTAGGCTACCCTTGACTGCTTCTGCCTCCAATAGATTTCCTAAGCACTAGTGTTTTAAGGAACAGCTTAAAAAGAGAATCCTAATGTGATTTCTTTATAATGTGTGTGTTCTTTATCTTATCCTAGTGTCTAAACTCTTCTCCATGGCTGGACCCCCAAATAATATTCCTTTACGTGCTAAGGGGTAACTAGAGAGTGGGATAGGTTTAATAACTACCCTAACCCTAACGCGTACCCTAACGCTAACCCCTACCCTAACCCTAACACGTACCCTAATCCTAACCCGTACCCTAAACCGAGCCCTAACCCTAACACTAACCCTAACCCTAACCCTAACCCATACCCTATGCCGTGCCCGAAGCCCTCCCCGAACCCGTACCCTAAGCCGTACCCTAAGCCTAACCCTAAGCCCAACCCTAACCCTAGGCTACCCTTGACTGCTTCTGCCTCCAATAGATTTCCTAAGCACTAGTGTTTTAAGGAACAGCTTAAAAAGAGAATCCTAATGTTATTTCTTTATAATGTGTGTGTTCCTTATATTATCTTACTGTCTAAACTCTTCTCCATGGCTGGACCCCCAAATAATATTCCTTTACGTGCTAAGGGGTATCTAGAGAGTGGGATAGGTTTAATAACTACCCTAACCGTAACGCGTACCCTAACCCTAACCCCTACCCTAACCCTAACATGTACCCTAATCCTAACCCGTTCCCTAAACCGAGCCCTAACCCTAACACTAACCCTAACCCTAACCGTAACCCATACCCTACGCCGTACCCGAAGCCCTCCCCGAACCCGTACCCTAAGCCGTACCCTAAGCCTAACCGTAAGCCTAACCCTAACCCTAGGCTACCCTTGACTGCTTCTGCCTCCAATAGATTTCCTAAGCACTAGTGTTTTAAGGAACAGATTAAAAAGAGAATCCTAATGTGATTTCTTTATAATGTGTGTGTTCCTTATATTATCTTAGTGTCTAAACTCTTCTCCATGGCTGGACCCCCTAATAATATTCCTTTACGTGCTAAGGGGTATCTAGAGAGTGGGATAGGTTTAATAACTACCCTAACCCTAACGCGTACCCTAACCCTAACCCCTACCCTAACCCTAACACGTACCCTAATCCTAACCCGTACCCTAAACCGAGCCCTAACCCTAACACTAACCCTAACCCTAACCCTAACCCATACCCTACGCCGTACCCGAAGCCCTCCCCGAACCCGTACCCTAAGCCGTACCCTAAGCCTAACCCTAAGCCTAACCCTAACCCTAGGCTACCCTTGAATGCTTCTGCCTCCAATAGATTTCCTAAGCACTAGTGTTTTAAGGAACAGCTTAAAAAGAGAATCCTAATGTGATTTCTTTATAATGGGTGTGTTCCTTATCTTATCCTAGTGTCTAAACTCTTCTCCATGGCTGGACCCCCAAATAATATTCCTTTACGTGCTAATGGGTACCTAGAGAGTGGGATAGGTTTAATAACTACCCTATCCGTAACACGTACCCTAACCCTCACCCCTACCCTAACCCTAACACGAACCCTAATCCTAACCCGTACCCTAAAACGAGCCCTAACCCTAACACTAAACCTAACCCTAACCCTAACCCATACCCTACGCCGTACCCGAAGCCCTCCCCGAACACGTACCCTAAGCCGTACCCTAAGCCTAACCCTAAGCCTAACCCTAACCCTAGGCTACCCTTGACTGCTTCTGCCTCCAATAGATTTCCTAAGCCCTAGTGTTTTAAGGAACAGCTTAAAAAGAGAATCCTAATGTGATTTCTTTATAATGGGTGTGTTCCTTATCTAATCCTAGTGTCTAAACTCTTCTCCATGGCTGGACCCCCAAATAATATTCTTTTATGTGCTAAGGGGTATCGAGAGAGTGGGATAGGTTTAATCACTACCCTAACCCTAACGCGTACCCTAACCCTAACCCCTACCCTTACCCTAACACGTACCCTAATCCTAACCCGTACCCTAAACCGAGCCCTAACCCTAACACTAACCCTAACCCTAACCCTAACCCATACCCTACGCCGTACCCGAAGCCCTCCCCGAACCCGTACCCTAAGCCGTACCCGAAGCCTAACCCTAAGCCTAACCCTAACCCTAGGCTACCCTTGACTGCTTCTGCCTCCAATAGATTTCCTAAGCACTAGTGTTTTAAGGAACAGCTTAAAAAGAGAATCCTAATGTGATTTCTTTATAATGTGTGTGTTCCTTATCTTATCCTAGTGTCTAAACTCTTCTCCATGGCTGGACCCCCAAATAATATTCCTTTACGTGCTAAGGGGTAACTAGAGAGTGGGATAGGTTTAATAACTACCCTAACCCTAACGCGTACCCTAACGCTAACCCCTACCCTAACCCTAACACGTACCCTAATCCTAACCCGTACCCTAAACCGAGCCCTAACCCTAACACTAACCCTAACCCTAACCCTAACCCATACCCTACGCCGTGCCCGAAGCCCTCCCCGAACCCGTACCCTAAGCCGTACCCTAAGCCTAACCCTAAGCCTAACCCTAACCCTAGGCTACCCTTGACTGCTTCTGCCTCCAATAGATTTCCTAAGCACTAGTGTTTTAAGGAACAGCTTAAAAAGAGAATCCTAATGTGATTTCTTTATAATGGGTGTGTTCCTTATCTTATCCTAGTGTCTAAACTCTTCCCCATGGCTGGACACCCAAATAATATTCCTTTACGTGCTAAGGGGTAACTAGAGAGTGGGATAGGTTTAATAACTACCCTTACCCTAACGCTTACCCTAACGCTAACCCCTACCCTAACCCTAACACGTACCCTAATCCTAACCCGTACCCTAAACCGAGCCCTAACCCTAACACTAACCCTAACCCTAACCCTAACCCATACCCTATGCCGTGCCCGAAGCCCTCCCCGAACCCGTACCCTAAGCCGTACCCTAAGCCTAACCCTAAGCCCAACCCTAACCCTAGGCTACCCTTGACTGCTTCTGCCTCCAATAGATTTCCTAAGCACTAGTGTTTTAAGGAACAGCTTAAAAAGAGAATCCTAATGTTATTTCTTTATAATGTGTGTGTTCCTTATATTATCTTACTGTCTAAACTCTTCTCCATGGCTGGACCCCCAAATAATATTCCTTTACGTGCTAAGGGGTATCTAGAGAGTGGGATAGGTTTAATAACTACCCTAACCGTAACGCGTACCCTAACCCTAACCCCTACCCTAACCCTAACATGTACCCTAATCCTAACCCGTTCCCTAAACCGAGCCCTAACCCTAACACTAACCCTAACCCTAACCGTAACCCATACCCTACGCCGTACCCGAAGCCCTCCCCGAACACGTACCCTAAGCCGTACCCTAAGCCTAACCGTAAGCCTAACCCTAACCCTAGGCTACCCTTGACTGCTTCTGCCTCCAATAGATTTCCTAAGCACTAGTGTTTTAAGGAACAGATTAAAAAGAGAATCCTAATGTGATTTCTTTATAATGTGTGTGTTCCTTATATTATCTTAGTGTCTAAACTCTTCTCCATGGCTGGACCCCCTAATAATATTCCTTTACGTGCTAAGGGGTATCTAGAGAGTGGGATAGGTTTAATAACTACCCTAACCCTAACGCGTACCCTAACCCTAACCCCTACCCTAACCCTAACACGTACCCTAATCCTAACCCGTACCCTAAACCGAGCCCTAACCCTAACACTAACCCTAACCCTAACCCTAACCCATACCCTACGCCGTACCCGAAGCCCTCCCCGAACCCGTACCCTAAGCCGTACCCTAAGCCTAACCCTAAGCCTAACCCTAACCCTAGGCTACCCTTGAATGCTTCTGCCTCCAATAGATTTCCTAAGCACTAGTGTTTTAAGGAACAGCTTAAAAAGAGAATCCTAATGTGATTTCTTTATAATGGGTGTGTTCCTTATCTTATCCTAGTGTCTAAACTCTTCTCCATGGCTGGACCCCCAAATAATATTCCTTTACGTGCTAATGGGTACCTAGAGAGTGGGATAGGTTTAATAACTACCCTATCCGTAACACGTACCCTAACCCTCACCCCTACCCTAACCCTAACACGAACCCTAATCCTAACCCGTACCCTAAAACGAGCCCTAACCCTAACACTAAACCTAACCCTAACCCTAACCCATACCCTACGCCGTACCCGAAGCCCTCCCCGAACACGTACCCTAAGCCGTACCCTAAGCCTAACCCTAAGCCTAACCCTAACCCTAGGCTACCCTTGACTGCTTCTGCCTCCAATAGATTTCCTAAGCCCTAGTGTTTTAAGGAACAGCTTAAAAAGAGAATCCTAATGTGATTTCTTTATAATGGGTGTGTTCCTTATCTAATCCTAGTGTCTAAACTCTTCTCCATGGCTGGACCCCCAAATAATATTCTTTTATGTGCTAAGGGGTATCGAGAGAGTGGGATAGGTTTAATCACTACCCTAACCCTAACGCGTACCCTAACCCTAACCCCTACCCTTACCCTAACACGTACCCTAATCCTAACCCGTACCCTAAACCGAGCCCTAACCCTAACACTAACCCTAACCCTAACCCTAACCCATACCCTACGCCGTACCCGAAGCCCTCCCCGAACCCGTACCCTAAGCCGTACCCGAAGCCTAACCCTAAGCCTAACCCTAACCCTAGGCTACCCTTGACTGCTTCTGCCTCCAATAGATTTCCTAAGCACTAGTGTTTTAAGGAACAGCTTAAAAAGAGAATCCTAATGTGATTTCTTTATAATGTGTGTGTTCCTTATCTTATCCTAGTGTCTAAACTCTTCTCCATGGCTGGACCCCCAAATAATATTCCTTTACGTGCTAAGGGGTAACTAGAGAGTGGGATAGGTTTAATAACTACCCTAATCCTAACGCGTACCCTAACGCTAACCCCTACCCTAACCCTAACACGTACCCTAATCCTAACCCGTACCCTAAACCGAGCCCTAACCCTAACACTAACCCTAACCCTAACCCTAACCCATACCCTACGCCGTGCCCGAAGCCCTCCCCGAACCCGTACCCTAAGCCGTACCCTAAGCCTAACCCTAAGCCTAACCCTAACCCTAGGCTACCCTTGACTGCTTCTGCCTCCAATAGATTTCCTAAGCACTAGTGTTTTAAGGAACAGCTTAAAAAGAGAATCCTAATGTGATTTCTTTATAATGGGTGTGTTCCTTATCTTATCCTAGTGTCTAAACTCTTCCCCATGGCTGGACACCCAAATAATATTCCTTTACGTGCTAAGGGGTAACTAGAGAGTGGGATAGGTTTAATAACTACCCTTACCCTAACGCTTACCCTAACGCTAACCCCTACCCTAACCCTAACACGTACCCTAATCCTAACCCGTACCCTAAACCGAGCCCTAACCCTAACACTAACCCTAACCTTAACCCTAACCCATACCCTACGCCGTACCCGAAGCCCTCCCCGAACCCGTACCCTAAGCCGTACCCTAAGCCTAACCCTAAGCCTAACCCTAACCCTAGGCTACCCTTGACTGCTTCTGCCTCCAATAGATTTCCTAAGCACTAGTGTTTTAAGGAACAGCTTAAAAAGAGAATCCTAATGTTATTTCTTTATAATGTGTGTGTTCCTTATATTATCTTACTGTCTAAACTCTTCTCCATGGCTGGACCCCCAAATAATATTCCTTTACGTGCTAAGGGGTATCTAGAGAGTGGGATAGGTTTAATAACTACCCTAACCGTAACGCGTACCCTAACCCTAACCCCTACCCTAACCCTAACATGTACCCTAATCCTAACCCGTACCCTAAACCGAGCCCTAACCCTAACACTAACCCTAACCCTAACCGTAACCCATACCCTACGCCGTACCCGAAGACCTCCCCGAACACGTACCCTAAGCCGTACCCTAAGCCTAACAGTAAGCCTAACCCTAACCCTAGGCTACCCTTGACTGCTTCTGCCTCCAATAGATTTCCTAAGCACTAGTGTTTTAAGGAACAGCTTAAAAAGAGAATCCTAATGTGATTTCTTTATAATGTGTGTGTTCCTTATATTATCTTAGTGTCTAAACTCTTCTCCATGGCTGGACACCCTAATAATATTCCTTTACGTGCTAAGGGGTATCTAGAGAGTGGGATAGGTTTAATAACTAACCTAACCCTAACGCGTACCCTAACCCTAACCCCTACCCTAACCCTAACACGTACCCTAATCCTAACCCGTACCCTAAACCGAGCCCTAACCCTAACACTAACCCTAACCCTAACCCTAACCCATACCCTACGCCGTACCGGAAGCCCTCCCCGAACCCGTACCCTAATCCGTACCCTAAGCCTAACCCTATGCCTAACCCTAACCCTAGGCTACCCTTGACTGCTTCTGCCTCCAATAGATTTCCTAAGCACTAGTGTTTTAAGGAACAGCTTAAAAAGAGAATCCTAATGTGATTTCTTTATAATGGGTGTGTTCCTTATCTTATCCTAGTGTCTAAACTCTTCTCCATGGCTGGACCCCCAAATAATATTCCTTTACGTGCTAAGGGGTAACTAGAGAGTGGGATAGGTTTAATAACTACCCTATCCGTAACACGTACCCTAACTCTAACCCCTACCCTAACCCTAACACGAACCCTAATCCTAACCCGTACCCTAAACCGAGCCCTAACCCTAACACTAACCCTAACCCTAACCCTAACCCATACCCTACGCCGTACCCGAAGCCCTCCCCGAACCCGTACCCTAAGCCGTACCCTAAGCCTAACCCTAAGCCTAACCCTAACCCTAGGCTACCCTTGACTGCTTCTGCCTCCAATAGATTTCCTAAGCACTAGTGTTTTAAGGAACAGCTTAAAAATAGAATCCTAATGTGATTTCTTTATAATGTGTGTGTTCCTTATCTTATCCTAGTGTCTAAACTCTTCTCCATGGCTGGACCCCCAAATAATATTCCTTTACGTGCTAAGGGGTAACTAGAGAGTGGGATAGGTTTAATAACTACCCTAACCCTAACGCGTAACCTAACGCTAACACCTACCCTAACCCTAACACGTACCCTAATCCTAACCCGTACCCTAAACCGAGCCCTAACCCTAACACTAACCCTAACCCTAACCCTAACCCATACCCTACGCCGTGCCCGAAGCCCTCCCCGAACCCGTACCCTAAGCCGTACCCTAAGCCTAACCCTAAGCCTAACCCTAACCCTAGGCTACCCTTGACTGCTTCTGCCTCCAATAGATTTCCTAAGCACTAGTGTTTTAAGGAACAGCTTAAAAAGAGAATCCTAATGTGATTTCTTTATAATGGGTGTGTTCCTTATCTTATCCTAGTGTCTAAACTCTTCTCCATGGCTGGACCCCCAAATAATATTCCTTTACGTGCTAAGGGGTAACTAGAGAGTGGGATAGGTTTAATAACTACCCTAACCCTAACGCGTAGCCTAACGCTAACCCCTACCCTAACCCTAACACGTACCCTAATCTTAACCCGTAACCTAAACCGAGCCCTAACCCTAACACTAACCCTAACCTTAACCCTAACCCATACTCTACGCCGTACCCGAAGCCCTCCCCGAACCCGTACCCTAAGCCGTACCCTAAGCCTAACCCTAAGCCTAACCCTAACCCTACGCTACCCTTGACTGCTTCTGCCTCCAATAGATTTCCTAAGCACTAGTGTTTTAAGGAACAGCTTAAAAAGAGAATCCTAATGTTATTTCTTTATAATGTGTGTGTTCCTTATATTATCTTAGTGTCTAAACTCTTCTCCATGGCTGGACCCCCAAATAATATTCCTTTACGTGCTAAGGGGAATCTAGAGAGTAGGATAGGTTTAATAACTACCCTAACCGTAACGCGTACCCTAACCCTAACCCCTACCCTAACCCTAACATGTACCCTAATCCTAACCCGTACCCTAAACCGAGCCCTAACCCTAACACTAACCCTAACCCTAACCATAACCCATACCCTACGCCGTACCCGAAGCCCTCCCCGAACACGTACCCTAAGCCGTACCGTAAGCCTAACCGTAAGCCTAACCCTAACCCTAGGCTACCCTTGACTGCTTCTGCCTCCAATAGATTTCATAAGCACTAGTGTTTTAAGGAACAGCTTAAAAAGAGAATCCTAATGTGATTTCTTTATAATGTGTGTGTTCCTTATATTATCTTAGTGTCTAAACTCTTCTCCATGGCTGGACCCCCTAATAATATTCCTTTACGTGCTAAGCGGTATCTAGAGAGTGGGATAGGTTTAATAACTACCCTAACCCTAACGCGTACCATAACCCTAACCCCTACACTAACCCTAACACGTACCCTAATCCTAACCCGTACCCTAAACCGAGCCCTAACCCTAACACTAACCCTAACCCTAACCGTAACCCATACCCTACGCCGTACCCGAAGTCCTCCCCGAACACGTACCCTAAGCCGTACCCTAAGCCTAACCCTAAGCCTAACCCTAACCCTAGGCTACCCTTGACTGCTTCTGCCTCCAATAGATTTCCTAAGCACTAGTGTTTTAAGGAACAGCTTAAAAAGAGAATCCTAATGTGATTTCTTTATAATGTGTGTGTTCCTTATATTATCTTAGTGTCTAAACTCTTCTCCAAGGCTGGACCCCCTAATAATATTCCTTTACGTGCTAAGGGGTATCTAGAGAGTGGGATAGGTTTAATAACTACCCTAACCCTAACGCGTACCCTAACCCTAACCCCTACACTAACCCTAACACGTACCCTAATCCTAACCCGTACCCTAAACGGAGCCCTAACCCTAACACTAACCCTAACCCTTACCCTAACCCATACCCTACGCCGTAGCCGAAGCCCTCCCCGAACCCGTACCCTAAGCCGTACCCTAAGCCTAACCCTAAGCCTAACCCTAACCCTAGGCTACCCTTGACTGCTTCTGCCTCCAATAGATTTCCTAAGCACTAGTGTTTTAAGGAACAGCTTAAAAAGAGAATCCTAATGTGATTTCTTTATAATGGGTGTGTTCCTTATCTTATCCTAGTGTCTAAACTCTTCTCCATGGTTGGACCCCCAAATAATATTCCTTTACGTGCTAATGGGTAACTAGAGAGTGGGATAGGTTTAATAACTACCCTATCCGTAACGCGTACCCTAACCCTCACCCCTACCCTAACCCTAACACGAACCCTAATCCTAACCCGTACCCTAAACCGAGCCCTAACCCTAACACTAACCCTAACCCTGACCCTAACACATACCCTACGCCGTACCCGAAGCCCTCCCCGAACAAGTACCCTAAGCCGTACCCTAAGCCTAACCCTAAGCCTAACCCTAACCCTAGGCTACCCTTGACTGCTTCTGCCTCCAATAGATTTCCTAAGCACTAGTGTTTTAAGGAACAGCTTAAAAAGAGAATCCTAATGTGATTTCTTTATAATGGGTGTGTTCCTTATCTAATCCTAGTGTCTAAACTCTTCTCCATGGCTGGACCCCCAAATAATATTCCTTTATGTGCTAAGGGGTATCGAGAGAGTGGGATAGGTTTAATCACTACCCTAACCCTAACGCGTACCCTAACCCTAACCCCTACCCTTACCCTAACACGTACCCTAATCCTAACCCGTACCCTAAACCGAGCCCTAACCCTAACACTAACCCTAACCCTAACCCTAATCCATACCCTACGCCGTGCCCGAAGCCCTCCCCGAACCCGTACCCTAAGCCGTACCCTAAGCCTAACCCTAACCCTAGGCTACCCTTGACTGCTTCTGCCTCCAATAGATTTCCTAAGCACTAGTGTTTTAAGGAACAGCTTAAAAAGAGAATCCTAATGTGATTTCTTTATAATGGGTGTGTTCCTTATCTTATCCTAGTGTCTAAACTCTTCTCCATGGCTGGACCCCCAAATAATATTCCTTTACGTGCTAAGGGGTAACTAGAGAGTGGGATAGGTTTAATAACTACCGTTACCCTAACGCGTACCCTAACGCTAACCCCTACCCTAACCCTAACAAGTACCCTAATCTTAACCCGTACCCTAAACCGAGCCCTAACCCTAACACTAACCCTAACCTTAACCCTAACCCATACCCTACGCCGTACCCGAAGCCCTCCCCGAACCCGTACCCTAAGCCGTACCCTAAGCCTAACCCTAAGCCTAACACTAACCCTATGCTACCCTTGACTGCTTCTGCCTCCAATAGATTTCCTAAGCACTAGTGTTTTAAGGAACAGCTTAAAAAGAGAATCCTAATGTTATTTCTTTATAATGTGTGTGTTCCTTCTATTATCTTAGCGTCTAAACTCTTCTCCATGGCTGGACCCCCAAATAATATTCCTTTACGTGCTAAGGGGTATCTAGAGAGTGGGATAGGTTTAATAACTACCCTAACACTAACGCGTACCCTAACCCTAACCCCTACCCTAACCCTAACACGTACCCTAATCCTAACCCGTACCCTAAACCGAGCCCTAACCCTAACACTAACCCTAACCCTAACCCTAACCCATACCCTACGCCGTAACCGAAGCCCTCCCCGAACCCGTACCCTAAGCCGTACCCTAAGCCAAACCCTAAGCCTAACCCTAACCCTAGGCTACCCTTGACTGCTTCTGCCTCCAATAGATTTCCTAAGCACTAGTGTTTTAAGGAACAGCTTAAAAAGAGAATCCTAATGTGATTTCTTTATAATGGGTGTGTTCCTTATCTTATCCTAGTGTCTAAACTCTTCTCCATGGCTGGACCCCCAAATAATATTCCTTTACGTGCTAATGGGTAACTAGAGAGTGGGATAGGTTTAATAACTACCCTATCCGTAACACGTACCCTAACCCTCACCCCTACCCTAACCCTAACACGAACCCTAATCCTAACCCGTACCCTAAAACGATCCCTAACCCTAACACTAAACCTAACCCTAACCCTAACCCATACCCTACGCCGTACCCGAAGCCCTCCCCGAACACGTACCCTAAGCCGTACCCTAAGCCTAACCCTAAGCCTAACCCTAACCCTAGGCTACCCTTGACTGCTTCTGCCTCCAATAGATTTCCTAAGCACTAGTGTTTTAAGGAACAGCTTAAAAAGAGAATCCTAATGTGATTTCTTTATAATGTTTGTGATCCTTATCTTATCCTAGTGTCTAAACTCTTCTCCATGGCTGGACCCCCAAATAATATTCCTGTACGTGCTAAGGGGTAACTAGAGAGTGGGATAGGTTTAATAACTACCCTAACCCTAACGCGTACCCTAACGCTAACCCCTACCCTAACCCTAACACGTACCCTAATCCTAACCCGTACCCTAAACCGAGCCCTAACCCTAACACTAACCCTAACCCTAACCCTAACCCATACCCTATGCTGTGCCCGAAGCCCTCCCCGAACCCGTACCCTAAGCCGTACCCTAAGCCTAACCCTAAGCCTAACCCTAACCCTAGGCTACCCTTGACTGCTTCTGCCTCCAATAGATTTCCTAAGCACTAGTGTTTTAAGGAACAGCTTAAAAAGAGAATCCTAATGTGATTTCTTTATAATGGGTGTGTTCCTTATCTTATCCTAGTGTCTAAACTCTTCTCCATGGCTGGACCCCCAAATAATATTCCTTTACGTGCTAAGGGGTAACTAGAGAGTGGGATAGGTTTAATAACTACCCTTACCCTAACGCGTACCCTAACGCTAACCCCTACCCTAACCCTAACACGTACCCTAATCTTAACCCGTACCCTAAACCGAGCCCTAACCCTAACACTAACCCTAACCCTAACCCTAACCCATACCCTACGCCCTACCCGAAGCCCTCCCCGAACCCGTACCCTAAGCCGTACCCTAAGCCTAACCCTAAGCCTAACCCTAACCCTAGGCTACCCTTGACTGCTTCTGCCTCCAATAGATTTCCTAAGCACTAGTGTTTTAAGGAACAGCTTAAAAAGAGAATCCTAATGTGATTTCTTTATAATGGGTGTGTTCCTTATCTTATCCTAGTGTCTAAACTCTTCTCCATGGCTGGACCCCCAAATAATATTCCTTTACGTGCTAAGGGGTAACTAGAGAGTGGGATAGGTTTAATAACTACCCTTACCCTAACGCGTACCCTAACGCTAACCCCTACCCTAACCCTAACACGTACCCTAATCTTAAACCGTACCCTAAACCGAGCCCTAACCCTAACACTAACCCTAACCTTAACCCTAACCCATACCTTACGCCGTACCCGAAGCCCTCCCCGAACCCGTACCCTAAGCCGTACCCTAAGCCTAACCCTAAGCCTAACCCTAACCCTACGCTACCCTTGACTGCTTCTGCCTCCAATAGATTTCCTAAGCACTAGAGTTTTAAGGAACAGCTTAAAAAGAGAATCCTAATGTTATTTCTTTATAATGTGTGTGTTCCTTATATTATCTTAGTGTCTAAACTCTTCTCCATGGCTGGACCCCCAAATAATATTCCTTTACGTGCTAAGGGGAATCTAGAGAGTGGGATAGGTTTAATAACTACCCTAACCGTAACGCGTACCCTAACCCTAACCCCTACCCTAACCCTAACATGTACCCTAATCCTAACCCGTACCCTAAACCGAGCCCTAACCCTAACACTAACCCCAACCCTAACCGTAACCCATACCCTACGCCGTACCCGAAGCCCTCCACGAACACGTACCCTAAGCCGTACCGTAAGCCTAACCGTAAGCCTAACCCTAACCCTAGGCTACCCTTGACAGCTTCTGCCTCCAATAGATTTCCTAAGCACTAGTGTTTTAAGGAACAGCTTAAAAAGAGAATCCTAATGTGATTTCTTTATAATGTGTGTGTTCCTTATATTATCTTAGTGTCTAAACTCTTCTCCATGGCTGGACCCCTTAATAATATTCCTTTACGTGCTAAGGGGTATCTAGAGAGTGGGATAGGTTTAATAACTACCCTAACCCTAACGCGTACCCTAACCCTAACCCCTACCCTAACCCTAACACGTACCCTAATCCTAACCCGTACCCTAAACCGAGCCCTAACCCTAACACTAACCCTAACCCTAACCCTAACCCATACCCTACGCCGTACCCGAAGCCCTCCCCGAACCCGTACCCTAAGCCGTACCCTAAGCCTAACCCTAAGCCTAACCCTAACCCTAGGCTACCCTTGACTGCTTCTGCCTCCAATAGATTTCCTAAGCACTAGTGTTTTAAGGAACAGCTTAAAAAGAGAATCCTAATGTGATTTCTTTATAATGGGTGTGTTCCTTATCTTATCCTAGTGTCTAAACTCTTCTCCATGGCTGGACCCCCAAATAATATTCCTTTACGTGCTAATGGGTAACTAGAGAGTGGGATAGGTTTAATAACTACCCTATCCGTAACACGTACCCTAACCCTCACCCCTTCCCTAACCCTAACACGAACTCTAATCCTAACCCGTACCCTAAAACGAGCCCTAACCCTAACACTCACCCTAACCCTAACCCTAACCCATACCCTACGCCGTACCCGAAGCCCTCCCCGAACCCGTACCCTAAGGCGTACCCTAAGCCTAACCCTAAGCCTAACCCTAACCCTAGGCTACCCTTGACTGCTTCTGCCTCCAATAGATTTCCTAAGCCCTAGTGTTTTAAGGAACAGCTTAAAAAGAGAATCCTAATGTTATTTCTTTATAATGGGTGTGTTCCTTATATTATCTTACTGTCTAAACTCTTCTCCATGGCTGGACCTCCAAATAATATTCCTTTACGTGCTAAGGGGTATCTAGAGATTGGAATAGGTTTAATAACTACCCTAACCGTAACGCGTACCCTACCCCTAACCCCTACCCTAACCCTAACATGTACCCTAATCCTAACCCGTACCCTAAACCGAGCCCTAACCCTAACACTAACCCTAACCCTAACCCTAACCCATACCCTACGCCATACCCGAAGCCCTCCCCGAACACGTACCCTAAGCCGTACCCTAAGCCTAACCGTAAGCCTAACCCTAACCCTAGGCTACCCTTGACTGCTTCTGCCTCCAATAGATTTCCTAAGCACTAGTGTTTTAAGGAACAGCTTAAAAAGAGAATCCTAATGTGATTTCTTTATAATGTGTGTGTTCCTTATATTATCTTAGTGTCTAAACTCTTCTCCATGGCTGGACCCCCTAATAATATTCCTTTACGTGCTAAGGGGTATCTAGAGAGTGGGATAGGTTTAATAACTACCCTAACCCTAACGCGTACCCTAACCCTAACCCCTACCCTAACCCTAACACGTACCCTAATCCTAACCCGTACCCTAAACCGAGCCCTAACCCTAACACTAACCCTAACCCTAACCCTAACCCATACCCTACGCCGTACCCGAAGCCCTCCCCGAACCTGTACCCTAAGCCGTACCCTAAGCCTAACCCTAAGCCTAACCCTAACCCTAGGCTTCCCTTGACTGCTTCTGCCTCCAATAGATTTCCTAAGCACTAGTGTTTTAAGGAACAGCTTAAAAAGAGAATCCTAATGTGATTTCTTTATAATGGGTGTGTTCCTTATCTTATCCTAGTGTCTAAACTCTTCTCCATGGCTGGACCCCCAAATAATATTCCTTTACGTGCTAATGGGTAACTAGAGAGTGGGATAGGTTTAATAACTACCCTATCCGTAACACGTACCCTAACCCTCACCCCTACCCTAACCCTACCACGAACCCTAATCCTAACCCGTACCCTAAAACGAGCCCTAACCCTAACACTAAACCTAACCCTAACCCTAACCCATACCCTACGCCGTACCCGAAGCCCTCCCCGAACACGTACCCTAAGCCGTACCCTAAGCCTAAACCTAACCCTAGGCTACCCTTGACTGCTTCTGCCTCCAATAGATTTCCTAAGCACTAGTGTTTTAAGGAACAGCTTAAAAAGAGAATCCTAATGTGATTTCTTTATAATGGGTGTGTTCCTTATCTTATCCTAGTGTCTAAACTCTTCTCCATGCCTGGACCCCCAAATAATATTCCTTTACGTGCTAAGGGGTAACTAGAGAGTGGGATAGGTTTAATAACTACCCTATCCGTAACACGTACCCTAACCCTAACCCCTACCCTAACCCTAACACGAACCCTAATCCTAACCCGTACCCTAAACCGAGCCCTAACCCTAACACTCACCCTAACCCTAACCCTAACCCATACCCTACGCCATTCCCGAAGCCCTCCCCGAACCCGTACCCTAAGCCGTACCCTAAGCCTAACCCTAAGCCTAACCCTAACCCTAGGCTACCCTTGACTGCTTCTGCCTCCAATAGATTTCCTAAGCACTAGTGTTTTAAGGAACAGCTTAAAAAGAGAATCCTAATGTGATTTCTTTATAATGTGTGTGTTCCTTATCTTATCCTAGTGTCTAAACTCTTCTCCATGGCTGGACCCCCTAATAATATTCCTTTACGTGCTAAGGGGTATCTAGAGAGTGGGATAGGTTTAATAACTACCCTAACCCTAACGCGTACCCTAACCCTAACCCCTACCCTAACCCTAACACGTACCCTAATCCTAACCCGTACCCTAAACCGAGCCCTAACCCTAACACTAACCCTAACCCTAACCCTAACCCATAACCTACGCCGTACCCGAAGCCCTCCCCGAACCTGTACCCTAAGCCGTACCCTAAGCCTAACCCTAAGCCTAACCCTAACCCTAGGCTTCCCTTGACTGCTTCTGCCTCCAATAGATTTCCTAAGCACTAGTGTTTTAAGGAACAGCTTAAAAAGAGAATCCTAATGTGATTTCTTTATAATGGGTGTGTTCCTTATCTTATCCTAGTGTCTAAACTCTTCTCCATGGCTGGACCCCCAAATAATATTCCTTTACGTGCTAATGGGTAACTAGAGAGTGGGATAGGTTTAATAACTACCCTATCCGTAACACGTACCCTAACCCTCACCCCTACCCTAACCCTAACACGAACCCTAATCCTAACCCGTACCCTAAAACGAGCCCTAACCCTAACACTAAACCTAACCCTAACCCTAACCCATACCCTACGCCGTACCCGAAGCCCTCCCCGAACACGTACCCTAAGCCGTACCCTAAGCCTAACCCTAAGCCTAACCCTAACCCTAGGCTACCCTTCACTGCTTCTGCCTCCAATAGATTTCCTAAGCACTAGTGTTTTAAGGAACAGCTTAAAAAGGGAATCCTAATGTGATTTCTTTATAATGGGTGTGTTCCTTATCTAATCCTAGTGTCTAAACTCTTCTCCATGGCTGGACCCCCAAATAATATTCCTTTATGTGCTAAGGGGTATCGAGAGAGTGGGATAGGTTTAATCACTACCCTAACACTAACGCGTACCCTAACCCTAACCCCTACCCTTACCCTAACACGTACCCTAATCCTAACCCGTACCCTAAACCGAGCCCTAACCCTAACACTAACCCTAACCCTAACCCTAACCCATACCCTACGCCGTACCCGAAGCCCTCCCCGAACCCGTACCCTAAGCCGTACCCGAAGCCTAACCCTAAGCCTAACCCTAACCCTAGGCTACCCTTGACTGCTTCTGCCTCCAATAGATTTCCTAAGCACTAGTGTTTTAAGGAACAGCTTAAAAAGAGAATCCTAATGTGATTTCTTTATAATGTGTTTGATCCTTATCTTATCCTAGTGTCTAAACTCTTCTCCATGGTTGGACCCCCAAATAATATTCCTGTACGTGCTAAGGGGTAACTAGAGAGTGGGATAGGTTTAATAACTACCCTAACCCTAACGCGTACCCTAACGCTAACCCCTACCCTAACTCTAACACGTACCCTAATCCTAACCCGTACCCTAAACCGAGCCCTAACCCTAACACTAACCCTAACCCTAACCCTAACCCATACCCTACGCCGTGCCCGAAGCCCTCCCCGAACCCGTACCCTAAGCCGTACCCTAAGCCTAACCCTAAGCCTAACCCTAACCCTAGGCTACCCTTGACTGCTTCTGCCTCCAATAGATTTCCTAAGCACTAGTGTTTTAAGGAACAGCTTAAAAAGAGAATCCTAATGTGATTTCTTTATAATGGGTGTGTTCCTTATCTTATCCTAGTGTCTAAACTCTTCTCC
The DNA here is from genome assembly GCF_965194825.1 of Balaenoptera physalus. Classification (NCBI taxonomy): domain Eukaryota; kingdom Metazoa; phylum Chordata; class Mammalia; order Artiodactyla; family Balaenopteridae; genus Balaenoptera; species Balaenoptera physalus. Next base: position 431,900 of record NW_028126054.1, on the reverse strand, counting down.
ATGGCTGGACCCCCAAATAATATTCCTTTACGTGCTAAGGGGTAACTAGAGAGTGGGATAGGTTTAATAACTACCCTAACCCTAACGTGTAACCTAACGCTAACCCCTACCCTAACCCTAACACGTACCCTAATCCTAACCCGTACCCTAAACCGAGCCCTAACCCTAACACTAACCCTAACCCTAACCCTAACCCATACCCTACGCCGTGCCCGAAGCCCTCCCCGAACCCGTACCCTAAGCCGTACCCTAAGCCTAACCCTAAGCCTAACCCTAACCCTAGGCTACCCTTGACTGCTCCTGCCTCCAATAGATTTCCTAAGCCCTAGTGTTTTAAGGAACAGCTTAAAAAGAGAATCCTAATGTGATTTCTTTATAATGGGTGTGTTCCTTATCTTATCCTAGTGTCTAAATTCTTCTCCATGGCTGGACCCCTAATAATATTCCTTTACGTGCTAAGGGGTAACTAGAGAGTGGGATAGGTTTAATAACTACCCTAACCCTAACGCGTACCCTAACGCTAACCCCTACCCTAACCCTAACACGTACCCTAATCTTAACCCGTACCCTAAACCGAGCCCTAACCCTAACACTAACCCTAACCTTAAACCTAACCCATACCCTACGCCGTACCCGAAGCCCTCCCCGAACCCGTACCCTAAGCCGTACCCTAAGCCTAACCCTAAGCCTAACCCTAACCCTAGGCTACCCTTGACTGCTTCTGCCTCCAATAGATTTCCTAAGCACTAGTGTTTTAAGGAACAGCTTATAAAGAGAATCCTAATGTGATTTCTTTATAATGTGTGTGTTCCTTATATTATCTTAGTGTCTAAACTCTTCTCCATGGCTGGACCCCCAAATAATATTCCTTTACGTGCTAAGGGGTATCTAGAGAGTGGGATAGGTGTAATAACTACCCTAACCCTAACGCGTACCCTAACCCTAACCCCTAACCTAACCCTAACACGTACCCTAATCCTAACCCGTACCCTAAACCGAGCCCTAACCCTAACACTAACCCTAACCCTAACCCTAACCCATACCCTACGCCCTACCCGAAGCCCTCCCCGAACCCGTACCCTAAGCCGTACCCTAAGCCTAACCCTAAGCCTAACCCTAACCCTAGGCTACCCTTGACTGCTTCTGCCTCCAATAGATTTCCTAAGCACTAGTGTTTTAAGGAACAGCTTAAAAAGAGAATCCTAATGTGATTTCTTTATAATGTGTGTGTTCCTTATATTATCTTAGTGTCTAAACTCTTCTCCATGGCTGGACCCCCTAATAATATTCCTTTACGTGCTAAGGGGTATCTAGAGAGTGGGATAGGTTTAATAACTACCCTAACCCTAACGCGTACCCTAACCCTAACCCCTACCCTAACCCTAACACGTACCCTAATCCTAACCCGTACCCTAAACCGAGCCCTAACCCTAACACTAACCCTAACCCTAACCCTAACACATACCATACGCCGTACTCGAAGCCCTCCCCGAACCCGTACCCTAAGCCGTACCCTAAGCCTAACCCTAAGCCTAACCCTAACCCTAGGCTACCCTTGACTGCTTCTGCCTCCAATAGATTTCCTAAGCACTAGTGTTTTAAGGAACAGCTTAAAAAGAGAATCCTAATGTGATTTCTTTATAATGGCTGTGTTCCTTATCTTATCCTAGTGTCTAAACTCTTCTCCATGGCTGGACCCCCAAATAATAATCCTTTACGTGCTAATGGGTAACTAGAGAGTGGGATAGGTTTAATAACTACCCTATCCGTAACACGTACCCTAACCCTCACCCCTACCCTAACCCTAACACGAACCCTAATCCTAACCCGTACCCTAAAACGAGCCCTAACCCTAACACTAAACCTAACCCTAACCCTAACCCATACCCTACGCCGTACCCGAAGCCCTCCCCGAACACGTACCCTAAGCCGTACCCTAAGCCTAACCCTAAGCCTAACCCTAACCCTAGGCTACCCTTGACTGCTTCTGCCTCCAATAGATTCCCTAAGCACTAGTGTTTTCAGGAACAGCTTAAAAAGAGAATCCTAATATGATTTCTTTATAATGGGTGTGTTCCTTATCTAATCTTAGTGTCTAAACTCTTCTCCATGGCTGAACCCCCAAATAATATTCCTTTATGTGCTAAGGGGTATCGAGAGAGTGGGATAGGTTTAATCACTACCCTAACCCTAACGCGTACCCTAACCCTAACCCCTACCCTTACCCTAACACGTACCCTAATCCTAACCCGTACCCTAAACCGAGCCCTAACCCTAACACTAACCCTAACCCTAACCCTAACCCATACCCTACGCCGTACCCGAAGACCTCCCCGAACCAGTACCCTAAGCCGTACCCGAAGCCTAACCCTAAGCTAACCCTAACCCTAGGCTACCCTTGACTGCTTCTGCCTCCAATAGATTTCCTAAGCACTAGTGTTTTAAGGAACAGCTTAAAAAGAGAATCCTAATGTGATTTCTTTATAATATGTGTGTTCTTTATATTATCTTAGTGTCTAAACTCTTCTCCATGGCTGGACCCCCTAATAATATTCCTTTACGTGCTAAGGGGTATCTAGAGAGTGGGATAGGTTTAATAACTACCCTAACCCTAACACGTACCCTAACCCTAACCCCTACCCTAACCCTAACACGTACCCTAATCCTAAACCGTACCCTAAACCGAGCCCTAACCCTAACACTAACCCTAAACATAACACTAACCCATACCCTACGCCGTACCCGAAGCCCTCCCCGAACCCGTAACCTAAGCCGTACCATAATCCTAACCCTAAGCCTAACCCTAACCCTAGTCTACCCTTGACTGCTTCTGCCTCCAATAGATTTCCTAAGCACTAGTTTTTAAGGAAGAGCTTAAAAAGAGAATCCTAATGTGATTTCTTTGTAATGTGTGTGTTCCTTATATTATCTTAGTGTCTAAACTCTTCTCCATGGCTGGACCCCTAATAATATTCCTTTACGTGCTAAGGGGTATCTAGAGAGTGGGATAGGTTTAATAACTACCCTAACCCTAACGCGTACCCTAACCCTAACCCCTACTCTAACCCTAACATGTACCCTAATCCTAACCCGTACCCTAAACCGAGCCCTAACCCTAACACTAACCCTAACCCTAACCCATACCCTACGCCGTACCCGAAGCACTCCCCGAAGACGTACCCTAAGCCGTACCCTAAGCCTAACCCTAACCCTAGGCTACCATTGACTGCTTCTGCCTCCAATAGATTTCTTAAGCACTAGTGTTTTAAGGAACAGCTTAAAAAGAGAATCCTAATGTGATTTCTTTATAATGTGTGTGTTCCTTATATTATCTTAGTGTCTAAACTCTTCTCCATGGCTGGACCCCCTAATAATATTCCTTTACGTGCTAAGGGGTATCTAGAGAGTGGGATAGGATTAATAACTACCCTAACCCTAACGCGTACCCTAACCCTAACCCCTACCCTAACCCTAACACGTACCCTAATCCTAACCCGTACCCTAAACCGAGCCCTAACCCTAACACTAACCCTAACCCTAACCGTAACCCATACCCTACGCCGTACCCGAAGCCCTCCCCGAACACGTACCCTAAGCCGTACCCTAAGCCTAACCGTAGGCCTAACCCTAACCCTAGGCTACCCTTGACTGCTTCTGCCTCCAATAGATTTCCTAAGCACTAGTGTTTTAAGGAACAGCATAAAAAGAGAATCCTAATGTGATTTCTTTATAATGTGTGTGTTCCTTATATTATCTTAGTGTCTAAACTCTTCTCCATGGCTGGACCCCCTAATAATATTCCTTTACGTGCTAAGGGTATCTAGAGAGTGGGATAGGTTTAATAACTACCCTAACCCTAACGCGTACCCTAACCCTAACCCCTACCCTAACCCTAACACGTACCCTAATCCTAACCCGTATCCTAAACCGAGCCCTAACCCTAACACTAACCCTAACCCTAACCCTAACCCTAACCCATACCCTACGCCGTACCCGAAGCCCTCCCCGAACCCGTACCCTAAGCCGTACCCTAAGCCTAACCCTAAGCCTAACCCTAACCCTAGGCTACCCTTGACTGCTTCTGCCTCCAATAGATTTCCTAAGCACTAGTGTTTTAAGGAACAGCTTAAAAAGAGAATCCTAATGTGATTTCTTTATAATGGGTGTGTTCCTTATCTTATCCTAGTGTCTAAACTCTTCTCCATGGCTGGACCCCCAAATAATATTCCTTTACGTGCTAAGGGGTAACTAGAGAGTGGGATAGGTTTAATAACTACCCTATCCGTAACACGTACCCTAACCCTAACCCCTACCCTAACCCTAACACGTACCCTTATCCTAACCCGTACCCTAAACCGAGCCCTAACCCTAACCCTAACCCTAACTCATACCCTACGCCATATCCGAACCCCTCCCCGAACCCGTACCCTAAGCCGTACCCTAACCCTAACCCTAAGCCTAACCCTAACCCTAGGCTACCCTTGACTGCGTCTGCCTCCAATAAATGTCCTAAGCACTAGTGTTTTAAGGAACAGCTTAAAAAGAGAATCCTAATGTGATTTCTTTATAATGGGTGTGTTCCTTATCTTATCCTAGTGTCTAAACTTTTCTCCATGGCTGGACCCCAAATAATATTCCTTTACGTGCTAGGTGGTATCTAGAGAGTGGGATAGGTTTAATCACTACACTAACCCTAACACGTACACTAACCCTAACCACTACCCTAACCCTAACCCGTACCCTAATCCTAACCCAGACCCTAAACCGAGCCCTAACCCTAACACTAACCCTAACCCTAACCCTAACTCATACCTTACGCTGTACCCGAAGCGCTCCCCGAACCCGTACCCTAAGCCTAACCCTAAGCCTAACCCTAACCCTAGGCTACCCTTGACTGCTTCTGCCTCCAATAGATTTCCTAAGCACTAGTGTTTTAAGGAACAGCTTAAAAAGAGAATCCTAATGTGATTTCTTTATAATGGGTGTGTTCCTTATCTTATCCTAGTGTCTAAACTCTTCTCCATGGCTGGACCCCCAAATAATATTCCTTGACGTGCTAAGGGGTATCTAGAGAGTGGGATAGGTTTAATCACTACCCTAACCCTAACACGTACACTAACCCTAACCCCTACCCTAACCCTAACACGTACCCAAATCCTAAACCGTACCCTAAACCGAGCCCTAACCCTAACACTAACCCTAACCCTAACCCTAACCCATACCCTACGCCGTACCCGAAGCCCTCCCCGAACCCGTACCCTAAGCCGTACCCTAAGCCTAACCCTAAGCCTAACCCTAACCCTAGGCTACCCTTGACTGCTTCTGCCTCCAGTAGATTTCCTAAGCACTAGTGTTTTAAGGAACAGCTTAAAAAGAGAATCCTAATGTGATTTCTTTATAATGGGTGTGTTCCTCATTTTATCCTAGTGTCTAAACTCTTCTCCATGGCTGGACCCCCAAATAATATTCCTTTACGTGCTAAGGAGTATCTAGAGAGTGGGATAGTTTTAATAACTACCCTAACCCTAACGCGTACCCTAACGCTAACCCCTACCCTAACACTAACACGTACCCTAATCCTAACCCGTACCCTAAACCGAGCCCTAACCCTAACACTAACCCTAACCCTAACCCTAACCCATACCCTACGCCGTACCCGAAGCCCTCCCCGAACCCGTACCCTAAGCCATACCCTAAGCCTAACCCTAAGCCTAACCCTAACCCTAGGCTACCCTTGACTGCTTCTGCCTCCAATAGATTTCCTAAGCACTAGTGTTTTAAGGAACAGCTTAAAAAGAGAATCCTAATGTGATTTCTTTATAATGTGTGTGTTCCTTATCTTATCCTAGTGTCTAAACATTCTCCATGGCTGCACCCCCAAATAATATTCCTTTACGTGCTAAGGAGTATCTAGAGAGTGGGATAGGTTTAATAACTACCCTAACCCTAACGCGTACCCTAACCCTAACCCCTACCCTAACCCTAACACGTACCCTAATCCTAACCCGTACCCTAAACCGAGCCCTAACCCTAACACTAACCCTAACCCTAACCCTAACCCATACCCTACGCCGTACCCGAAGCCCTCCACGAACCCGTACCCTAAGCCGTACCCTAAGCCTAACCCTAAGCCTAACCCTAACCCTAGGCTACCCTTGACTGCTTCTGCCTCCAATAGATTTCCTAAGCACTAGTGTTTTAAGGAACAGCTTAAAAAGAGAATCCTAATGTGATTTCTTTATAATGTGTGTGTTCCTTATTTTATCCTAGTGTCTAAACTCTTCTCCATGGCTGGACCCCCAAATAATATTCCTTTACGTGCTAAGGGGTAACTAGAGAGTGGGATAGGTTTAATAACTACCCTAACCCTAACGCGTACCCTAACGCTAATCCCTACCCTAACACTAACACGTACCCTAATCCTAACCCGTACCCTAAACCGAGCCCTAACCCTAACACTAACCCTAACCCTAACCCTAACCCATACCCTATGCCGTACCCGAAGCCCTCCCTGAACCCGTACCCTAAGCCGTACCCTAAGCCTAACCCTAAGCCTAACCCTAACCCTAGGCTACCCTTGACTGCTTCTGCCTCCAATAGATTTCCTAAGCACTAGTGTTTTAAGGAACAGCTTAAAAAGAGAATCCTAATGTGATTTCTTTATAATGTGTGTGTTCCTTATATTATCTTAGTGTCTAAACACTTCTCCATGGCTGCACCCCCAAATAATATTCCTTTACGTGCTAAGGAGTATCTAGAGAGTGGGATAGGTTTAATAACTACCCTAACCCTAACGCGTACCCTAACCCTAACCCCTACCCTAACCCTAACACGTACCCTAATCCTAACCCGTACCCTAAACCGAGCCCTAACCCTAACACTAACCCTAACCCTAACCCTAACCCATACCCTACGCCGTACCCGAAGCCCTCCACGAACCCGTACCCTAAGCCGTACCCTAAGCCTAACCCTAAGCCTAACCCTAACCCTAGGCTACCCTTGACTGCTTCTGCCTCCAATAGATTTCCTAAGCACTAGTGTTTTAAGGAACAGCTTAAAAAGAGAATCCTAATGTGATTTCTTTATAATGTGTGTGTTCCTTATATTATCTTAGTGTCTAAACACTTCTCCATGGCTGGACCCCCAAATAATATTCCTTTACGTGCTAAGGAGTATCTAGAGAGTGGGATAGGTTTAATAACTACCCTAACCCTAACGCGTACCCTAACCCTAACCCCTACCCTAACCCTAACACGTACCCTAATCCTAACCCGTAACCTAAACCGACCCCTAACCCTAACACTAACCCTAACCCTAACCCTAACCCATACCCTACGCCGTAGCCGAAGCCCTCCACGAACCCGTACCCTAAGCCGTACCCTAAGCCTAACCCTAAGCCTAACCCTAACCCTAGGCTACCCTTGATTGCTTCTGCCTCCAATAGATTTCCTAAGCACTAGTGTTTTAAGGAACAGCTTAAAAAGAGAATCCTAATGTGATTTCTTTATAATGGGTGTGTTCCTTATCTAATCCTAGTGTCTAAACTCTTCTCCATGGCTGGACCCCCAAATAATATTCCTTTATGTGCTAAGGGGTATCTAGAGAGTGGGATAGGTTTAATCACTACCCTAACCCTAACGCGTACCATAACCCTAACCCCTACCCTAACCCTAACACGTACCCTAATCCTAACCCGTACCCTAAACCGAGCCCTAACCCTAACACTAACCCTAACCCTAACCCTAACCCATACCCTACGCCGTACCCGAAGCCCTCCCCGAACCCATACCCTAAGGCGTACCCTAAGCCTAACCCTAAGCCTAACCCTAACCCTAGGCTACCCTTGACTGCTTCTGCCTCCAATAGATTTCCTAAGCACTAGTGTTTTAAGGAACAGCTTAAAAAGAGAATCCTAATGTGATTCCTTTATATTGTGTGTGTTCCTCATCTTATCCTAGTGTCTAAACTCTTCTCCATGGCTGGACCCCCAAATAATATTCCTTTACGTGCTAAGGGGTAACTAGAGAGTGGGATAGGTTTAATAACTACCCTAACCCTAACGCGTACCCTAACGCTAACCCCTACCCTAACACTAACACGTACCCTAATCCTAACCCGTACCCTAAACCGAGCCCTAACCCTAACACTAACCCTAACCCTAACCCTAACCCATACCCTACGCCGTACCCGAAGCCCTCCCCGAACCCGTACCCTAAGCCGTACCCTAAGCCTAACCCTAAGCCTAACCCTAACCCTAGGCTACCCTTGACTGCTTCTGCCTCCAATAGATTTCCTAAGCACTAGTGTTTAAAGGAACAGCTTAAAAAGAGAATCCTAATGTGATTTCTTTATATTGTGTGTGTTCCTCATCTTATCCTAGTGTCTAAACTCTTCTCCATGGCTGGACCCCCAAATAATATTCCTTTACGTGCTAAGGGGTAACTAGAGAGTGGGATAGGTTTAATAACTACCCTAACCCTAACGCGTACCCTAACGCTAACCCCTACCCTAACACTAACACGTACCCTAATCCTAACCCGTACCCTAAACCGAGCCCTAACCCTAACACTAACCCTAACCCTAACCCTAACCCATACCCTACGCCGTACCCGAAGCCCTCCCCGAACCCGTACCCTAAGCCGTACCCTAAGCCTAACCCTAAGCCTAACCCTAACCCTAGGCTACCCTTGACTGCTTCTGCCTCCAATAGATTTCCTAAGCACTAGTGTTTTAAGGAACATCTTAAAAAGAGAATCCTAATGTGATTTCTTTATAATGGGTGTGTTCCTTATCTTTTCCTAGTGTCTAAACTCTTCTCCATGGCTGGACCCCCAATTAATATTCCTTTACGTACTAAGGGGTAACTAGAGAGTGGGATAGGTTTAATAACTACCCTAACCCTAACGCGTACCCTAACGCTAACCCCTACCCTAACCCTAACACGTACCCTAATCCTAACCCGTACCCTAAACCGAGCCCTAACCCTAACACTAACCCTAACCCTAACCCTAACCCGTACCCTACGCCGTACCCGAAGCCCTCCCCGAACCCTTACCCTAAGCCGTACCCTAAGCCTAACCCTAAGCCTAACCCTAACCCTAGGCTACCCTTGACTGCTTCTGCCTCCAATAGATTTCCTAAGCACTAGTGTTTTAAGGAACAGCTTAAAAAGAGAATCCTAATGTGATTTCTTTATAATGTGTGTGTTCCTTATATTATCTTAGTGTCTAAACACTTCTCCATGCCTGGACCCCCAAATAATATTCCTTTACGTGCTAAGGAGTATCTAGAGAGTGGGATAGGTTTAATAACTACCCTAACCCTAAGGCGTACCCTAACCCTAACCCCTACCCTAACCCTAACACGTACCCTAATCCTAACCCGTACCCTAAACCGAGCCCTAACCCTAACACTAACCCTAACCCTAACCCTAACCCATACCCTACGCCGTAGCCGAAGCCCTCCACGAACCCGTACCCTAAGCCGTACCCTAAGCCTAACCCTAAGCCTAACCCTAACCCTAGGCTACCCTTGACTGCTTCTGCCTCCAATAGATTTCCTAAGCACTAGTGTTTTAAGGAACAGCTTAAAAAGAGAATCCTAATGTGATTTCTTTATAATGTGTGTGTTCCTTATCTTATCCTAGTGTCTAAACTCTTCTCCATGGCTGGACCCCCAAATAATATTCCTTTACGTGCTAAGGGGTAACTAGAGAGTGGGATAGGTTTAATAACTACCCTAACCCTAACGCGTACCCTAACGCTAACCCCTACCCTAACACTAACACGTACCCTAATCCTAACCCGTACCCTAAACCGAGCCCTAACCCTAACACTAACCCTAACCCTAACCCTAACCCATACCCTACGCCGTACCCGAAGCCCTCCCCGAACCCGTACCATAAGCCGTACCCTAAGCCTAACCCTAAGCCTAACCCTAACCCTAGGCTACCCTTGACTGCTTCTGCCTCCAATAGATTTCCTAAGCACTAGTGTTTTAAGGAACAGCTTAAAAAGAGAATCCTAATGTGATTTCTTTATAATGTGTGTGTTCCTTATATTATCTTAGTGTCTAAACACTTCTCCATGGCTGGACCCCCAAATAATATTCCTTTACGTGCTAAGGAGTATCTAGAGAGTGGGATAGGTTTAATAACTACCCTAACCCTAACGCGTACCCTAACCCTAACCCCTACCCTAACCCTAACACGTACCCTAATCCTAACCCGTACCCTAAACCGAGCCCTAACCCTAACACTAACCATAACCCTAACCCTAACCCATACCCTACGCCGTACCCGAAGCCCTCCACGAACCCGTACCCTAAGCCGTACCCTAAGCCTAACACTAAGCCTAACCCTAACCCTAGGCTACCCTTGACTGCTTCTGCCTCCAATAGATTTCCTAAGCACTAGTGTTTTAAGGAACAGCTTAAAAAGAGAATCCTAATGTGATTTCTTTATAATGTGTGTGTTCCTTATCTTATCCTAGTGTCTAAACACTTCTCCATGGCTGCACCCCCAAATAATATTCCTTTACGTGCTAAGGAGTATCTAGAGAGTGGGATAGGTTTAATAACTACACTAACCCTAACGCGTACCCTAACCCTAACCCCTACCCTAACCCTAACACGTACCCTAATCCTAACCCGTACCCTAAACCGAGCCCTAACCCTAACACTAACCCTAACCCTAACCCTAACCCATACCCTACGCCGTACCCGAAGCCCTCCACGAACCCGTACCCTAAGCCGTACCCTAAGCCTAACCCTAAGCCTAACCCTAACCCTAGGCTACCCTTGACTGCTTCTGCCTCCAATAGATTTCCTAAGCACTAGTGTTTTAAGGAACAGCTTAAAAAGAGAATCCTAATGTGATTTCTTTATAATGTGTGTGTTCCTTATCTTATCCTAGTGTCTAAACTCTTCTCCATGGCTGGACCCCCAAATAATATTCCTTTACGTGCTAAGGGGTAACAAGAGAGTGGGATAGGTTTAATAACTACCCTAACCCTAACGCATACCCTAACGCTAACCCCTACCCTAACACTAACACGTACCCTAATCCTAACCCGTACCCTAAACCGAGCCCTAACCCTAACACTAACCCTAACCCTAACCCTAACCCATACCCTATGCCGTACCCGAAGCCCTCCCTGAACCCGTACCCTAAGCCGTACCCTAAGCCTAACCCTAAGCATAACCCTAACCCTAGGCTACCCTTGACTGCTTCTGCCTCCAATAGATTTCCTAAGCACTAGTGTTTTAAGGAACAGCTTAAAAAGAGAATCCTAATGTGATTTCTTTATAATGTGTGTGTTCCTTATATATCTTAGTGTCTAAACACTTCTCCATGGCTGCACCCCCAAATAATATTCCTTTACGTGCTAAGGAGTATCTAGAGAGTGGGATAGGTTTAATAACTACCCTAACCCTAACGCGTACCCTAACCCTAACCCCTACCCTAACCCTAACACGTACCCTAATCCTAACCCGTACCCTAAACCGAGCCCTAACCCTAACACTAACCCTAACCCTAACCCTAACCCATACCCTACGCCGTACCCGAAGCCCTCCACGAACCCGTACCCTAAGCCGTACCCTAAGCCTAACCCTAAGCCTAACCCTAACCCTAGGCTACCCTTGACTGCTTCTGCCTCCAATAGATTTCCTAAGCACTAGTGTTTTAAGGAACAGCTTAAAAAGAGAATCCTAATGTGATTTCTTTATAATGGGTGTGTTCCTTATCTTATCCTAGTGTCTAAACTCTTCTCCATGGCTGGACCCCCAAATAATATTCCTTTACGTGCTAAGGGGTAACTAGAGAGTGGGATAGGTTTAATAACTACCCTAACCCTAACGCGTACCCTAACGCTAACCCCTACCCTAACCCTAACACGTACCCTAATCCTAACCCGTACCCTAAACCGAGCCCTAACCCTAACACTAACCCTAACCCTAACCCTAACCCATACCCTAGGCCGTACCCGAAGCCCTCCCCGAACCCGTACCCTAAGCCGTACCCTAAGCCTAACCCTAAGCCTAACCCTAACCCTAGGCTACCCTTGACTGCTTCTGCCTCCAATAGATTTCCTAAGCACTAGTGTTTTAAGGAACAGCTTAAAAAGAGAATCCTAATGTGATTTCTTTATAATGGGTGTGTTCCTTATCTAATCCTAGTGTCTAAACTCTTCTCCATGGCTGGACCCCCAAATAATATTCCTTTATGTGCTAAGGGGTATCTAGAGAGTGGGATAGGTTTAATCACTACCCTAACCCTAACGCGTACCATAACCCTAACCCCTACCCTAACCCTAACACGTACCCTAATCCTAACCCGTACCCTAAACCGAGCCCTAACCCTAACACTAACCCTAACCCTAACCCTAACCCATACCCTACGCCGTACCTGAAGCCCTCCCCGAACCCGTACCCTAAGCCGTACCCTAAGCCTAACCCTAAGCCTAACCCTAACCCTAGGCTACCCTTGACTGCTTCTGCCTCCAATAGATTTCCTAAGCACTAGTGTTTTAAGGAACAGCTTAAAAAGAGAATCCTAATGTGATTTCTTTATATTGTGTGTGTTCCTCATCTTATCCTAGTGTCTAAACTCTTCTCCATGGCTGGACCCCCAAATAATATTCCTTTACGTGATAAGGGGTAACTAGGGAGTGGGATAGGTTTAATAACTACCCTAACCCTAACGCGTACCCTAACGCTAACCCCGACCCTAACACTAACACGTACCCTAATCCTAACCCGTACCCTAAACCGAGCCCTAACCCTAACACTAACCCTAACCCTAACCCTAACCCATACCCTACGCCGTACCCGAAGCCCTCCCCGAACCCGTACCCTAAGCCGTACCCTAAGCCTAACCCTAAGCCTAACCCTAACCCTAGGCTACCCTTGACTGCTTCTGCCTCCAATAGATTTCCTAAGCACTAGTGTTTTAAGGAACAGCTTAAAAAGAGAATCCTAATGTGATTTCTTTATAATGGGTGTGTTCCTGATCTTATCCTAGTGTCTAAACTCTTCTCCATGGCTGGACCCCCAAATAATATTCCTTTACGTGCTAAGGGGTAACTAGAGAGTGGGATAGGTTTAATAACTACCCTAACCCTAACGCGTACCCTAACGCTAACCCCTACCCTAACCCTAACACGTACCCTAATCCTAACCCGTACCCTAAACCGAGCCCTAACCCTAACACTAACCCTAACCCTAACCCTAACCCGTACCCTACGCCCTACCCGAAGCCCTCCCCGAACCCGTACCCTAAGCCGTACCCTAAGCCTAACCCTAACCCTAGGCTACCCTTGACTGCTTCTGCCTCCAATAGATTTCCTAAGCACTAGTGTTTTAAGGAACAGCTTAAAAAGAGAATCCTAATGTGATTTCTTTATAATGTGTGTGTTCCTTATATTATCTTAGTGTCTAAACTCTTCTCCATGGCTGGACCCCCAAATAATATTCCTTTACGTGCTAAGGGGTATCTAGAGAGTGGGATAGGTTTAATAACTACCCTAACCCTAACGCGTACCCTAACCCTAACCCCTAACCTAATCCTAACACGTACCATAATCCTAACCCGTACCCTAAACCGAGCCCTAACCCTAACACTAACCCTAACCCTAACCCTAACCCATACCCTACGCCCTACCCGAAGCCCTCCCCGAACCCATACCCTAAGCCGTACCCTAAGCCTAACCCTAAGCCTAACCCTAACCCTAGGCTACCCTTGACTGCTTCTGCCTCCAATAGATTTCCTAAGCACTAGTGTTTTAAGGAACAGCTTAAAAAGAGAATCCTAATGTTATTTCTTTATAATGGGTGTGTTCCTTATATTATCTTACTGTCTAAACTCTTCTCCATGGCTGGACCTCCAAATAATATTCCTTTACGTGCTAAGGGGTATCTAGAGATTGGAATAGGTTTAATAACTACCCTAACCGTAACGCGTACCCTAACCCTAACCCCTACCCTAACCCTAACACGTACCCTAATCCTAACCCGTACCCTAAACCGAGCCCTAACCCTAACACTAACACTAACCCTAACCGTAACCCATACCCTACGCCATACCCGAAGCCCTCCCCGAACACATACCCTAAGCCGTACCCTAAGCCTAACCGTAAGCCTAACCCTAACCCTAGGCTACCCTTGACTGCTTCTGCCTCCAATAGATTTCCTAAGCACTAGTGTTTTAAGGAACAGCTTAAAAAGAGAATCCTAATGTGATTTCTTTATAATGTGTGTGTTCCTTATATTATCTTAGTGTCTAAACTCTTCTCCATGGCTGGACCCCCTAATAATATTCCTTTACGTGCTAAGGGGTATCTAGAGAGTGGGATAGGTTTAATAACTACCCTAACCCTAACGCGTACCCTAACCCTAACCCCTACCCTAACCCTAACACGTACCCTAATCGTAACCCGTACCCTAAACCGAGCCCTAACCCTAACACTAACCCTAACCCTAACCCTAACCCATACCCTACGCCGTACCCGAAGCCCTCCCCGAACCTGTACCCTAAGCCGTACCCTAAGCCTAACCCTAAGCCTAACCCTAACCCTAGGCTTCCCTTGACTGCTTCTGCCTCCAATAGATTTCCTAAGCACTAGTGTTTTAAGGAACAGCTTAAAAAGAGAATCCTAATGTGATTTCTTTATAATGGGTGTGTTCCTTATATTATCTTAGTGTCTAAACTCTTCTCCATGGCTGGACCCCCAAATAATATTCCTTTACGTGCTAAGGGGTATCTAGAGAGTGGGATAGGTTTAATAACTACCCTAACCCTAACGCGTACCCTAACCCTAACCCCTAACCTAACCCTAACACGTACCCTAATCCTAACCCGTACCCTAAACCGAGCCCTAACCCTAACACTAACCCTAACCCTAACCCTAACCCATACCCTACGCCCTACCCGAAGCCCTCCCCGAACCCGTACCCTAAGCCGTACCCTAAGCCTAACCCTAAGCCTAACCCTAACCCTAGGCTACCCTTGACTGCTTCTGCCTCCAATAGATTTCCTAAGCACTAGTGTTTTAAGGAACAGCTTAAAAAGAGAATCCTAATGTGATTTCTTTATAATGTGTGTGTTCCTTATATTATCTTAGTGTCTAAACTCTTCTCCATGGCTGGACCCCCTAATAATATTCCTTTACGTGCTAAGGGGTATCTAGAGAGTGGGATAGGTTTAATAACTACCCTAACCCTAACGCGTACCCTAACCCTAACCCCTACCCTAACCCTAACACGTACCCTAATCCTAACCCGTACCCTAAACCGAGCCCTAACCCTAACACTAACCCTAACCCTAACCCTAACACATACCATACGCCGTACCCGAAGCCCTCCCCGAACCCGTACCCTAAGCCGTACCCTAAGCCTAACCCTAAGCCTAACCCTAACCCTAGGCTACCCTTGACTGCTTCTGCCTCCAATAGATTTCCTAAGCACTAGTGTTTTAAGGAACAGCTTAAAAAGAGAATCCTAATGTGATTTCTTTATAATGGGTGTGTTCCTTATCTTATCCTAGTGTCTAAACTCTTCTCCATGGCTGGACCCCCAAATAATATTCCTTTACGTGCTAATGGGTAACTAGAGAGTGGGATAGGTTTAATAACTACCCTATCCGTAACACGTACCCTAACCCTCACCCCTACCCTAACCCTAACACGAACCCTAATCCTAACCCGTACCCTAAAACGAGCCCTAACCCTAACACTAAACCTAACCCTAACCCTAACCCATACCCTACGCCGTACCCGAAGCCCTCCCCGAACACGTACCCTAAGCCGTACCCTAAGCCTAACCCTAAGCCTAACCCTAACCCTAGGCTACCCTTGACTGCTTCTGCCTCCAATAGATTTCCTAAGCACTAGTGTTTTCAGGAACAGCTTAAAAAGAGAATCCTAATGTGATTTCTTTATAATGGGTGTGTTCCTTATCTAATCTTAGTGTCTAAACTCTTCTCCATGGCTGAACCCCCAAATAATATTCCTTTATGTGCTAAGGGGTATCGAGAGAGTGGGATAGGTTTAATCACTACCCTAACCCTAACGCGTACCCTAACCCTAACCCCTACCCTTACCCTAACACGTACCCTAATCCTAACCCGTACCCTAAACCGAGCCCTAACCCTAACACTAACCCTAACCCTAACCCTAACCCATACCCTACGCCGTACCCGAAGCCCTCCCCGAACCCGTACCCTAAGCCGTACCCGAAGCCTAACCCTAAGCTAACCCTAACCCTAGGCTACCCTTGACTGCTTCTGCCTCCAATAGATTTCCTAAGCACTAGTGTTTTAAGGAACAGCTTAAAAAGAGAATCCTAATGTGATTTCTTTATAATGTGTGTGTTCTTTATATTATCTTAGTGTCTAAACTCTTCTCCATGGCTGGACCCCCTAATAATATTCCTTTACGTGCTAAGGGGTATCTAGAGAGTGGGATAGGTTTAATAACTACCCTAACCCTAACACGTACCCTAACCCTAACCCCTACCCTAACCCTAACACGTACCCTAATCCTAAACCGTACCCTAAACCGAGCCCTAACCCTAACACTAACCCTAAACATAACACTAACCCATACCCTACGCCGTACCCGAAGCCCTCCCCGAACCCGTACCCTAAGCCGTACCATAATCCTAACCCTAAGCCTAACCCTAACCCTAGTCTACCCTTGACTGCTTCTGCCTCCAATAGATTTCCTAAGCACTAGTTTTTAAGGAAGAGCTTAAAAAGAGAATCCTAATGTGATTTCTTTGTAATGTGTGTGTTCCTTATATTATCTTAGTGTCTAAACTCTTCTCCATGGCTGGACCCCTAATAATATTCCTTTACGTGCTAAGGGGTATCTAGAGAGTGGGATAGGTTTAATAACTACCCTAACCCTAACGCGTACCCTAACCCTAACCCCTACTCTAACCCTAACATGTACCCTAATCCTAACCCGTACCCTAAACCGAGCCCTAACCCTAACACTAACCCTAACCCTAACCCATACCCTACGCCGTACCCGAAGCACTCCCCGAAGCCGTACCCTAAGCCGTACCCTAAGCCTAACCCTAACCCTATGCTACCATTGACTGCTTCTGCCTCCAATAGATTTCCTAAGCACTAGTGTTTTAAGGAACAGCTTAAAAAGAGAATCCTAATGTGATTTCTTTATAATGGGTGTGTTCCTTATCTTATCCTATTGTCTAAACTCTTCTCCATGGCTGGACCCCCAAATAATATTCCTTTACGTGCTAAGGGGTATCTAGAGAGTGGGATAGGTTTAATAACTACCCTAACCCTAACGCGTACCCTAACCCTAACCCCTACCCTAACCCTAACACGTACCCTAATCCTAATCCGTACCGTAAACCGAGCCCTAACCCTAACACTAACCCTAACCCTAACCCTAACGCATACCCTACGCCGTACCCGAAGCCCTCCCCGAACTTGTACCCTAAGCCGTACCCTAAGCCTAACCCTAAGCCTAACCCTAACCCTAGGCTACCCTTGACTGCTTCTGCCTCCAATAGATTTCCAAAGCACTAGTGTTTTAAGGAACAGCTTAAAAAGAGAATCCTAATGTGATTTCTTTATAATGTGTGTGTTCCTTATATTATCTTAGTGTCTAAACTCTTCTCCATGGCTGGACCCCCAAATAATATTCCTTTACGTGCTAAGGGGTAACTAGAGAGTGGGATAGGTTTAATAACTACCCTTACCCTAACGCGTACCCTAACGCTAACCCCTACCCTAACCCTAACACGTACCCTAATCCTAACCAGTACCCTAAACCGAGCCCTAACCGTAACACTAACCCTAATCTTAACCCTAACCCATACCCTACGCCGTACCCGAAGCCCTCCCCGAACCCGTACCATAAGCCGTACCCTAAGCCTAACCCTAAGCCTAACCCTAACCCTAGGCTACCCTTGACTGCTTCTGCCTCCAATAGATTTCCTAAGCACTAGTGTTTTAAGGAACAGCTTAAAAAGAGAATCCTAATGTGATTTCTTTATAATGTGTGTGTTCCTTATACTATCTTAGTGTCTAAACTCTTCTCCATGGCTGGACCCCCAAATAATATTCCTTTACGTGCTAAGGGGTATCTAGAGAGTGGGATAGGTTTAATAACTACCCTAACCGTAACGCGTACCCTAACCCCAACCCCTACCCTAACCCTAACATATACCCTAATCCTAACCCGTACCCTAAACCGAGCCCTAACCCTAACACTAACCCTAACCCTAACCCTAACCCTAACCCATACCCTACGCCGTACCCGAAGCCCTCCCCGAACCCGTACCCTAAGCCGTACCCTAAGCCTAACCCTAAGCCTAACCCTAACCCTAGGCTACCCTTGACTGCTTCTGCCTCCAATAGATTTCCTAAGCACTAGTGTTTTAAGGAACAGCTTAAAAAGAGAATCCTAATGTGATTTCTTTATAATGTGTGTGTTCCTTATCTTATCCTAGTGTCTAAACTCTTCTCCATGGCTGGACCCCCAAATAATATTCCTTTACGTGCTAAGGGGTAACTAGAGAGTGGGATAGGTTTAATAACTACCCTATCCGTAACACGTACCCTAACCCTAACCCCTACCCTAACCCTAACACGTACCCTTATCCTAACCCGTAACCTAAACCGAGCCCTAACCCTAACCCTAACCCTAACTCATACTCTACGCCATATCCGAACCCCTCCCCGAACCCGTACCCTAAGCCGTACCCTAACCCTAACCCTAAGCCTAACCCTAACCCTAGGCTACCCTTGACTGCGTCTGCCTCCAATAAATGTCCTAAGCACTAGTGTTTTAAGGAACAGCTTAAAAAGAGAATCCTAATGTGATTTCTTTATAATGGGTGTGTTCCTTATCTTATCCTAGTGTCTAAACTTTTCTCCATGGCTGGACCCCAAATAATATTCCTTTACGTGCTAGGGGGTATCTAGAGAGTGGGATAGGTTTAATCACTACACTAACCCTAACACGTACACTAACCCTAACAACTACCCTAACCCTAACCCGTACCCTAATCCTAACCCAGACCCTAAACCGAGCCCTAACCCTAACACTAACCCTAACCCTAACCCTAACTCATACCTTACGCTGTACCCGAAGCGCTCCCCGAACCCGTACCCTAAGCCTAACCCTAAGCCTAACCCTAACCCTAGGCTACCCTTGACTGCTTCTGCCTCCAATAGATTTCCTAAGCACTAGTGTTTTAAGGAACAGCTTAAAAAGAGAATCCTAATGTGATTTCTTTATAATGGGTGTGTTCCTTATCTTATCCTAGTGTCTAAACTCTTCTCCATGGCTGGACCCCCAAATAATATTCCTTGACGTGCTAAGGGGTATCTAGAGAGTGGGATAGGTTTAATCACTACCCTAACCCTAACACGTACACTAACCCTAACCACTACCCTAACCCTAACACGTACCCTAATTCTAACCCATACGCTAAACCGAGCCCTAACCCTAACACTAACCCTAACCCTAACCCTAACCCATACCCTACGCCGTATCCGAACCCCTCCCAGAACCCGTACCCTAAGCCGTACCATAACCCTAACCCTAAGCCTAACCCTAACCCTAGGCTACCCTTGACTGCTTCTGCCTCCAGTAGATTTCCTAAGCACTAGTGTTTTAAGGAACAGCTTAAAAAGAGAATCCTAATGTGATTTCTTTATAATGGATGTGTTCCTCATCTTATCCTAGTGTCTAAATTCTTCTCCATGGCTGGACCCCCAAATAATATTCCTTTACGTGCTAAGGAGTATCTAGAGAGTGGGATAGTTTTAATAACTACCCTAACCCTAACACGTACCCTAACCCTAAACCCTACCCTAACCCTAACACGTACCCAAATCCTAAACCGTACCCTAAACCGAGCCCTAACCCTAACACTAACCCTAACCCTAACCCTAACCCATACCCTACGCCGTACCCGAAGCCCTCCCCGAACCCGTACCCTAAGCCGTACCCTAAGCCTAACCCTAAGCCTAACCCTAACCCTAGGCTACCGTTGACTGATTCTGCCTCCAATAGATTTCCTAAGCACTAGTGTTTTAAGGAACAGCTTAAAAAGAGAATCCTAATGTGATTTCTTTATAATGGGTATGTTCCTTATCTTATCCTAGTGTCTAAAGATTTCTCCATGGCTGGACCCCCAAATCATATTCCTTTACGTGCTAAGGGGTATCTAGAGAGTGGGATAGGTTTAATCACTACCCTAACCCTAACACGTACACTAACCCTAACCACTACCCTAACCCTAACACGTACCCTAATTCTAACCCATACGCTAAACCGAGCCCTAACCCTAACACTAACCCTAACCCTAACCCTAACCCATACCCTACGCCGTATCCGAACCCCTCCCAGAACCCGTACCCTAAGCCGTACCATAACCCTAACCCTAAGCCTAACCCTAACCCTAGGCTACCCTTGACTGCTTCTGCCTCCAGTAGATTTCCTAAGCACTAGTGTTTTAAGGAACAGCTTAAAAAGAGAATCCTAATGTGATTTCTTTATAATGGGTGTGTTCCTCATTTTATCCTAGTGTCTAAACTCTTCTCCATGGCTTGACCCCCAAATAATATTCCTTTACGTGCTAAGGAGTATCTAGAGAGTGGGATAGTTTTAATAACTACCCTAACCCTAACACGTACCCTAACCCTAACCCCTACCCTAACCCTAACACGTACCCTAATCCTAAACCGTACCCTAAACCGAGCCCTAACCCTAACACTAACTCTAACCCTAACCCATACCCTACGCCGTACCCGAAGCTCTCCCCGAACCCGTACCCTAAGCCGTACCCTAATCCTAACCCTAAGACTAACCCTAACCCTAGGCTACCCTTGACTGATTCTGCCTCCAATAGATTTCCTAAGCACTAGTGTTTTAAGGAACAGCTTAAAAAGAGAATGCTAATGTTATTTCTTTATAATGTGTGTGTTCCTTATATTATCTTAGTGTCTAAACTCTTCTCCATGGCTGGACCCCCAAATAATATTCCTTTACGTGCTAAGTGGTATCTAGAGAGTGGGATAGGTTTAATAACTACCCTAACTGTAACGCGTACCCTAACCCTAACCCCTACCCTAACCCTAACACGTACCCTAATCCTAACCCATACCCTAAACCGAGCCCTAACTCGAACACTAACCCTAACCCTAACCCTAACCCATACCCTACGCCGTATCCGAAGCCCTCCCCAAACACGTACCCTAAGCCGTACCCTAAGCCTAACCGTAAGCCTAACCCTAACCCTAGGCTACCCTTGACTGCTTCTGCCTCCAATAGATTTCCTAAGCACTAGTGTTTTAAGGAACAGCTTAAAAAGAGAATCCTAATGTGATTTCTTTATAATGGGTGTGTTCCTTATCTTATCCTAGTGTCTAAACTCTTCTCCATGGCTGGACCCCCAAATAATATTCCTTTACGTGCTAAGGGGTAACTAGAGAGTGGGATAGGTTTAATAACTACCCTTACCCTAACGCGTACCCTAACGCTAACCCCTACCCTAACCCTAACACGTACCCTAATCCTAACCCGTACCCTAAACCGAGCCCTAACCCTAACACTAACCCTAACCCTAACCCTAACCCATACCCTACGCCGTACCCGAAGCCCTCCCGGAACCCGTACCCTAAGCCGTACCCTAAGCCTAACCCTAAGCCTAACCCTAACCCTAGGCTACCCTTGACTGCTTCTGCCTACAATAGATTTCCTAAGCACTAGTGTTTTAAGGAACAGCTTAAAAAGAGAATCCTAATGTTATTTCTTTATAATATGTGTGTTCCTTATATTATCTTATTGTCTAAACTCTTCTCCATGGCTGGACCCCCAAATAATATTCCTTTACGTGCTAAGGGGTATCTAGAGAGTGGGATAGGTTTAATAACTACCCTAACCGTAACGCGTACCCTAACCCTAACCCCTACCCTAACACTAACACGTACCCTAATCCTAACCCGTACCCTAAACCGAGCCGTAACCCTAACACTAACCCTAACCCTAACCCTAACCCATACCCTACGCCGTACCCGAAGCCCTCCCCGAACCCGTACCGTAAGCCGTACCCTAAGCCTATCCCTAAGCCTAACCCTAACCCTAGGCTACCCTTGACTCCTTCTGCCTCCAATAGATTTCCTAAGCATTAGTGTTTTAAGGAACAGCTTAAAAAGAGAATCCTAATGTGATTTCTTTATAATGGGTGTGTTCCTTATCTTATCCTAGTGTCTAAACTTTTCTCCATGGCTGGACCCCAAATAATATTCCTTTTCGTGCTAGGGGGTATCTAGAGAGTGGGATAGGTTTAATCACTACCCTAACCCTAACACGTACACTAACCCTAACCACTACCCTAACCCTAACACGTACCCTAATCCTAACCCAGACCCTAAACCGAGCCCTAACCCTAACACTAACCCTAACCCTAACCCTAACCCATACCTTACGCTGTACCCGAAGCCCTCCCCGAACCCGTACCCTAAGCCGTACCCTAAGCCTAACCCTAAGCCTAACCCTAACCCTACGCTACCGTTGACTGATTCTGCCTCCAATAGATTTCCTAAGCACTAGTGTTTTAAGGAAGAGCTTAAAAAGAGAATCCTAATGTGATTTCTTTGTAATGTGTGTGTTCCTTATATTATATTAGTGTCTAAACTCTTCTCCATGGCTGGACCCCTAATAATATTCCTTTACGTGCTAAGGGGTATCTAGAGAGTGGGATAGGTTTAATAACTACCCTAACCCTAACGCGTACCCTAACCCTAACCCCTACTCTAACCCTAACAAGTACCCTAATCCTAACCCGTACCCTAAACCGAGCCCTAACCCTAACACTAACCCTAACCCTAACCCATACCCTACGCCGTACCCGAAGCACTCCCCGAAGCCGTACCCTAAGCCGTACCCTAAGCCTAACCCTAACCCTAGGCTACCATTGACTGCTTCTGCCTCCAATAGATTTCCTAAGCACTAGTGTTTTAAGGAACAGCTTAAAAAGGGAATCCTAATGTGATTTCTTTATAATGGGTGTGTTCCTTATCTTATCCTATTGTCTAAACTCTTCTCCATGGCTGGACGCCCAAATAATATTCCTTTACGTGCTAAGGGGTATCTAGAGAGTGGGATAGGTTTAATAACTACCCTAACCCTAACGCGTACCCTAACCCTAACCCCTACCCTAACCCTAACACGTACCCTAATCCTAACCCGTACCGTAAACCGAGCCCTAACCCTAACACTAACCCTAACCCTAACCCTAACGCATACCCTACGCCGTACCCGAAGCCCTCCCCGAACCTGTACCCTAAGCCGTACCCTAAGCCTAACCCTAAGCCTAACCCTAACCCTAGGCTACCCTTGACTGCTTCTGCCTCCAATAGATTTCCAAAGCACTAGAGTTTTAAGGAACAGCTTAAAAAGAGAATCCTAATGTGATTTCTTTATAATGTGTGTGTTCCTTATATTATCTTAGTGTCTAAACTCTTCTCCATGGCTGGACCCCCAAATAATATTCCTTTACGTGCTAAGGGGTAACTAGAGAGTGGGATAGGTTTAATAACTACCCTTACCCTAACGCGTACCCTAACGCTAACCCCTACCCTAACCCTAACACGTACCCTAATCCTAACCCGTACCCTAAACCGAGCCCTAACCGTAACACTAACCCTAACCTTAACCCTAACCCATACCCTACGCCGTACCCGAAGCCCTCCCCGAACCCGTACCCTAAGCCGTACCCTAAGCCTAACCGTAAGCCTAACCCTAACCCTAGGCTACCCTTGACTGCTTCTGCCTCCAATAGATTTCCTAAGCACTAGTGTTTTAAGGAACAGCATAAAAAGAGAATCCTAATGTGATTTCTTTATAATGTGTGTGTTCCTTATATTATCTTAGTGTCTAAACTCTTCTCCATGGCTGGACCCCCTAATAATATTCCTTTACGTGCTAAGGGTATCTAGAGAGTGGGATAGGTTTAATAACTACCCTAACCCTAACGCGTACCCTAACCCTAACCCCTACCCTAACCCTAACACGTACCCTAATCCTAACGCGTACCCTAAACCGAGCCCTAACCCTAACACTAACCCTAACCCTAACCCTAACCCTAACCCATACCCTACGCCGTACCCGAAGCCCTCCCCGAACCCGTACCCTAAGCCGTACCCTAAGCCTAACCCTAAGCCTAACCCTAACCCTAGGCTACCCTTGACTGCTTCTGCCTCCAATAGATTTCCTAAGCACTAGTGTTTTAAGGAACAGCTTAAAAAGAGAATCCTAATGTGATTTCTTTATAATGGGTGTGTTCCTTATCTTATCCTAGTGTCTAAACTCTTCTCCATGGCTGGACCCCCAAATAATATTCCTTTACGTGCTAAGGGGTAACTAGAGAGTGGGATAGGTTTAATAACTACCCTATCCGTAACACGTACCCTAACCCTAACCCCTACCCTAACCCTAACACGTACCCTTATCCTAACCCGTACCCTAAACCGAGCCCTAACCCGAACCCTAACCCTAACTCATACCCTACGCCATATCCGAACCCCTCCCCGAACCCGTACCCTAAGCCGTACCCTAACCCTAACCCTAAGCCTAACCCTAACCCTAGGCTACCCTTGACTGCGTCTGCCTCCAATAAATGTCCTAAGCACTAGTGTTTTAAGGAACAGCTTAAAAAGAGAATCCTAATGTGATTTCTTTATAATGGGTGTGTTCCTTATCTTATCCTAGTGTCTAAACTTTTCTCCATGGCTGGACCCCAAATAATATTCCTTTACGTGCTAGGGGGTATCTAGAGAGTGGGATAGGTTTAATCACTACACTAACCCTAACACGTACACTAACCCTAACCACTACCCTAACCCTAACCCGTACCCTAATCCTAACCCAGACCCTAAACCGAGCCCTAACCCTAACACTAACCCTAACCCTAACCCTAACTCATACCTTACGCTGTACCCGAAGCGCTCCCCGAACCCGTACCCTAAGCCTAACCCTAAGCCTAACCCTAACCCTAGGCTACCCTTGACTGCTTCTGCCTCCAATAGATTTCCTAAGCACTAGTGTTTTAAGGAACAGCTTAAAAAGAGAATCCTAATGTGATTTCTTTATAATGGGTGTGTTCCTTATCTTATCCTAGTGTCTAAACTCTTCTCCATGGCTGGACCCCCAAATAATATTCCTTGACGTGCTAAGGGGTATCTAGAGAGTGGGATAGGTTTAATCACTACCCTAACCCTAACACGTACACTAACCCTAACCACTACCCTAACCCTAACACGTACCCTAATCCTAACCCATACGCTAAACCGAGCCCTAACCCTAACACTAACCCTAACCCTAACCCTAACCCATACCCTACGCCGTATCCGAACCCCTCCCAGAACCCGTACCCTAAGCCGTACCATAACCCTAACCCTAAGCCTAACCCTAACCCTAGGCTACCCTTGACTGCTTCTGCCTCCAATAGATTTCCTAAGCACTAGTGTTTTAAGGAACAGCTTAAAAAGAGAATCCTAATGTGATTTCTTTATAATGGATGTGTTCCTCATCTTATCCTAGTGTCTAAATTCTTCTCCATGGCTGGACCCCCAAATAATATTCCTTTACGTGCTAAGGAGTATCTAGAGAGTGGGATAGTTTTAATAACTACCCTAACCCTAACACGTACCCTAACCCTAACCCCTACCCTAACCCTAACACGTACCCAAATCCTAAACCGTACCCTAAACCGAGCCCTAACCCTAACACTAACCCTAACCCTAACCCTAACCCATACCCTACGCCGTACCCGAAGCCCTCCCCGAACCCGTACCCTAAGCCGTACCCTAAGCCTAACCCTAAGCCTAACCCTAACCCTAGGCTACCGTTGACTGATTCTGCCTCCAATAGATTTCCTAAGCACTAGTGTTTTAAGGAACAGCTTAAAAAGAGAATCCTAATGTGATTTCTTTATAATGGGTATGTTCCTTATCTTATCCTAGTGTCTAAAGATTTCTCCATGGCTGGACCCCCAAATCATATTCCTTTACGTGCTAAGGGGTATCTAGAGAGTGGGATAGGTTTAATCACTACCCTAACCCTAACACGTACACTAACCCTAACCACTACCCTAACCCTAACACGTACCCTAATCCTAACCCATACCCTAAACCGAGCCCTAACCCTAACACTAACCCTAACCCTAACCCTAACCCATACCCTACGCCGTATCCGAACCCCTCCCAGAACCCGTACCCTAAGCCGTACCATAACCCTAACCCTAAGCCTAACCCTAACCCTAGGCTACCCTTGACTGCTTCTGCCTCCAGTAGATTTCCTAAGCACTAGTGTTTTAAGGAACAGATTAAAAAGAGAATCCTAATGTGATTTCTTTATAATGGGTGTGTTCCTCATTTTATCCTAGTGTCTAAACTCTTCTCCATGGCTGGACCCCCAAATAATATTCCTTTACGTGCTAAGGAGTATCTAGAGAGTGGGATAGTTTTAATAACTACCCTAACCCTAACGCGTACCCTAACGCTAACCCCTACCCTAACACTAACACGTACCCTAATCCTAACCCGTACCCTAAACTGAGCCCTAACCCTAACACTAACCCTAACCCTAACCCTAACCCATACCCTACGCCGTACCCGAAGCCCTCCCCGAACCCGTACCCTAAGCCATACCCTAAGCCTAACCCTAAGCCTAACCCTAACCCTAGGCTACCCTTGACTGCTTCTGCCTCCAATAGATTTCCTAAGCACTAGTGTTTTAAGGAACAGCTTAAAAAGAGAATCCTATTGTGATTTCTTTATAATGTGTGTGTTCCTTATCTTATCCTAGTGTCTAAACACTTCTCCATGGCTGCACCCCCAAATAATATTCCTTTACGTGCTAAGGAGTATCTAGAGAGTGGGATAGGTTTAATAACTACCCTAACCCTAACGCGTACCCTAACCCTAACCCCTACCCTAACCCTAACACGTACCCTAATCCTAACCCGTACCCTAAACCGAGCCCTAACCCTAACACTAACCCTAACCCTAACCCTAACCCATACCCTACGCCGTACCCGAAGCCCTCCACGAACCCGTACCCTAAGCCGTACCCTAAGCCTAACCCTAAGCCTAACCCTAACCCTAGGCTACCCTTGACTGCTTCTGCCTCCAATAGATTTCCTAAGCACTAGTGTTTTAAGGAACAGCTTAAAAAGAGAATCCTAATGTGATTTCTTTATAATGTGTGTGTTCCTTATTTTATCCTAGTGTCTAAACTCTTCTCCATGGCTGGACCCCCAAATAATATTCCTTTACGTTCTAAGGGGTAACTAGAGAGTGGGATAGGTTTAATAACTACCCTAACCCTAACGCGTACCCTAACGCTAATCCCTACCCTAACACTAACACGTACCCTAATCCTAACCCGTACCCTAAACCGAGCCCTAACCCTAACACTAACCCTAACCCTAACCCTAACCCATACCCTATGCCGTACCCGAAGCCCTCCCTGAACCAGTACCCTAAGCCGTTCCCTAAGCCTAACCCTAAGCCTAACCCTAACCCTAGGCTACCCTTGACTGCTTCTGCCTCCAATAGATTTCCTAAGCACTAGTGTTTTAAGGAACAGCTTAAAAAGAGAATCCTAATGTGATTTCTTTATAATGTGTGTGTTCCTTATATTATCTTAGTGTCTAAACACTTCTCCATGGCTGCACCCCCAAATAATATTCCTTTACGTGCTAAGGAGTATCTAGAGAGTGGGATAGGTTTAATAACTACCCTAACCCTAACGCGTACCCTAACCCTAACCCCTACCCTAACCCTAACACGTACCCTAATCCTAACCCGTACCCTAAACCGAGCCCTAACCCTAACACTAACCCTAACCCTAACCCTAACCCATACCCTACGCCGTACCCGAAGCCCTCCACGAACCCGTACCCTAAGCCGTACCCTAAGCCTAACCCTAAGCCTAACCCTAACCCTAGGCTACCCTTGACTGCTTCTGCCTCCAATAGATTTCCTAAGCACTAGTGTTTTAAGGAACAGCTTAAAAAGAGAATCCTAATGTGATTTCTTTATAATGTGTGTGTTCCTTATATTATCTTAGTGTCTAAACACTTCTCCATGGCTGGGCCCCCAAATAATATTCCTTTACGTGCTAAGGAGTATCTAGAGAGTGGGATAGGTTTAATAACTACCCTAACCCTAACGCGTACCCTAACCCTAACCCCTACCCTAACCCTAACACGTACCCTAATCCTAACCCGTACCCTAAACCGAGCCCTAACCCTAACACTAACCCTAACCCTAACCCTAACCCATACCCTACGCCGTAGCCGAAGCCCTCCACGAACCCGTACCCTAAGCCGTACCCTAAGCCTAACCCTAAGCCTAACCCTAACCCTAGGCTACCCTTGATTGCTTCTGCCTCCAATAGATTTCCTAAGCACTAGTGTTTTAAGGAACAGCTTAAAAAGAGAATCCTAATGTGATTTCTTTATAATGGGTGTGTTCCTTATCTAATCCTAGTGTCTAAACTCTTCTCCATGGCTGGACCCCCAAATAATATTCCTTTATGTGCTAAGGGGTATCTAGAGAGTGGGATAGGTTTAATCACTACCCTAACCCTAACGCGTACCATAACCCTAACCCCTACCCTAACCCTAACACGTACCCTAATCCTAACCCGTACCCTAAACCGAGCCCTAACCCTAACACTAACCCTAACCCTAACCCTAACCCATACCCTACGCCGTACCCGAAGCCCTCCCCGAACCCATACCCTAAGGCGTACCCTAAGCCTAACCCTAAGCCTAACCCTAACCCTAGGCTACCCTTGACTGCTTCTGCCTCCAATAGATTTCCTAAGCACTAGTGTTTTAAGGAACAGCTTAAAAAGAGAATCCTAATGTGATTTCTTTATATTGTGTGTGTTCCTCATCTTATCCTAGTGTCTAAACTCTTCTCCATGGCTGGACCCCCAAATAATATTCCTTTACGTGCTAAGGGGTAACTAGAGAGTGGGATAGGTTTAATAACTACCCTAACCCTAACGCGTACCCTAACCCTAACCCGTACCCTAAACCGAGCCCTAACCCTAACACTAACCCTAACCCTAACCCTAACCCATACCCTACGCCGTACCCGAAGCCCTCCCCGAACCCGTACCCTAAGCCGTACCCTAAGCCTAACACTAAGCCTAACCCTAACCCTAGGCTACCCTTGACTGCTTCTGCCTCCAATAGATTTCCTAAGCACTAGTGTTTTAAGGAACAGCTTAAAAAGAGAATCCTAATGTGATTTCTTTATATTGTGTGTGTTCCTCATCTTATCCTAGTGTCTAAACTCTTCTCCATGGCTGGACCCCCAAATAATATTCCTTTACGTGCTAAGGGGTAACTAGAGAGTGGGATAGGTTTAATAACTACCCTAACCCTAACGCGTACCCTAACGCTAACCCCTACCCTAACACTAACACGTACCCTAATCCTAACCTGTACCCTAAACCGAGCCCTAACCCTAACACTAACCCTAACCCTAACCCTAACCCATACCCTACGCCGTACCCGAAGCCCTCCCCGAACCCGTACCCTAAGCCGTACCCTAAGCCTAACCCTAAGCCTAACCCTAACCCTAGGCTACACTTGACTGCTTCTGCCTCCAATAGATTTCCTAAGCACTAGTGTTTAAAGGAACAGCTTAAAAAGAAAATCCTAATGTGATTTCTTTATATTGTGTGTGTTCCTCATCTTATCCTAGTGTCTAAACTCTTCTCCATGGCTGGACCCCCAAATAATATTCCTTTACGTGCTAAGGGGTAACTAGAGAGTGGGATAGGTTTAATAACTACCCTAACCCTAACGCGTACCCTAACGCTAACCCCTACCCTAACACTAACACGTACCCTAATCCTAACCCGTACCCTAAACCGAGCCCTAACCCTAACACTAACCCTAACCCTAACCCTAACCCATACCCTACGCCGTACCCGAAGCCCTCCCCGAACCCGTACCCTAAGCCGTACCCTAAGCCTAACACTAAGCCTAACCCTAACCCTAGGCTACCCTTGACTGCTTCTGCCTCCAATAGATTTCCTAAGCACTAGTGTTTTAAGGAACAGCTTAAAAAGAGAATCCTAATGTGATTTCTTTATATTGTGTGTGTTCCTCATCTTATCCTAGTGTCTAAACTCTTCTCCATGGCTGGACCCCCAAATAATATTCCTTTACGTGCTAAGGGGTAACTAGAGAGTGGGATAGGTTTAATAACTACCCTAACCCTAACACGTACCCTAACGCTAACCCCTACCCTAACCCTAACACGTACCCTAATCTTAACCCGTACCCTAAACCGAGCCCTAACCCTAACACTAACCCTAACCCTAACCCTAACCCGTACCCTACGCCGTACCCGAAGCCCTCCCCGAACCCGTACCCTAAGCCGTACCCTAAGCCTAACCCTAAGCCTAACCCTAACCCTAGGCTACCCTTGACTGCTTCTGCCTCCAATAGATTTCCTAAGCACTAGTGTTTTAAGGAACAGCTTAAAAAGAGAATCCTAATGTGATTTCTTTATAATGTGTGTGTTCCTTATATTATCTTAGTGTCTAAACACTTCTCCATGCCTGGACCCCCAAATAATATTCCTTTACGTGCTAAGGAGTATCTAGAGAGTGGGATAGGTTTAATAACTACCCTAACCCTAACGCGTACCCTAACCCTAACCCCTACCCTAACCCTAACACGTACCCTAATCCTAACCCGTACCCTAAACCGAGCCCTAACCCTAACACTAACCCTAACCCTAACCTAACCCATACCCTACGCCGTAGCCGAAGCCCTCCACGAACCCGTACCCTAAGCCGTACCCTAAGCCTAACCCTAAGCCTAACCCTAACCCTAGGCTACCCTTGACTGCTTCTGCCTCCAATAGATTTCCTAAGCACTAGTGTTTTAAGGAACAGCTTAAAAAGAGAATCCTAATGTGATTTCTTTATAATGTGTGTGTTCCTTATCTTATCCTAGTGTCTAAACTCTTCTCCATGGCTGGACCCCCAAATAATATTCCTTTACGTGCTAAGGGGTAACTAGAGAGTGGGATAGGTTTAATAACTACCCTAACCCTAACGCGTACCCTAACGCTAACCCCTACCCTAACACTAACACGTACCCTAATCCTAACCCGTACCCTAAACCGAGCCCTAACCCTAACACTAACCCTAACCCTAACCCTAACCCATACCCTACGCCGTACCCGAAGCCCTCCCCGAACCCGTACCCTAAGCCGTACCCTAAGCCTAACCCTAAGCCTAACCCTAACCCTAGGCTACCCTTGACTGCTTCTGCCTCCAATAGATTTCCTAAGCACTAGTGTTTTAAGGAACAGCTTAAAAAGAGAATCCTAATGTGATTTCTTTATAATGTGTGTGTTCCTTATATTATCTTAGTGTCTAAACACTTCTCCATGGCTGGAACCCCAAATAATATTCCTTTACGTGCTAAGGAGTATCTAGAGAGTGGGATAGGTTTAATAACTACCCTAACCCTAACGCGTACCCTAACCCTAACCCCTACCCTAACCCTAACACGTACCCTAATCCTAACCCGTACCCTAAACCGAGCCCTAACCCTAACACTAACCCTAACCCTAACCCTAACCCATACCCTACGCCGTACCCGAAGCCCTACACGAACCCGTACCCTAAGCCGTACCCTAAGCCTAACCCTAAGCCTAACCCTAACCCTAGGCTACCCTTGACTGCTTCTGCCTCCAATAGATTTCCTAAGCACTAGTGTTTTAAGGAACAGCTTAAAAAGAGAATCCTAATGTGATTTCTTTATAATGTGTGTGTTCCTTATCTTATCCTAGTGTCTAAACACTTCTCCATGGCTGCACCCCCAAATAATATTCCTTTACGTGCTAAGGAGTATCTAGAGAGTGGGATAGGTTTAATAACTACACTAACCCTAACGCGTACCCTAACCCTAACCCCTACCCTAACCCTAACACGTACCCTAATCCTAACCCGTACCCTAAACCGAGCCCTAACCCTAACACTAACCCTAACCCTAACCCTAACCCATACCCTACGCCGTACCCGAAGCCCTCCACGAACCCGTACCCTAAGCCGTACCCTAAGCCTAACCCTAAGCCTAACCCTAACCCTAGGCTACCCTTGACTGCTTCTGCCTCCAATAGATTTCCTAAGCACTAGTGTTTTAAGGAACAGCTTAAAAAGAGAATCCTAATGTGATTTCTTTATAATGTGTGTGTTCCTTATCTTATCCTAGTGTCTAAACTCTTCTCCATGGCTGGACCCCCAAATAATATTCCTTTACGTGCTAAGGGGTAACTAGAGAGTGGGATAGGTTTAATAACTACCCTAACCCTAACGCGTACCCTAACGCTAACCCCTACCCTAACACTAACACGTACCCTAATCCTAACCCGTACCCTAAACCGAGCCCTAACCCTAACACTAACCCTAACCCTAACCCTAACCCATACCCTATGCCGTACCCGAAGCCCTCCCTGAACCCGTACCCTAAGCCGTACCCTAAGCCTAACCCTAAGCCTAACCCTAACCCTAGGCTACCCTTGACTGCTTCTGCCTCCAATAGATTTCCTAAGCACTAGTGTTTTAAGGAACAGCTTAAAAAGAGAATCCTAATGTGATTTCTTTATAATGTGTGTGTTCCTTATATTATCTTAGTGTCTAAACACTTCTCCATGGCTGCACCCCCAAATAATATTCCTTTACGTGCTAAGGAGTATCTAGAGAGTGGGATAGGTTTAATAACTACCCTAACCCTAACGCGTACCCTAACCCTAACCCCTACCCTAACCCTAACACGTACCCTAATCCTAACCCGTACCCTAAACCGAGCCCTAACCCTAACACTAACCCTAACCCTAACCCTAACCCATACCCTACGCCGTACCCGAAGCCCTCCACGAACCCGTACCCTAAGCCGTACCCTAAGCCTAACCCTAAGCCTAACCCTAACCCTAGGCTACCCTTGACTGCTTCTGCCTCCAATAGATTTCCTAAGCACTAGTGTTTTAAGGAACAGCTTAAAAAGAGAATCCTAATGTGATTTCTTTATAATGTGTGTGTTCCTTATCTTATCCTAGTGTCTAAACTCTTCTCCATGGCTGGACCCCCAAATAATATTCCTTTACGTGCTAAGGGGTAACTAGAGAGTGGGATAGGTTTAATAACTACCCTAACCCTAACGCGTACCATAACGCTAACCCCTACCCTAACCCTAACACGTACCCTAATCCTAACCCGTACCCTAAACCGAGCCCTAACCCTAACACTAACCCTAACCCTAACCCTAACCCATACCCTAGGCCGTACCCGAAGCCCTCCCCGAACCCGTACCCTAAGCCGTACCCTAAGCCTAACCCTAAGCCTAACCCTAACCCTAGGCTACCCTTGACTGCTTCTGCCTCCAATAGATTTCCTAAGCACTAGTGTTTTAAGGAACAGCTTAAAAAGAGAATCCTAATGTGATTTCTTTATAATGGGTGTGTTCCTTATCTAATCCTAGTGTCTAAACTCTTCTCCATGGCTGGACCCCCAAATAATATTCCTTTATGTGCTAAGGGGTATCTAGAGAGTGGGATAGGTTTAATCACTACCCTAACCCTAACGCGTACCATAACCCTAACCCCTACCCTAACCCTAACACGTACCCTAATCCTAACCCGTACCCTAAACCGAGCCCTAACCCTAACACTAACCCTAACCCTAACCCTAACCCATACCCTACGCCGTACCTGAAGCCCTCCCCGAACCCGTACCCTAAGCCGTACCCTAAGCCTAACCCTAAGCCTAACCCTAACCCTAGGCTACCCTTGACTGCTTCTGCCTCCAATAGATTTCCTAAGCACTAGTGTTTTAAGGAACAGCTTAAAAAGAGAATCCTAATGTGATTTCTGTATATTGTGTGTGTTCCTCATCTTATCCTAGTGTCTAAACTCTTCTCCATGGCTGGACCCCCAAATAATATTCCTTTACGTGCTAAGGGGTAACTAGGGAGTGGGATAGGTTTAATAACTACCCTAACCCTAACGCGTACCCTAACGCTAACCCCGACCCTAACACTAACACGTACCCTAATCCTAAACCGTACCCTAAACCGAGCCCTAACCCTAACACTAACCCTAACCCTAACCCTAACCCATACCCTACGCCGTACCCGAAGCCCTCCCCGAACCCGTACCCTAAGCCGTACCCTAAGCCTAACCCTAAGCCTAACCCTAACCCTAGGCTACCCTTGACTGCTTCTGCCTCCAATAGATTTCCTAAGCACTAGTGTTTTAAGGAACAGCTTAAAAAGAGAATCCTAATGTGATTTCTTTATAATGGGTGTGTTCCTGATCTTATCCTAGTGTCTAAACTCTTCTCCATGGCTGGACCCCCAAATAATATTCCTTTACGTGCTAAGGGGTAACTAGAGAGTGGGATAGGTTTAATAACTACCCTAACCCTAACGCGTACCCTAACGCTAACCCCTACCCTAACCCTAACACGTACCCTAATCCTAACCCGTACCCTAAACCGAGCCCTAACCCTAACACTAACCCTAACCCTAACCCTAACCCGTACCCTACGCCGTACCCGAAGCCCTCCCCGAACCCGTACCCTAAGCCGTACCCTAAGCCTAACCCTAAGCCTAACCCTAACCCTAGGCTACCCTTGACTGCTTCTGCCTCCAATAGATTTCCTAAGCACTAGTGTTTTAAGGAACAGCTTAAAAAGAGAATCCTAATGTGATTTCTTTATAATGTGTGTGTTCCTTATATTATCTTAGTGTCTAAACACTTCTCCATGGCTGGACCCCCAAATAATATTCCTTTACGTGCTAAGGAGTATCTAGAGAGTGGGATAGGTTTAATAACTACACTAACCCTAACGCGTACCCTAACCCTAACCCCTACCCTAACCCTAACACGTACCCTAATCCTAACCCGTACCCTAAACCGAGCCCTAACCCTAACACTAACCCTAACCCTAACCCTAACCCATACCCTACGCCGTACCCGAAGCCCTCCACGAACCCGTACCCTAAGCCGTACCCTAAGCCTAACCCTAAGCCTAACCCTAACCCTAGGCTACCCTTGACTGCTTCTGCCTCCAATAGATTTCCTAAGCACTAGTGTTTTAAGGAACAGCTTAAAAAGAGAATCCTAATGTGATTTCTTTATAATGTGTGTGTTCCTTATCTTATCCTAGTGTCTAAACTCTTCTCCATGGCTGGACCCCCAAATAATATTCCTTTACGTGCTAAGGGGTAACTAGAGAGTGGGATAGGTTTAATAACTACCCTAACCCTAACGCGTACCCTAACGCTAACCCCTACCCTAACACTAACACGTACCCTAATCCTAACCCGTACCCTAAACCGAGCCCTAACCCTAACACTAACCCTAACCCTAACCCTAACCCATACCCTATGCCGTACCCGAAGCCCTCCCTGAACCCGTACCCTAAGCCATACCCTAAGCCTAACCCTAAGCCTAACCCTAACCCTAGGCTACCCTTGACTGCTTCTGCCTCCAATAGATTTCCTAAGCACTAGTGTTTTAAGGAACAGCTTAAAAAGAGAATCCTAATGTGATTTCTTTATAATGTGTGTCTTCCTTATATTATCTTAGTGTCTAAACACTTCTCCATGGCTGCACCCCCAAATAATATTCCTTTACGTGCTAAGGAGTATCTAGAGAGTGGGATAGGTTTAATAACTACCCTAACCCTAACGCGTACCCTAACCCTAACCCCTACCCTAACCCTAACACGTACCCTAATCCTAACCCGTACCCTAAACCGAGCCCTAACCCTAACACTAACCCTAACCCTAACCCTAACCCATACCCTACGCCGTACCCGAAGCCCTCCACGAAGCCGTACCCTAAGCCGTACCCTAAGCCTAACCCTAAGCCTAACCCTAACCCTAGGCTACCCTTGACTGCTTCTGCCTCCAATAGATTTCCTAAGCACTAGTGTTTTAAGGAACAGCTTAAAAAGAGAATCCTAATGTGATTTATTTATAATGGGTGTGTTCCTTATCTAATCCTAGTGTCTAAACTCTTCTCCATGGCTGGACCCCCAAATAATATTCCTTTATGTGCTAAGGGGTATCTAGAGAGTGGGATAGGTTTAATCACTACCCTAACCCTAACGCGTACCATAACCCTAACCCCTACCCTAACCCTAACACGTACCCTAATCCTAACCCGTACCCTAAACCGAGCCCTAACCCTAACACTAACCCTAACCCTAACCCTAACCCATACCCTACGCCGTACCTGAAGCCCTCCCCGAACCCGTACCCTAAGCCGTACCCTAAGCCTAACCCTAAGCCTAACCCTAACCCTAGGCTACCCTTGACTGCTTCTGCCTCCAATAGATTTCCTAAGCACTAGTGTTTTAAGGAACAGCTTAAAAAGAGAATCCTAATGTGATTTCTGTATATTGTGTGTGTTCCTCATCTTATCCTAGTGTCTAAACTCTTCTCCATGGCTGGACCCCCAAATAATATTCCTTTACGTGCTAAGGGGTAACTAGGGAGTGGGATAGGTTTAATAACTACCCTAACCCTAACGCGTACCCTAACGCTAACCCCGACCCTAACACTAACACGTACCCTAATCCTAAACCGTACCCTAAACCGAGCCCTAACCCTAACACTAACCCTAACCCTAACCCTAACCCATACCCTACGCCGTACCCGAAGCCCTCCCCGAACCCGTACCCTAAGCCGTACCCTAAGCCTAACCCTAAGCCTAACCCTAACCCTAGGCTACCCTTGACTGCTTCTGCCTCCAATAGATTTCCTAAGCACTAGTGTTTTAAGGAACAGCTTAAAAAGAGAATCCTAATGTGATTTCTTTATAATGGGTGTGTTCCTGATCTTATCCTAGTGTCTAAACTCTTCTCCATGGCTGGACCCCCAAATAATATTCCTTTACGTGCTAAGGGGTAACTAGAGAGTGGGATAGGTTTAATAACTACCCTAACCCTAACGCGTACCCTAACGCTAACCCCTACCCTAACCCTAACACGTACCCTAATCCTAACCCGTACCCTAAACCGAGCCCTAACCCTAACACTAACCCTAACCCTAACCCTAACCCGTACCCTACGCCGTACCCGAAGCCCTCCCCGAACCCGTACCCTAAGCCGTACCCTAAGCCTAACCCTAAGCCTAACCCTAACCCTAGGCTACCCTTGACTGCTTCTGCCTCCAATAGATTTCCTAAGCACTAGTGTTTTAAGGAACAGCTTAAAAAGAGAATCCTAATGTGATTTCTTTATAATGTGTGTGTTCCTTATATTATCTTAGTGTCTAAACACTTCTCCATGGCTGGACCCCCAAATAATATTCCTTTACGTGCTAAGGAGTATCTAGAGAGTGGGATAGGTTTAATAACTACACTAACCCTAACGCGTACCCTAACCCTAACCCCTACCCTAACCCTAACACGTACCCTAATCCTAACCCGTACCCTAAACCGAGCCCTAACCCTAACACTAACCCTAACCCTAACCCTAACCCATACCCTACGCCGTACCCGAAGCCCTCCACGAACCCGTACCCTAAGCCGTACCCTAAGCCTAACCCTAAGCCTAACCCTAACCCTAGGCTACCCTTGACTGCTTCTGCCTCCAATAGATTTCCTAAGCACTAGTGTTTTAAGGAACAGCTTAAAAAGAGAATCCTAATGTGATTTCTTTATAATGTGTGTGTTCCTTATCTTATCCTAGTGTCTAAACTCTTCTCCATGGCTGGACCCCCAAATAATATTCCTTTACGTGCTAAGGGGTAACTAGAGAGTGGGATAGGTTTAATAACTACCCTAACCCTAACGCGTACCCTAACGCTAACCCCTACCCTAACACTAACACGTACCCTAATCCTAACCCGTACCCTAAACCGAGCCCTAACCCTAACACTAACCCTAACCCTAACCCTAACCCATACCCTATGCCGTACCCGAAGCCCTCCCTGAACCCGTACCCTAAGCCGTACCCTAAGCCTAACCCTAAGCCTAACCCTAACCCTAGGCTACCCTTGACTGCTTCTGCCTCCAATAGATTTCCTAAGCACTAGTGTTTTAAGGAACAGCTTAAAAAGAGAATCCTAATGTGATTTCTTTATAATGTGTGTCTTCCTTATATTATCTTAGTGTCTAAACACTTCTCCATGGCTGCACCCCCAAATAATATTCCTTTACGTGCTAAGGAGTATCTAGAGAGTGGGATAGGTTTAATAACTACCCTAACCCTAACGCGTACCCTAACCCTAACCCCTACCCTAACCCTAACACGTACCCTAATCCTAACCCGTACCCTAAACCGAGCCCTAACCCTAACACTAACCCTAACCCTAACCCTAACCCATACCCTACGCCGTACCCGAAGCCCTCCACGAACCCGTACCCTAAGCCGTACCCTAAGCCTAACCCTAAGCCTAACCCTAACCCTAGGCTACCCTTGACTGCTTCTGCCTCCAATAGATTTCCTAAGCACTAGTGTTTTAAGGAACAGCTTAAAAAGAGAATCCTAATGTGATTTCTTTATAATGTGTCTGTTCCTTATCTTATCCTAGTGTCTAAACTCTTCTCCATGGCTGGACCCCCAAATAATATTCCTTTACGTGCTAAGGGGTAACTAGAGAGTGGGATAGGTTTAATAACTACCCTAACCCTAACGCGTACCCTAACGCTAACCCCTACCCTAACCCTAGCACGTACCCTAATCCTAACCCGTACCCTAAACCGAGCCCTAACCCTAACACTAACCCTAACCCTAACCCTAACCCATACCCTAGGCCGTACCCGAAGCCCTCTCCGAACCCGTACGCTAAGCCGTACCCTAAGCCTAACCCTAAGCCTAACCCTAACCCT
This sequence comes from Balaenoptera physalus, assembly GCF_965194825.1. Taxonomy (NCBI): domain Eukaryota; kingdom Metazoa; phylum Chordata; class Mammalia; order Artiodactyla; family Balaenopteridae; genus Balaenoptera; species Balaenoptera physalus. Next base: position 392,974 of record NW_028126054.1, on the reverse strand, counting down.
AGGCTACCCTTGACTGCTTCTGCCTCCAATAGATTTCCTAAGCACTAGTGTTTTAAGGAACAGCTTAAAAAGAGAATCCTAATGTGATTTCTTTATAATGGGTGTGTTCCTTATCTAATCCTAGTGTCTAAACTCTTCTCCATGGCTGGACCCCCAAATAATATTCCTTTATGTGCTAAGGGGTATCTAGAGAGTGGGATAGGTTTAATCACTACCCTAACCCTAACGCGTACCATAACCGTAACCCCTACCCTAACCCTAACACGTACCCTAATCCTAACCCGTACCCTAAACCGAGCCCTAACCCTAACACTAACCCTAACCCTAACCCTAACCCATACCCTACGCCGTACCTGAAGCCCTCCCCGAACCCGTACCTTAAGCCGTACCCTAAGCCTAACCCTAAGCCTAACCCTAACCCTAGGCTACCCTTGACTGCTTCTGCCTCCAATAGATTTCCTAAGCACTAGTGTTTTAAGGAACAGCTTAAAAAGAGAATCCTAATGTGATTTCTTTATATTGTGTGTGTTCCTCATCTTATCCTAGTGTCTAAACTCTTCTCCATGGCTGGACCCCCAAATAATATTCCTTTACGTGCTAAGGTGTAACTAGGGAGTGGGATAGGTTTAATAACTACCCTAACCCTAACGCGTACCCTAACGCTAACCCCTACCCTAACACTAACACGTACCCTAATCCTAACCCGTACCCTAAACCGAGCCCTAACCCTAACAGTAACCCTAACCCTAACCCTAACCCATACCCTACGCCGTACCCGAAGCCCTCCCCGAACCCGTACCCTAAGCCGTACCCTAAGCCTAACCCTAAGCCTAACCCTAACCCTAGACTACCCTTGACTGCTTCTGCCTCCAATAGATTTCCTAAGCACTAGTGTTTTAAGGAACAGCTTAAAAAGAGAATCCTAATGTGATTTCTTTATAATGGGTGTGTTCCTGATCTTATCCTAGTGTCTAAACTCTTCTCCATGGCTGGACCCCCAAATAATATTCCTTTACGTGCTAAGGGGTAACTAGAGAGTGGGATAGGTTTAATAACTACCCTAACCCTAACGTGTACCCTAACGCTAACCCCTACCCTAACCCTAACACGTACCCTAATCCTAACCCGTACCCTAAACCGAGCCCTAACCCTAACACTAACCCTAACCCTAACCCTAACCCGTACCCTACGCCGTACCCGAAGCCCTCCCCGAACCCGTACCCTAAGCCGTACCCTAAGCCTAACCCTAAGCCTAACCCTAACCCTAGGCTACCCTTGACTGCTTCTGCCTCCAATAGATTTCCTAAGCACTAGTGTTTTAAGGAACAGCTTAAAAAGAGAATTCTAATGTTATTTCTTTATAATGGGTGTGTTCCTTATATTATCTTACTGTCTAAACTCTTCTCCATGGCTGGACCTCCAAATAATATTCCTTTACGTGCTAAGGGGTATCTAGAGATTGGAATAGGTTTAATAACTACCCTAACCGTAACGCGTACCCTAACCCTAACCCCTACCCTAACCCTAACATGTACCCTAATCCTAACCCGTACCCTAAACCGAGCCCTAACCCTAACACTAACACTAACCCTAACCGTAACCCATACCCTACGCCATACCCGAAGCCCTCCCCGAACACATACCCTAAGCCGTACCCTAAGCCTAACCGTAAGCCTAACCCTAACCCTAGGCTACCCTTGACTGCTTCTGCCTCCAATAGATTTCCTAAGCACTAGTGTTTTAAGGAACAGCTTAAAAAGAGAATCCTAATGTGATTTCTTTATAATGTGTGTGTTCCTTATATTATCTTAGTGTCTAAACTCTTCTCCATGGCTGGACCCCCTAATAATATTCCTTTACGTGCTAAGGGGTATCTAGAGAGTGGGATAGGTTTAATAACTACCCTAACCCTAACGCGTACCCTAACCCTAACCCCTACCCTAACCCTAACACGTACCCTAATCGTAACCCGTACCCTAAACCGAGCCCTAACCCTAACACTAACCCTAACCCTAACCCTAACCCATACCCTACGCCGTACCCGAAGCCCTCCCCGAACCTGTACCCTAAGCCGTACCCTAAGCCTAACCCTAAGCCTAACCCTAACCCTAGGCTTCCCTTGACTGCTTCTGCCTCCAATAGATTTCCTAAGCACTAGTGTTTTAAGGAACAGCTTAAAAAGAGAATCCTAATGTGATTTCTTTATAATGGGTGTGTTCCTTATCTTATCCTAGTGTCTAAACTCTTCTCCATGGCTGGACCCCCAAATAATATTCCTTTACGTGCTAATGGGTAACTAGAGAGTGGGATAGGTTTAATAACTACCCTATCCGTAACACGTACCCTAACCCTCACCCCTACCCTAACCCTAACACGAACCCTAATCCTAACCCGTACCCTAAAACGAGCCCTAACCCTAACACTAAACCTAACCCTAACCCTAACCCATACCCTACGCCGTACCCGAAGCCCTCCCCGAACATGTACCCTAAGCCGTACCCTAAGCCTAACCCTAAGCCTAACCCTAACCCTAGGCTACCCTTCACTGCTTCTGCCTCCAATAGATTTCCTAAGCACTAGTGTTTTAAGGAACAGCTTAAAAAGGGAATCCTAATGTGATTTCTTTATAATGGGTGTGTTCCTTATCTAATCCTAGTGTCTAAACTCTTCTCCATGGCTGGACCCCCAAATAATATTCCTTTATGTGCTAAGGGGTATCGAGAGAGTGGGATAGGTTTAATCACTACCCTAACCCTAACGCGTACCCTAACCCTAACCCCTACCCTTACCCTAACACGTACCCTAATCCTAACCCGTACCCTAAACCGAGCCCTAACCCTAACACTAACCCTAACCCTAACCCTAACCCATACCCTACGCCGTACCCGAAGCCCTCCCCGAACCCGTACCCTAAGCCGTACCTGAAGCCTAACCCTAAGCCTAACCCTAACCCTAGGCTACCCTTGACTGCTTCTGCCTCCAATAGATTTCCTAAGCACTAGTGTTTTAAGGAACAGCTTAAAAAGAGAATCCTAATGTGATTTCTTTATAATGTGTTTGATCCTTATCTTATCCTAGTGTCTAAACTCTTCTCCATGGCTGGACCCCCAAATAATATTCCTGTACGTGCTAAGGGGTAACTAGAGAGTGGGATAGGTTTAATAACTACCCTAACCCTAACGCGTACCCTAACGCTAACCCCTACCCTAACTCTAACACGTACCCTAATCCTAACCCGTACCCTAAACCGAGCCCTAACCCTAACACTAACCCTAACCCTAACCCTAACCCATACCCTACGCCGTGCCCGAAGCCCTCCCCGAACCCGTACCCTAAGCCGTACCCTAAGCCTAACCCTAAGCCTAACCCTAACCCTAGGCTACCCTTGACTGCTTCTGCCTCCAATAGATTTCCTAAGCACTAGTGTTTTAAGGAACAGCTTAAAAAGAGAATCCTAATGTGATTTCTTTATAATGGGTGTGTTCCTTATCTTATCCTAGTGTCTAAACTCTTCTCCATGGCTGGACCCCCAAATAATATTCCTTTACGTGCTAAGGGGTAACTAGAGAGTGGGATAGGTTTAATAACTACCCTAACCCTAACGTGTAACCTAACGCTAACCCCTACCCTAACCCTAACACGTACCCTAATCCTAACCCGTACCCTAAACCGAGCCCTAACCCTAACACTAACCCTAACCCTAACCCTAACCCATACCCTACGCCGTGCCCGAAGCCCTCCCCGAACCCGTACCCTAAGCCGTACCCTAAGCCTAACCCTAAGCCTAACCCTAACCCTAGGCTACCCTTGACTGCTCCTGCCTCCAATAGATTTCCTAAGCCCTAGTGTTTTAAGGAACAGCTTAAAAAGAGAATCCTAATGTGATTTCTTTATAATGGGTGTGTTCCTTATCTTATCCTAGTGTCTAAATTCTTCTCCATGGCTGGACCCCCTAATAATATTCCTTTACGTGCTAAGGGGTAACTAGAGAGTGGGATAGGTTTAATAACTACCCTAACCCTAACGCGTACCCTAACGCTAACCCCTACCCTAACCCTAACACGTACCCTAATCTTAACACGTACCCTAAACCGAGCCCTAACCCTAACACTAACCCTAACCTTAAACCTAACCCATACCCTACGCCGTACCCGAAGCCCTCCCCGAACCCGTACCCTAAGCCGTACCCTAAGCCTAACCCTAAGCCTAACCCTAACCCTAGGCTACCCTTGACTGCTTCTGCCTCCAATAGATTTCCTAAGCACTAGTGTTTTAAGGAACAGCTTAAAAAGAGAATCCTAATGTGATTTCTTTATAATGTGTGTGTTCCTTATATTATCTTAGTGTCTAAACTCTTCTCCATGGCTGGACCCCCAAATAATATTCCTTTACGTGCTAAGGGGTATCTAGAGAGTGGGATAGGTTTAATAACTACCCTAACCCTAACGCGTACCCTAACCCTAACCCCTAACCTAACCCTAACACGTACCCTAATCCTAACCCGTACCCTAAACCGAGCCCTAACCCTAACACTAACCCTAACCCTAACCCTAACCCATACCCTACGCCCTACCCGAAGCCCTCCCCGAACCCGTACCCTAAGCCGTACCCTAAGCCTAACCCTAAGCCTAACCCTAACCCTAGGCTACCCTTGACTGCTTCTGCCTCCAATAGATTTCCTAAGCACTAGTGTTTTAAGGAACAGCTTAAAAAGAGAATCCTAATGTGATTTCTTTATAATGTGTGTGTTCCTTATATTATCTTAGTGTCTAAACTCTTCTCCATGGCTGGACCCCCTAATAATATTCCTTTACGTGCTAAGGGGTATCTAGAGAGTGGGATAGGTTTAATAACTACCCTAACCCTAACGCGTACCCTAACCCTAACCCCTACCCTAACCCTAACACGTACCCTAATCCTAACCCGTACCCTAAACCGAGCCCTAACCCTAACACTAACCCTAACCCTAACCCTAACACATACCATACGCCGTACCCGAAGCCCTCCCCGAACCCGTACCCTAAGCCGTACCCTAAGCCTAACCCTAAGCCTAACCCTAACCCTAGGCTACCCTTGACTGCTTCTGCCTCCAATAGATTTCCTAAGCACTAGTGTTTTAAGGAACAGCTTAAAAAGAGAATCCTAATGTGATTTCTTTATAATGGGTGTGTTCCTTATCTTATCCTAGTGTCTAAACTCTTCTCCATGGCTGGACCCCCAAATAATATTCCTTTACGTGCTAATGGGTAACTAGAGAGTGGGATAGGTTTAATAACTACCCTATCCGTAACACGTACCCTAACCCTCACCCCTACCCTAAACCTAACACGAACCCTAATCCTAACCCGTACCCTAAAACGAGCCCTAACCCTAACACTAAACCTAACCCTAACCCTAACCCATACCCTACGCCGTACCCGAAGCCCTCCCCGAACACGTACCCTAAGCCGTACCCTAAGCCTAACCCTAAGCCTAACCCTAACCCTAGGCTACCCTTGACTGCTTCTGCCTCCAATAGATTTCCTAAGCACTAGTGTTTTCAGGAACAGCTTAAAAAGAGAATCCTAATGTGATTTCTTTATAATGGGTGTGTTCCTTATCTAATCTTAGTGTCTAAACTCTTCTCCATGGCTGAACCCCCAAATAATATTCCTTTATGTGCTAAGGGGTATCGAGAGAGTGGGATAGGTTTAATCACTACCCTAACCCTAACGCGTACCCTAACCCTAACCCCTACCCTTACCCTAACACGTACCCTAATCCTAACCCGTACCCTAAACCGAGCCCTAACCCTAACACTAACCCTAACCCTAACCCTAACCCATACCCTACGCCGTACCCGAAGCCCTCCCCGAACCCGTACCCTAAGCCGTACCCGAAGCCTAACCCTAAGCTAACCCTAACCCTAGGCTACCCTTGACTGCTTCTGCCTCCAATAGATTTCCTAAGCACTAGTGTTTTAAGGAACAGCTTAAAAAGAGAATCCTAATGTGATTTCTTTATAATGTGTGTGTTCTTTATATTATCTTAGTGTCTAAACTCTTCTCCATGGCTGGACCCCCTAATAATATTCCTTTACGTGCTAAGGGGTATCTAGAGAGTGGGATAGGTTTAATAACTACCCTAACCCTAACACGTACCCTAACCCTAACCCCTACCCTAACCCTAACACGTACCCTAATCCTAAACCGTACCCTAAACCGAGCCCTAACCCTAACACTAACCCTAAACATAACACTAACCCATACCCTACGCCGTACCCGAAGCCCTCCCCGAACCCGTACCCTAAGCCGTACCATAATCCTAACCCTAAGCCTAACCCTAACCCTAGTCTACCCTTGACTGCTTCTGCCTCCAATAGATTTCCTAAGCACTAGTTTTTAAGGAAGAGCTTAAAAAGAGAATCCTAATGTGATTTCTTTGTAATGTGTGTGTTCCTTATATTATCTTAGTGTCTAAACTCTTCTCCATGGCTGGACCCCTAATAATATTCCTTTACGTGCTAAGGGGTATCTAGAGAGTGGGATAGGTTTAATAACTACCCTAACCCTAACGCGTACCCTAACCCTAACCCCTACTCTAACCCTAACATGTACCCTAATCCTAACCCGTACCCTAAACCGAGCCCTAACCCTAACACTAACCCTAACCCTAACCCATACCCTACGCCGTACCCGAAGCACTCCCCGAAGCCGTACCCTAAGCCGTACCCTAAGCCTAACCCTAACCCTATGCTACCATTGACTGCTTCTGCCTCCAATAGATTTCCTAAGCACTAGTGTTTTAAGGAACAGCTTAAAAAGAGAATCCTAATGTGATTTCTTTATAATGGGTGTGTTCCTTATCTTATCCTATTGTCTAAACTCTTCTCCATGGCTGGAACCCCAAATAATATTCCTTTACGTGCTAAGGGGTAACTAGAGAGTGGGATAGGTTTAATAACTACCCTAACCCTAACGCGTACCCTAACGCTAACCCCTACCCTAACCCTAGCACGTACCCTAATCCTAACCCGTACCCTAAACCGAGCCCTAACCCTAACACTAACCCTAACCCTAACCCTAACCCATACCCTAGGCCGTACCCGAAGCCCTCTCCGAACCCGTACGCTAAGCCGTACCCTAAGCCTAACCCTAAGCCTAACCCTAACCCTAGGCTACCCTTGACTGCTTCTGCCTCCAATAGATTTCCTAAGCACTAGTGTTTTAAGGAACAGCTTAAAAAGAGAATCCTAATGTGATTTCTTTATAATGGGTGTGTTCCTTATCTAATCCTAGTGTCTAAACTCTTCTCCATGGCTGGACCCCCAAATAATATTCCTTTATGTGCTAAGGGGTATCTAGAGAGTGGGATAGGTTTAATCACTACCCTAACCCTAACGCGTACCATAACCGTAACCCCTACCCTAACCCTAACACGTACCCTAATCCTAACCCGTACCCTAAACCGAGCCCTAACCCTAACACTAACCCTAACCCTAACCCTAACCCATACCCTACGCCGTACCTGAAGCCCTCCCCGAACCCGTACCCTAAGCCGTACCCTAAGCCTAACCCTAAGCCTAACCCTAACCCTAGGCTACCCTTGACTGCTTCTGCCTCCAATAGATTTCCTAAGCACTAGTGTTTTAAGGAACAGCTTAAAAAGAGAATCCTAATGTGATTTCTTTATATTGTGTGTGTTCCTCATCTTATCCTAGTGTCTAAACTCTTCTCCATGGCTGGACCCCCAAATAATATTCCTTTACGTGCTAAGGTGTAACTAGGGAGTGGGATAGGTTTAATAACTACCCTAACCCTAACGCGTACCCTAACGCTAACCCCTACCCTAACACTAACACGTACCCTAATCCTAACCCGTACCCTAAACCGAGCCCTAACCCTAACAGTAACCCTAACCCTAACCCTAACCCATACCCTACGCCGTACCCGAAGCCCTCCCCGAACCCGTACCCTAAGCCGTACCCTAAGCCTAACCCTAAGCCTAACCCTAACCCTAGACTACCCTTGACTGCTTCTGCCTCCAATAGATTTCCTAAGCACTAGTGTTTTAAGGAACAGCTTAAAAAGAGAATCCTAATGTGATTTCTTTATAATGGGTGTGTTCCTGATCTTATCCTAGTGTCTAAACTCTTCTCCATGGCTGGACCCCCAAATAATATTCCTTTACGTGCTAAGGGGTAACTAGAGAGTGGGATAGGTTTAATAACTACCCTAACCCTAACGTGTACCCTAACGCTAACCCCTACCCTAACCCTAACACGTACCCTAATCCTAACCCGTACCCTAAACCGAGCCCTAACCCTAACACTAACCCTAACCCTAACCCTAACCCGTACCCTACGCCGTACCCGAAGCCCTCCCCGAACCCGTACCCTAAGCCGTACCCTAAGCCTAACCCTAAGCCTAACCCTAACCCTAGGCTACCCTTGACTGCTTCTGCCTCCAATAGATTTCCTAAGCACTAGTGTTTTAAGGAACAGCTTAAAAAGAGAATTCTAATGTTATTTCTTTATAATGGGTGTGTTCCTTATATTATCTTACTGTCTAAACTCTTCTCCATGGCTGGACCTCCAAATAATATTCCTTTACGTGCTAAGGGGTATCTAGAGATTGGAATAGGTTTAATAACTACCCTAACCGTAACGCGTACCCTAACCCTAACCCCTACCCTAACCCTAACATGTACCCTAATCCTAACCCGTACCCTAAACCGAGCCCTAACCCTAACACTAACACTAACCCTAACCGTAACCCATACCCTACGCCATACCCGAAGCCCTCCCCGAACACATACCCTAAGCCGTACCCTAAGCCTAACCGTAAGCCTAACCCTAACCCTAGGCTACCCTTGACTGCTTCTGCCTCCAATAGATTTCCTAAGCACTAGTGTTTTAAGGAACAGCTTAAAAAGAGAATCCTAATGTGATTTCTTTATAATGTGTGTGTTCCTTATATTATCTTAGTGTCTAAACTCTTCTCCATGGCTGGACCCCCTAATAATATTCCTTTACGTGCTAAGGGGTATCTAGAGAGTGGGATAGGTTTAATAACTACCCTAACCCTAACGCGTACCCTAACCCTAACCCCTACCCTAACCCTAACACGTACCCTAATCGTAACCCGTACCCTAAACCGAGCCCTAACCCTAACACTAACCCTAACCCTAACCCTAACCCATACCCTACGCCGTACCCGAAGCCCTCCCCGAACCTGTACCCTAAGCCTAACCCTAAGCCTAACCCTAACCCTAGGCTTCCCTTGACTGCTTCTGCCTCCAATAGATTTCCTAAGCACTAGTGTTTTAAGGAACAGCTTAAAAAGAGAATCCTAATGTGATTTCTTTATAATGGGTGTGTTCCTTATCTTATCCTAGTGTCTAAACTCTTCTCCATGGCTGGACCCCCAAATAATATTCCTTTACGTGCTAATGGGTAACTAGAGAGTGGGATAGGTTTAATAACTACCCTATCCGTAACACGTACCCTAACCCTCACCCCTACCCTAACCCTAACACGAACCCTAATCCTAACCCGTACCCTAAAACGAGCCCTAACCCTAACACTAAACCTAACCCTAACCCTAACCCATACCCTACGCCGTACCCGAAGCCCTCCCCGAACATGTACCCTAAGCCGTACCCTAAGCCTAACCCTAAGCCTAACCCTAACCCTAGGCTACCCTTCACTGCTTCTGCCTCCAATAGATTTCCTAAGCACTAGTGTTTTAAGGAACAGCTTAAAAAGGGAATCCTAATGTGATTTCTTTATAATGGGTGTGTTCCTTATCTAATCCTAGTGTCTAAACTCTTCTCCATGGCTGGACCCCCAAATAATATTCCTTTATGTGCTAAGGGGTATCGAGAGAGTGGGATAGGTTTAATCACTACCCTAACCCTAACGCGTACCCTAACCCTAACCCCTACCCTTACCCTAACACGTACCCTAATCCTAACCCGTACCCTAAACCGAGCCCTAACCCTAACACTAACCCTAACCCTAACCCTAACCCATACCCTACGCCGTACCCGAAGCCCTCCCCGAACCCGTACCCTAAGCCGTACCTGAAGCCTAACCCTAAGCCTAACCCTAACCCTAGGCTACCCTTGACTGCTTCTGCCTCCAATAGATTTCCTAAGCACTAGTGTTTTAAGGAACAGCTTAAAAAGAGAATCCTAATGTGATTTCTTTATAATGTGTTTGATCCTTATCTTATCCTAGTGTCTAAACTCTTCTCCATGGCTGGACCCCCAAATAATATTCCTGTACGTGCTAAGGGGTAACTAGAGAGTGGGATAGGTTTAATAACTACCCTAACCCTAACGCGTACCCTAACGCTAACCCCTACCCTAACTCTAACACGTACCCTAATCCTAACCCGTACCCTAAACCGAGCCCTAACCCTAACACTAACCCTAACCCTAACCCTAACCCATACCCTACGCCGTGCCCGAAGCCCTCCCCGAACCCGTACCCTAAGCCGTACCCTAAGCCTAACCCTAAGCCTAACCCTAACCCTAGGCTACCCTTGACTGCTTCTGCCTCCAATAGATTTCCTAAGCACTAGTGTTTTAAGGAACAGCTTAAAAAGAGAATCCTAATGTGATTTCTTTATAATGGGTGTGTTCCTTATCTTATCCTAGTGTCTAAACTCTTCTCCATGGCTGGACCCCCAAATAATATTCCTTTACGTGCTAAGGGGTAACTAGAGAGTGGGATAGGTTTAATAACTACCCTAACCCTAACGTGTAACCTAACGCTAACCCCTACCCTAACCCTAACACGTACACTAATCCTAACCCGTACCCTAAACCGAGCCCTAACCCTAACACTAACCCTAACCCTAACCCTAACCCATACCCTACGCCGTGCCCGAAGCCCTCCCCGAACCCGTACCCTAAGCCGTACCCTAAGCCTAACCCTAAGCCTAACCCTAACCCTAGGCTACCCTTGACTGCTCCTGCCTCCAATAGATTTCCTAAGCCCTAGTGTTTTAAGGAACAGCTTAAAAAGAGAATCCTAATGTGATTTCTTTATAATGGGTGTGTTCCTTATCTTATCCTAGTGTCTAAATTCTTCTCCATGGCTGGACCCCCTAATAATATTCCTTTACGTGCTAAGGGGTAACTAGAGAGTGGGATAGGTTTAATAACTACCCTAACCCTAACGCGTACCCTAACGCTAACCCCTACCCTAACCCTAACACGTACCCTAATCTTAACACGTACCCTAAACCGAGCCCTAACCCTAACACTAACCCTAACCTTAAACCTAACCCATACCCTACGCCGTACCCGAAGCCCTCCCCGAACCCGTACCCTAAGCCGTACCCTAAGCCTAACCCTAAGCCTAACCCTAACCCTAGGCTACCCTTGACTGCTTCTGCCTCCAATAGATTTCCTAAGCACTAGTGTTTTAAGGAACAGCTTAAAAAGAGAATCCTAATGTGATTTCTTTATAATGTGTGTGTTCCTTATATTATCTTAGTGTCTAAACTCTTCTCCATGGCTGGACCCCCAAATAATATTCCTTTACGTGCTAAGGGGTATCTAGAGAGTGGGATAGGTTTAATAACTACCCTAACCCTAACGCGTACCCTAACCCTAACCCCTAACCTAACCCTAACACGTACCCTAATCCTAACCCGTACCCTAAACCGAGCCCTAACCCTAACACTAACCCTAACCCTAACCCTAACCCATACCCTACGCCCTACCCGAAGCCCTCCCCGAACCCGTACCCTAAGCCGTACCCTAAGCCTAACCCTAAGCCTAACCCTAACCCTAGGCTACCCTTGACTGCTTCTGCCTCCAATAGATTTCCTAAGCACTAGTGTTTTAAGGAACAGCTTAAAAAGAGAATCCTAATGTGATTTCTTTATAATGTGTGTGTTCCTTATATTATCTTAGTGTCTAAACTCTTCTCCATGGCTGGACCCCCTAATAATATTCCTTTACGTGCTAAGGGGTATCTAGAGAGTGGGATAGGTTTAATAACTACCCTAACCCTAACGCGTACCCTAACCCTAACCCCTACCCTAACCCTAACACGTACCCTAATCCTAACCCGTACCCTAAACCGAGCCCTAACCCTAACACTAACCCTAACCCTAACCCTAACACATACCATACGCCGTACCCGAAGCCCTCCCCGAACCCGTACCCTAAGCCGTACCCTAAGCCTAACCCTAAGCCTAACCCTAACCCTAGGCTACCCTTGACTGCTTCTGCCTCCAATAGATTTCCTAAGCACTAGTGTTTTAAGGAACAGCTTAAAAAGAGAATCCTAATGTGATTTCTTTATAATGGGTGTGTTCCTTATCTTATCCTAGTGTCTAAACTCTTCTCCATGGCTGGACCCCCAAATAATATTCCTTTACGTGCTAATGGGTAACTAGAGAGTGGGATAGGTTTAATAACTACCCTATCCGTAACACGTACCCTAACCCTCACCCCTACCCTAAACCTAACACGAACCCTAATCCTAACCCGTACCCTAAAACGAGCCCTAACCCTAACACTAAACCTAACCCTAACCCTAACCCATACCCTACGCCGTACCCGAAGCCCTCCCCGAACACTTACCCTAAGCCGTACCCTAAGCCTAACCCTAAGCCTAACCCTAACCCTAGGCTACCCTTGACTGCTTCTGCCTCCAATAGATTTCCTAAGCACTAGTGTTTTCAGGAACAGCTTAAAAAGAGAATCCTAATGTGATTTCTTTATAATGGGTGTGTTCCTTATCTAATCTTAGTGTCTAAACTCTTCTCCATGGCTGAACCCCCAAATAATATTCCTTTATGTGCTAAGGGGTATCGAGAGAGTGGGATAGGTTTAATCACTACCCTAACCCTAACGCGTACCCTAACCCTAACCCCTACCCTTACCCTAACACGTACCCTAATCCTAACCCGTACCCTAAACCGAGCCCTAACCCTAACACTAACCCTAACCCTAACCCTAACCCATACCCTACGCCGTACCCGAAGCCCTCCCCGAACCCGTACCCTAAGCCGTACCCGAAGCCTAACCCTAAGCTAACCCTAACCCTAGGCTACCCTTGACTGCTTCTGCCTCCAATAGATTTCCTAAGCACTAGTGTTTTAAGGAACAGCTTAAAAAGAGAATCCTAATGTGATTTCTTTATAATGTGTGTGTTCTTTATATTATCTTAGTGTCTAAACTCTTCTCCATGGCTGGACCCCCTAATAATATTCCTTTACGTGCTAAGGGGTATCTAGAGAGTGGGATAGGTTTAATAACTACCCTAACCCTAACACGTACCCTAACCCTAACCCCTACCCTAACCCTAACACGTACCCTAATCCTAAACCGTACCCTAAACCGAGCCCTAACCCTAACACTAACCCTAAACATAACACTAACCCATACCCTACGCCGTACCCGAAGCCCTCCCCGAACCCGTACCCTAAGCCGTACCATAATCCTAACCCTAAGCCTAACCCTAACCCTAGTCTACCCTTGACTGCTTCTGCCTCCAATAGATTTCCTAAGCACTAGTTTTTAAGGAAGAGCTTAAAAAGAGAATCCTAATGTGATTTCTTTGTAATGTGTGTGTTCCTTATATTATCTTAGTGTCTAAACTCTTCTCCATGGCTGGACCCCTAATAATATTCCTTTACGTGCTAAGGGGTATCTAGAGAGTGGGATAGGTTTAATAACTACCCTAACCCTAACGCGTACCCTAACCCTAACCCCTACTCTAACCCTAACACGTACCCTAATCCTAAACCGTACCCTAAACCGAGCCCTAACCCTAACACTAACCCTAACCCTAACCCATACCCTACGCCGTACCCGAAGCACTCCCCGAAGCCGTACCCTAAGCCGTACCCTAAGCCTAACCCTAACCCTATGCTACCATTGACTGCTTCTGCCTCCAATAGATTTCCTAAGCACTAGTGTTTTAAGGAACAGCTTAAAAAGAGAATCCTAATGTGATTTCTTTATAATGGGTGTGTTCCTTATCTTATCCTATTGTCTAAACTCTTCTCCATGGCTGGACCCCCAAATAATATTCCTTTACGTGCTAAGGGGTATCTAGAGAGTGGGATAGGTTTAATAACTACCCTAACCCTAACGCGTACCCTAACCCTAACCCCTACCCTAACCCTAACACGTACCCTAATCCTAACCCGTACCGTAAACCGAGCCCTAACCCTAACACTAACCCTAACCCTAACCCTAACTCATACCCTACGCCGTACCCGAAGCCCTCCCCGAACCTGTACCCTAAGCCGTACCCTAAGCCTAACCCTAAGCCTAACCCTAACCCTAGGCTACCCTTGACTGCTTCTGCCTCCAATAGATTTCCAAAGCACTAGTGTTTTAAGGAACAGCTTAAAAAGAGAATCCTAATGTGATTTCTTTATAATGTGTGTGTTCCTTATATTATCTTAGTGTCTAAACTCTTCTCCATGGCTGGACCCCCAAATAATATTCCTTTACGTGCTAAGGGGTAACTAGAGAGTGGGATAGGTTTAATAACTACCCTTACCCTAACGCGTACCCAAACGCTAACCCCTACCCTAACCCTAACACATACCCTAATCCTAACCAGTACCCTAAACCGAGCCCTAACCGTAACACTAACCCTAATCTTAACCCTAACCCATACCCTACGCCGTACCCGAAGCCCTCCCCGAACCCGTACCATAAGCCGTACCCTAAGCCTAACCCTAAGCCTAACCCTAACCCTAGGCTACCCTTGACTGCTTCTGCCTCCAATAGATTTCCTAAGCACTAGTGTTTTAAGGAACAGCTTAAAAAGAGAATCCTAATGTGATTTCTTTATAATGTGTGTGTTCCTTATACTATCTTAGTGTCTAAACTCTTCTCCATGGCTGGACCCCCAAATAATATTCCTTTACGTGCTAAGGGGTATCTAGAGAGTGGGATAGGTTTAATAACTACCCTAACCGTAACGCGTACCCTAACCCTAACCCCTACCCTAACCCTAACATATACCCTAATCCTAACCCGTACCCTAAACCGAGCCCTAACCCTAACACTAACCCTAACCCTAACCCTAACCCTAACCCATACCCTACGCCGTACCCAAAGCCCTCCCCGAACCCGTACCCTAAGCCGTACCCTAAGCCTAACCCTAAGCCTAACCATAACCCTAGGCTACCCTTGACTGCTTCTGCCTCCAATAGATTTCCTAAGCACTAGTGTTTTAAGGAACAGCTTAAAAAGAGAATCCTAATGTGATTTCTTTATAATGGGTGTGTTCCTTATCTTATCCTAGTGTCTAAACTCTTCTCCATGGCTGGACCCCCAAATAATATTCCTTTACGTGCTAAGGGGTAACTAGAGAGTGGGATAGGTTTAATAACTACCCTATCCGTAACACGTACCCTAACCCTAACCCCTACCCTAACCCTAACACGTACCCTTATCCTAACTCGTAACCTAAACCGAGCCCTAACCCTAACCCTAACCCTAACTCATACTCTACGCCATATCCGAACCCCTCCCCGAACCCGTACCCTAAGCCGTACCCTAACCCTAACCCTAAGCCTAACCCTAACCCTAGGCTACCCTTGACTGCGTCTGCCTCCAATAAATGTCCTAAGCACTAGTGTTTTAAGGAACAGCTTAAAAAGAGAATCCTAATGTGATTTCTTTATAATGGGTGTGTTCCTTATCTTATCCTAGTGTCTAAACTTTTCTCCATGGCTGGACCCCAAATAATATTCCTTTACGTGCTAGGGGGTATCTAGAGAGTGGGATAGGTTTAATCACTACACTAACCCTAACACGTACACTAACCCTAACCACTACCCTAACCCTAACCCGTACCCTAATCCTAACCCAGACCCTAAACCGAGCCCTAACCCTAACACTAACCCTAACCCTAACCCTAACTCATACCTTACGCTGTACCCGAAGCGCTCCCCGAACCCGTACCCTAAGCCTAACCCTAAGCCTAACCCTAACCCTAGGCTACCCTTGACTGCTTCTGCCTCCAATAGATTTCCTAAGCACTAGTGTTTTAAGGAACAGCTTAAAAAGAGAATCCTAATGTGATTTCTTTATAATGGGTGTGTTCCTTATCTTATCCTAGTGTCTAAACTCTTCTCCATGGCTGGACCCCCAAATAATATTCCTTGACGTGCTAAGGGGTATCTAGAGAGTGGGATAGGTTTAATCACTACCCTAACCCTAACACGTACACTAACCCTAACCACTACCCTAACCCTAACACGTACCCTAATTCTAACCCATACGCTAAACCGAGCCCTAACCCTAACACTAACCCTAACCCTAACCCTAACCCATACCCTACGCCGTATCCGAACCCCTCCCAGAACCCGTAGCCTAAGCCGTACCATAACCCTAACCCTAAGCCTAACCCTAACCCTAGGCTACCCTTGACTGCTTCTGCCTCCAGTAGATTTCCTAAGCACTAGTGTTTTAAGGAACAGCTTAAAAAGAGAATCCTAATGTGATTTCTTTATAATGGATGTGTTCCTCATCTTATCCTAGTGTCTAAATTCTTCTCCATGGCTGGACCCCCAAATAATATTCCTTTACGTGCTAAGGAGTATCTAGAGAGTGGGATAGTTTTAATAACTACCCTAACCCTAACACGTACCCTAACCCTAAACCCTACCCTAACCCTAACACGTACCCAAATCCTAAACCGTACCCTAAACCGAGCCCTAACCCTAACACTAACCCTAACCCTAACCCTAACCCATACCCTACGCCGTACCCGAAGCCCTCCCCGAACCCGTACCCTAAGCCGTACCCTAAGCCTAACCCTAAGCCTAACCCTAACCCTAGGCTACCGTTGACTGATTCTGCCTCCAATAGATTTCCTAAGCACTAGTGTTTTAAGGAACAGCTTAAAAAGAGAATCCTAATGTGCTTTCTTTATAATGGGTATGTTCCTTATCTTATCCTAGTGTCTAAAGATTTCTCCATGGCTGGACCCCCAAATCATATTCCTTTACGTGCTAAGGGGTATCTAGAGAGTGGGATAGGTTTAATCACTACCCTAACCCTAACACGTACACTAACCCTAACCACTACCCTAACCCTAACACGTACCCTAATCCTAACCCATACCCTAAACCGAGCCCTAACCCTAACACTAACCCTAACCCTAACCCTAACCCATACCCTACGCCGTATCCGAACCCCTCCCAGAACCCGTACCCTAAGCCGTACCATAACCCTAACCCTAAGCCTAACCCTAACCCTAGGCTACCCTTGACTGCTTCTGCCTCCAGTAGATTTCCTAAGCACTAGTGTTTTAAGGAACAGCTTAAAAAGAGAATCCTAATGTGATTTCTTTATAATGGGTGTGTTCCTCATTTTATCCTAGTGTCTAAACTCTTCTCCATGGCTTGACCCCCAAATAATATTCCTTTACGTGCTAAGGAGTATCTAGAGAGTGGGATAGTTTTAATAACTACCCTAACCCTAACACGTACCCTAACCCTAACCCCTACCCTAACCCTAACACGTACCCTAATCCTAAACCGTACCCTAAACCGAGCCCTAACCCTAACACTAACCCTAACCCTAACCCATACCCTACGCCGTACCCGAAGCTCTCCCCGAACCCGTACCCTAAGCCGTACCCTAATCCTAACCCTAAGACTAACCCTAACCCTAGGCTACCCTTGACTGCTTCTGCCTCCAATAGATTTCCTAAGCACTAGTGTTTTAAGGAACAGCTTAAAAAGAGAATGCTAATGTTATTTCTTTATAATGTGTGTGTTCCTTATATTATCTTAGTGTCTAAACTCTTCTCCATGGCTGGACCCCCAAATAATATTCCTTTACGTGCTAAGTGGTATCTAGAGAGTGGGATAGGTTTAATAACTACCCTAACTGTAACGCGTACCCTAACCCTAACCCCTACCCTAACCCTAACACGTACCCTAATCCTAACCCATACCCTAAACCGAGCCCTAACTCGAACACTAACCCTAACCCTAACCCTAACCCATACCCTACGCCGTATCCGAAGCCCTCCCCAAACACGTACCCTAAGCCGTACCCTAAGCCTAACCGTAAGCCTAACCCTAACCCCAGGCTACCCTTGACTGCTTCTGCCTCCAATAGATTTCCTAAGCACTAGTGTTTTAAGGAACAGCTTAAAAAGAGAATCCTAATGTGATTTCTTTATAATGGGTGTGTTCCTTATCTTATCCTAGTGTCTAAACTCTTCTCCATGGCTGGACCCCCAAATAATATTCCTTTACGTGCTAAGGGGTAACTAGAGAGTGGGATAGGTTTAATAACTACCCTTACCCTAACGCGTACCCTAACGCTAACCCCTACCCTAACCCTAACACGTACCCTAATCCTAACCCGTACCCTAAACCGAGCCCTAACCCTAACACTAACCCTAACCCTAACCCTAACCCATACCCTACGCCGTACCCGAAGCCCTCCCGGAACCCGTACCCTAAGCCGTACCCTAAGCCTAACCCTAAGCCTAACCCTAACCCTAGGCTACCCTTGACTGCTTCTGCCTACAATAGATTTCCTAAGCACTAGTGTTTTAAGGAACAGCTTAAAAAGAGAATCCTAATGTTATTTCTTTATAATATGTGTGTTCCTTATATTATCTTATTGTCTAAACTCTTCTCCATGGCTGGACCCCCAAATAATATTCCTTTACGTGCTAAGGGGTATCTAGAGAGTGGGATAGGTTTAATAACTACCCTAACCGTAACGCGTACCCTATCCCTAACCCCTACCCTAACCCTAACACGTACCCTAATCCTAACCCGTACCCTAAACCGAGCCGTAACCCTAACACTAACCCTAACCCTAACCCTAACCCATACCCTACGCCGTACCCGAAGCCCTCCCCGAACCCGTACCGTAAGCCGTACCCTAAGCCTATCCCTAAGCCTAACCCTAACCCTAGGCTACCCTTGACTCCTTCTGCCTCCAATAGATTTCCTAAGCATTAGTGTTTTAAGGAACAGCTTAAAAAGAGAATCCTAATGTGATTTCTTTATAATGGGTGTGTTCCTTATCTTATCCTAGTGTCTAAACTTTTCTCCATGGCTGGACCCCAAATAATATTCCTTTTCGTGCTAGGGGGTATCTAGAGAGTGGGATAGGTTTAATCACTACCCTAACCCTAACACGTACACTAACCCTAACCACTACCCTAACCCTAACACGTACCCTAATCCTAACCCAGACCCTAAACCGAGCCCTAACCCTAACACTAACCCTAACCCTAACCCTAACCCATACCTTACGCTGTACCCGAAGCCCTCCCCGAACCCGTACCCTAATCCTAACCCTAAGCCTAACCCTAACCCTAGGCTACCCTTGACTGCTTCTGCCTCCAATAGATTTCCTAAGCACTAGTGTTTTAAGGAACAGCTTAAAAAGAGAATCCTAATGTGATTTCTTTATAATGGGTGTGTTCCTTATCTTATCCTAGTGTCTAAACTCTTCTCCATGGCTGGACCCCCAAATAATATTCCTTTACGTGCTAAGGGGAATCTAGAGAGTGGGATAGGTTTAATAACAACCCTAACCCTAACGCGTACCCTAACCCTAACCCCTACACTAAACCTAACCCGTACCCTAAACCGAGCCCTAACCCTAACACTAACCCTAAACCTAACCCTAACCCATACCCTACGCCGTATCCGAAGCCCTCCCCGAACCCGTACCCTAAGCCGTACCCTAAGCCTAACCCTAAGCCTAACCCTAACCCTACGCTACCGTTGACTGATTCTGCCTCCAATAGATTTCCTAAGCACTAGTGTTTTAAGGAAGAGCTTAAAAAGAGAATCCTAATGTGATTTCTTTGTAATGTGTGTGTTCCTTATATTATATTAGTGTCTAAACTCTTCTCCATGGCTGGACCCCTAATAATATTCCTTTACGTGCTAAGGGGTATCTAGAGAGTGGGATAGGTTTAATCACTACCCTAACCCTAACACGTACACTAACCCTAACCACTACCCTAACCCTAACACGTACCCTAATTCTAACCCATACGCTAAACCGAGCCCTAACCCTAACACTAACCCTAACCCTAACCCTAACCCATACCCTACGCCGTATCCGAACCCCTCCCAGAACCCGTACCCTAAGCCGTACCATAACCCTAACCCTAAGCCTAACCCTAACCCTAGGCTACCCTTGACTGCTTCTGCCTCCAGTAGATTTCCTAAGCACTAGTGTTTTAAGGAACAGCTTAAAAAGAGAATCCTAATGTGATTTCTTTATAATGGATGTGTTCCTCATCTTATCCTAGTGTCTAAATTCTTCTCCATGGCTGGACCCCCAAATAATATTCCTTTACGTGCTAAGGAGTATCTAGAGAGTGGGATAGTTTTAATAACTACCCTAACCCTAACACGTACCCTAACCCTAAACCCTACCCTAACCCTAACACGTACCCAAATCCTAAACCGTACCCTAAACCGAGCCCTAACCCTAACACTAACCCTAACCCTAACCCTAACCCATACCCTACGCCGTACCCGAAGCCCTCCCCGAACCCGTACCCTAAGCCGTACCCTAAGCCTAACCCTAAGCCTAACCCTAACCCTAGGCTACCGTTGACTGATTCTGCCTCCAATAGATTTCCTAAGCACTAGTGTTTTAAGGAACAGCTTAAAAAGAGAATCCTAATGTGATTTCTTTATAATGGGTATGTTCCTTATCTTATCCTAGTGTCTAAAGATTTCTCCATGGCTGGACCCCCAAATCATATTCCTTTACGTGCTAAGGGGTATCTAGAGAGTGGGATAGGTTTAATCACTACCCTAACCCTAACACGTACACTAACCCTAACCACTACCCTAACCCTAACACGTACCCTAATCCTAACCCATACCCTAAACCGAGCCCTAACCCTAACACTAACCCTAACCCTAACCCTAACCCATACCCTACGCCGTATCCGAACCCCTCCCAGAACCCGTACCCTAAGCCGTACCATAACCCTAACCCTAAGCCTAACCCTAACCCTAGGCTACCCTTGACTGCTTCTGCCTCCAGTAGATTTCCTAAGCACTAGTGTTTTAAGGAACAGCTTAAAAAGAGAATCCTAATGTGATTTCTTTATAATGGGTGTGTTCCTCATTTTATCCTAGTGTCTAAACTCTTCTCCATGGCTTGACCCCCAAATAATATTCCTTTACGTGCTAAGGAGTATCTAGAGAGTGGGATAGTTTTAATAACTACCCTAACCCTAACACGTACCCTAACCCTAACCCCTACCCTAACCCTAACACGTACCCTAATCCTAAACCGTACCCTAAACCGAGCCCTAACCCTAACACTAACCCTAACCCTAACCCATACCCTACGCCGTACCCGAAGCTCTCCCCGAACCCGTACCCTAAGCCGTACCCTAATCCTAACCCTAAGACTAACCCTAACCCTAGGCTACCCTTGACTGCTTCTGCCTCCAATAGATTTCCTAAGCACTAGTGTTTTAAGGAACAGCTTAAAAAGAGAATGCTAATGTTATTTCTTTATAATGTGTGTGTTCCTTATATTATCTTAGTGTCTAAACTCTTCTCCATGGCTGGACCCCCAAATAATATTCCTTTACGTGCTAAGTGGTATCTAGAGAGTGGGATAGGTTTAATAACTACCCTAACTGTAACGCGTACCCTAACCCTAACCCCTACCCTAACCCTAACACGTACCCTAATCCTAACCCATACCCTAAACCGAGCCCTAACTCGAACACTAACCCTAACCCTAACCCTAACCCATACCCCACGCCGTATCCGAAGCCCTCCCCAAACACGTACCCTAAGCCGTACCCTAAGCCTAACCGTAAGCCTAACCCTAATCCTAGGCTACCCTTGACTGCTTCTGCCTCCAATAGATTTCCTAAGCACTAGTGTTTTAAGGAACAGCTTAAAAAGAGAATCCTAATGTGATTTCTTTATAATGGGTGTGTTCCTTATCTTATCCTAGTGTCTAAACTCTTCTCCATGGCTGGACCCCCAAATAATATTCCTTTACGTGCTAAGGGGTAACTAGAGAGTGGGATAGGTTTAATAACTACCCTTACCCTAACGCGTACCCTAACGCTAACCCCTACCCTAACCCTAACACGTACCCTAATCCTAACCCGTACCCTAAACCGAGCCCTAACCCTAACACTAACCCTAACCCTAACCCTAACCCATACCCTACGCCGTACCCGAAGCCCTCCCGGAACCCGTACCCTAAGCCGTACCCTAAGCCTAACCCTAAGCCTAACCCTAACCCTAGGCTACCCTTGACTGCTTCTGCCTACAATAGATTTCCTAAGCACTAGTGTTTTAAGGAACAGCTTAAAAAGAGAATCCTAATGTGATTTCTTTATAATGTGTGTGTTCCTTATCTTATCCTAGTGTCTAAACTTTTCTCCATGGCTGGACCCCAAATAATATTCCTTTTCGTGCTAGGGGGTATCTAGAGAGTGGGATAGGTTTAATCACTACCCTAACCCTAACACGTACACTAACCCTAACCACTACCCTAACCCTAACACGTACCCTAATCCTAACCCAGACCCTAAACCGAGCCCTAACCCTAACACTAACCCTAACCCTAACCCTAACCCATACCTTACGCTGTACCCGAAGCCCTCCCCGAACCCGTACCCTAATCCTAACCCTAAGCCTAACCCTAACCCTAGGCTACCCTTGACTGCTTCTGCCTCCAATAGATTTCCTAAGCACTAGTGTTTTAAGGAACAGCTTAAAAAGAGAATCCTAATGTGATTTCTTTATAATGGGTGTGTTCCTTATCTTATCCTAGTGTCTAAACTCTTCTCCATGGCTGGACCCCCAAATAATATTCCTTTACGTGCTAAGGGGAATCTAGAGAGTGGGATAGGTTTAATAACAACCCTAACCCTAACGCGTACCCTAACCCTAACCCCTACACTAAACCTAACCCGTACCCTAAACCGAGCCCTAACCCTAACACTAACCCTAAACCTAACCCTAACCCATACCCTACGCCGTACCCGAAGCCCTCCCCGAACCCGTACCCTAAGCCGTACCCTAAGCCTAACCCTAAGCCTAACCCTAACCCTACGCTACCGTTGACTGATTCTGCCTCCAATAGATTTCCTAAGCACTAGTGTTTTAAGGAAGAGCTTAAAAAGAGAATCCTAATGTGATTTCTTTGTAATGTGTGTGTTCCTTATATTATATTAGTGTCTAAACTCTTCTCCATGGCTGGACCCCTAATAATATTCCTTTACGTGCTAAGGGGTATCTAGAGAGTGGGATAGGTTTAATAACTACCCTAACCCTAACGCGTACCCTAACCCTAACCCCTACTCTAACCCTAACAAGTACCCTAATCCTAACCCGTACCCTAAACCGAGCCCTAACCCTAACACTAACCCTAACCCTAACCCATACCCTACGCCGTACCCGAAGCACTCCCCGAAGCCGTACCCTAAGCCGTACCCGAAGCCTAACCCTAACCCTAGGCTACCATTGACTGCTTCTGCCTCCAATAGATTTCCTAAGCACTAGTGTTTTAAGGAACAGCTTAAAAAGGGAATCCTAATGTGATTTCTTTATAATGGGTGTGTTCCTTATCTTATCCTATTGTCTAAACTCTTCTCCATGGCTGGACGCCCAAATAATATTCCTTTACGTGCTAAGGGGTATCTAGAGAGTGGGATAGGTTTAATAACTACCCTAACCCTAACGCGTACCCTAACCCTAACCCCTACCCTAACCCTAACACGTACCCTAATCCTAACCCGTACCGTAAACCGAGCCCTAACCCTAACACTAACCCTAACCCTAACCCTAACGCATACCCTACGCCGTACCCGAAGCCCTCCCCGAACCTGTACCCTAAGCCGTACCCTAAGCCTAACCCTAAGCCTAACCCTAACCCTAGGCTACCCTTGACTGCTTCTGCCTCCAATAGATTTCCAAAGCACTAGAGTTTTAAGGAACAGCTTAAAAAGAGAATCCTAATGTGATTTCTTTATAATGTGTGTGTTCCTTATATTATCTTAGTGTCTAAACTCTTCTCCATGGCTGGACCCCCAAATAATATTCCTTTACGTGCTAAGGGGTAACTAGAGAGTGGGATAGGTTTAATAACTACCCTTACCCTAACGCGTACCCTAACGCTAACCCCTACCCTAACCCTAACACGTACCCTAATCCTAACCCATACCCTAAACCGAGCCCTAACCGTAACACTAACCCTAACCTTAACCCTAACCCATACCCTACGCCGTACCCGAAGCCCTCCCCGAACCCGTACCATAAGCCGTACCCTAAGCCTAACCCTAACCCTAGGCTACCCTTGACTGCTTCTGCCTCCAATAGATTTCCTAAGCACTAGTGTTTTAAGGAACAGCTTAAAAAGAGAATCCTAATGTGATTTCTTTATAATGTGTGTGTTCCTTATATTATCTTTGTGTCTAAACTCTTCTCCATGGCTGGACCCCCAAATAATATTCCTTTACGTGCTAAGGGGTATCTAGAGAGTGGGATAGGTTTAATAACTACCCTAACCGTAACGCGTACCCTAACCCTAACCCCTACCCTAACCCTAACATATACCCTAATCCTAACCCGTACCCTAAACCGAGCCCTAACCCTAACACTAACCCTAACCCTAACCGTAACCCATACCCTACGCCGTACCCGAAGCCCTCCCCGAACACGTACCCTAAGCCGTACCCTAAGCCTAACCGTAAGCCTAACCCTAACCCTAGGCTACCCTTGACTGCTTCTGCCTCCAATAGATTTCCTAAGCACTAGTGTTTTAAGGAACAGCATAAAAAGAGAATCCTAATGTGATTTCTTTATAATGTGTGTGTTCCTTATATTATCTTAGTGTCTAAACTCTTCTCCATGGCTGGACCCCCTAATAATATTCCTTTACGTGCTAAGGGTATCTAGAGAGTAGGATAGGTTTAATAACTACCCTAACCCTAACGCGTACCCTAACCCTAACCCCTACCCTAACCCTAACACGTACCCTAATCCTAACCCGTACCCTAAACCGAGCCCTAACCCTAACACTAACCCTAACCCTAACCCTAACCCTAACCCATACCCTACGCCGTACCCGAAGCCCTCCCCGAACCCGTACCCTAAGCCGTACCCTAAGCCTAACCCTAAGCCTAACCCTAACCCTAGGCTACCCTTGACTGCTTCTGCCTCCAATAGATTTCCTAAGCACTAGTGTTTTAAGGAACAGCTTAAAAAGAGAATCCTAATGTGATTTCTTTATAATGGGTGTGTTCCTTATCTTATCCTAGTGTCTAAACTCTTCTCCATGGCTGGACCCCCAAATAATATTCCTTTACGTGCTAAGGGGTAACTAGAGAGTGGGATAGGTTTAATAACTACCCTATCCGTAACACGTACCCTAACCCTAACCCCTACCCTAACCCTAACACGTACCCTTATCCTAACCCGTACCCTAAACCGAGCCCTAACCCGAACCCTAACCCTAACTCATACCCTACGCCATATCCGAACCCCTCCCCGAACCCGTACCCTAAGCCGTACCCTAACCCTAACCCTAAGCCTAACCCTAACCCTAGGCTACCCTTGACTGCGTCTGCCTCCAATAAATGTCCTAAGCACTAGTGTTTTAAGGAACAGCTTAAAAAGAGAATCCTAATGTGATTTCTTTATAATGGGTGTGTTCCTTATCTTATCCTAGTGTCTGAACTTTTCTCCATGGCTGGACCCCAAATAATATTCCTTTACGTGCTAGGGGGTATCTAGAGAGTGGGATAGGTTTAATCACTACACTAACCCTAACACGTACACTAACCCTAACCACTACCCTAACCCTAACCCGTACCCTAATCCTAACCCAGACCCTAAACCGAGCCCTAACCCTAACACTAACCCTAACCCTAACCCTAACTCATACCTTACGCTGTACCCGAAGCGCTCCCCGAACCCGTACCCTAAGCCTAACCCTAAGCCTAACCCTAACCCTAGGCTACCCTTGACTGCTTCTGCCTCCAATAGATTTCCTAAGCACTAGTGTTTTAAGGAACAGCTTAAAAAGAGAATCCTAATGTGATTTCTTTATAATGGGTGTGTTCCTTATCTTATCCTAGTGTCTAAACTCTTCTCCATGGCTGGACCCCCAAATAATATTCCTTGACGTGCTAAGGGGTATCTAGAGAGTGGGATAGGTTTAATCACTACCCTAACCCTAACACGTACACTAACCCTAACCACTTCCCTAACCCTAACACGTACCCTAATCCTAACCCATACGCTAAACCGAGCCCTAACCCTAACACTAACCCTAACCCTAACCCTAACCCATACCCTACGCCGTATCCGAACCCCTCCCAGAACCCGTACCCTAAGCCGTACCATAACCCTAACCCTAAGCCTAACCCTAACCCTAGGCTACCCTTGACTGCTTCTGCCTCCAATAGATTTCCTAAGCACTAGTGTTTTAAGGAACAGGTTAAAAAGAGAATCCTAATGTGATTTCTTTATAATGGATGTGTTCCTCATCTTATCCTAGTGTCTAAATTCTTCTCCATGGCTGGACCCCCAAATAATATTCCTTTACGTGCTAAGGAGTATCTAGAGAGTGGGATAGTTTTAATAACTACCCTAACCCTAACACGTACCCTAACCCTAACCCCTACCCTAACCCTAACACGTACCCAAATCCTAAACCGTACCCTAAACCGAGCCCTAACCCTAACACTAACCCTAACCCTAACCCTAACCCATACCCTACGCCGTACCCGAAGCCCTCCCCGAACCCGTACCCTAAGCCGTACCCTAAGCCTAACCCTAAGCCTAACCCTAACCCTAGGCTACCGTTGACTGATTCTGCCTCCAATAGATTTCCTAAGCACTAGTGTTTTAAGGAACAGCTTAAAAAGAGAATCCTAATGTGATTTCTTTATAATGGGTATGTTCCTTATCTTATCCTAGTGTCTAAAGATTTCTCCATGGCTGGACCCCCAAATCATATTCCTTTACGTGCTAAGGGGTATCTAGAGAGTGGGATAGGTATAATCACTACCCTAACCCTAACACGTACACTAACCCTAACCACTACCCTAACCCTAACACGTACCCTAATCCTAACCCATACCCTAAACCGAGCCCTAACCCTAACACTAACCCTAACCCTAACCCTAACCCATACCCTACGCCGTATCCGAACCCCTCCCAGAACCCGTACCCTAAGCCGTACCATAACCCTAACCCTAAGCCTAACCCTAACCCTAGGCTACCCTTGACTGCTTCTGCCTCCAGTAGATTTCCTAAGCACTAGTGTTTTAAGGAACAGCTTAAAAAGAGAATCCTAATGTGATTTCTTTATAATGGGTGTGTTCCTCATTTTATCCTAGTGTCTAAACTCTTCTCCATGGCTGGACCCCCAAATAATATTCCTTTACGTGCTAAGGAGTATCTAGAGAGTGGGATAGTTTTAATAACTACCCTAACCCTAACGCGTACCCTAACGCTAACCCCTAACCTAACACTAACACGTACCCTAATCCTAACCCGTACCCTAAACTGAGCCCTAACCCTAACACTAACCCTAACCCTAACCCTAACCCATACCCTACGCCGTACCCGAAGCCCTCCCCGAACCCGTACCCTAAGCCATACCCTAAGCCTAACCCTAAGCCTAACCCTAACCCTAGGCTACCCTTGACTGCTTCTGCCTCCAATAGATTTCCTAAGCACTAGTGTTTTAAGGAACAGCTTAAAAAGAGAATCCTAATGTGATTTCTTTATAATGTGTGTGTTCCTTATCTTATCCTAGTGTCTAAACACTTCTCCATGGCTGCACCCCCAAATAATATTCCTTTACGTGCTAAGGAGTATCTAGAGAGTGGGATAGGTTTAATAACTACCCTAACCCTAACGCGTACCCTAACCCTAACCCCTACCCTAACCCTAACACGTACCCTAATCCTAACCCGTACCCTAAACCGAGCCCTAACCCTAACACTAACCCTAACCCTAACCCTAACCCATACCCTACGCCGTACCCGAAGCCCTCCACGAACCCGTACCCTAAGCCGTACCCTAAGCCTAACCCTAAGCCTAACCCTAACCCTA
The DNA here is from genome assembly GCF_965194825.1 of Balaenoptera physalus. NCBI lineage: Eukaryota > Metazoa > Chordata > Mammalia > Artiodactyla > Balaenopteridae > Balaenoptera > Balaenoptera physalus. Next base: position 364,898 of record NW_028126054.1, on the reverse strand, counting down.
GGCTACCCTTGACTGCTTCTGCCTCCAATAGATTTCCTAAGCACTAGTGTTTTAAGGAACAGCTTAAAAAGAGAATCCTAATGTGATTTCTTTATAATGTGTGTGTTCCTTATTTTATCCTAGTGTCTAAACTCTTCTCCATGGCTAGACCCCCAAATAATATTCCTTTACGTGCTAAGGGGTAACTAGAGAGTGGGATAGGTTTAATAACTACCCTAACCCTAACGCGTACCCTAACGCTAATCCCTACCCTAACACTAACACGTACCCTAATCCTAACCCGTACCCTAAACCGAGCCCTAACCCTAACACTAACCCTAACCCTAACCCTAACCCATACCCTATGCCGTACCCGAAGCCCTCCCTGAACCAGTACCCTAAGCCGTACCCTAAGCCTAACCCTAAGCCTAACCCTAACCCTAGGCTACCCTTGACTGCTTCTGCCTCCAATAGATTTCCTAAGCACTAGTGTTTTAAGGAACAGCTTAAAAAGAGAATCCTAATGTGATTTCTTTATAATGTGTGTGTTCCTTATATTATCTTAGTGTCTAAACCCTTTCCATGGCTGCACCCCCAAATAATATTCCTTTACGTGCTAAGGAGTATCTAGAGAGTGGGATAGGTTTAATAACTACCCTAACCCTAACGCGTACCCTAACCCTAACCCCTACCCTAACCCTAACACGTACCCTAATCCTAACCCGTACCCTAAACCGAGCCCTAACCCTAACACTAACCCTAACCCTAACCCTAACCCATACCCTACGCCGTAGCCGAAGCCCTCCACGAACCCGTACCCTAAGCCGTACCCTAAGCCTAACCCTAAGCCTAACCCTAACCCTAGGCTACCCTTGATTGCTTCTGCCTCCAATAGATTTCCTAAGCACTAGTGTTTTAAGGAACAGCTTAAAAAGAGAATCCTAATGTGATTTCTTTATAACGGGTGTGTTCCTTACCTAATCCTAGTGTCTAAACTCTTCTCCATGGCTGGACCCCCAAATAATATTCCTTTATGTGCTAAGGGGTATCTAGAGAGTGGGATAGGTTTAATCACTACCCTAACCCTAACGCGTACCATAACCCTAACCCCTACCCTAACCCTAACACGTACCCTAATCCTAACCCGTACCCTAAACCGAGCCCTAACCCTAACACTAACCCTAACCCTAACCCTAACCCATACCCTACGCCGTACCCGAAGCCCTCCCCGAACCCATACCCTAAGGCGTACCCTAAGCCTAACCCTAAGCCTAACCCTAACCCTAGGCTACCCTTGACTGCTTCTGCCTCCAATAGATTTCCTAAGCACTAGTGTTTTAAGGAACAGCTTAAAAAGAGAATCCTAATGTGATTTCTTTATATTGTGTGTGTTCCTCATCTTATCCTAGTGTCTAAACTCTTCTCCATGGCTGGACCCCCAAATAATATTCCTTTACGTGCTAAGGGGTAACTAGAGAGTGGGATAGGTTTAATAACTACCCTAACCCTAACGCGTACCCTAACGCTAACCCCTACCCTAACACTAACACGTACCCTAATCCTAACCCGTACCCTAAACCGAGCCCTAACCCTAACACTAACCCTAACCCTAACCCTAACCCATACCCTACGCCGTACCCGAAGCCCTCCCCGAACCCGTACCCTAAGCCGTACCCTAAGCCTAACACTAAGCCTAACCCTAACCCTAGGCTACCCTTGACTGCTTCTGCCTCCAATAGATTTCCTAAGCACTAGTGTTTTAAGGAACAGCTTAAAAAGAGAATCCTAATGTGATTTCTTTATATTGTGTGTGTTCCTCATCTTATCCTAGTGTCTAAACTCTTCTCCATGGCTGGACCCCCAAATAATATTCCTTTACGTGCTAAGGGGTAACTAGAGAGTGGGATAGGTTTAATAACTACCCTAACCCTAACGCGTACCCTAACGCTAACCCCTACCCTAACACTAACACGTACCCTAATCCTAACCCGTACCCTAAACCGAGCCCTAACCCTAACACTAACCCTAACCCTAACCCTAACCCATACCCTACGCCGTACCCGAAGCCCTCCCCGAACCCGTACCCTAAGCCGTACCCTAAGCCTAACCCTAAGCCTAACCCTAACCCTAGGCTACCCTTGACTGCTTCTGCCTCCAATAGATTTCCTAAGCACTAGTGTTTAAAGGAACAGCTTAAAAAGAAAATCCTAATGTGATTTCTTTATATTGTGTGTGTTCCTCATCTTATCCTAGTGTCTAAACTCTTCTCCATGGCTGGACCCCCAAATAATATTCCTTTACGTGCTAAGGGGTAACTAGAGAGTGGGATAGGTTTAATAACTACCCTAACCCTAACGCGTACACTAACGCTAACCCCTACCCTAACACTAACACGTACCCTAATCCTAACCCGTACCCTAAACCGAGCCCTAACCCTAACACTAACCCTAACCCTAACCCTAACCCATACCCTACGCCGTACCCGAAGCCCTCCCCGAACCCGTACCCTAAGCCGTACCCTAAGCCTAACCCTAAGCCTAACCCTAACCCTAGGCTACCCTTGACTGCTTCTGCCTCCAATAGATTTCCTAAGCACTAGTGTTTTAAGGAACAGCTTAAAAAGAGAATCCTAATGTGATTTCTTTATAATGGGTGTGTTCATTATCTTTTCCTAGTGTCTAAACTCTTCTCCATGGCTGGACCCCCAATTAATATTCCTTTACGTACTAAGGGGTAACTAGAGAGTGGGATAGGTTTAATAACTACCCTAACCCTAACGCGTACCCTAACGCTAACCCCTACCCTAACCCTAACACGTACCCTAATCCTAACCCGTACCCTAAACCGAGCCCTAACCCTAACACTAACCCTAACCCTAACCCTAACCCGTACCCTACGCCGTACCCGAAGCCCTCCCCGAACCCGTACCCTAAGCCGTACCCTAAGCCTAACCCTAAGCCTAACCCTAACCCTAGGCTACCCTTGACTGCTTCTGCCTCCAATAGATTTCCTAAGCACTAGTGTTTTAAGGAACAGCTTAAAAAGAGAATCCTAATGTGATTTCTTTATAATGTGTGTGTTCCTTATATTATCTTAGTGTCTAAACACTTCTCCATGCCTGGACCCCCAAATAATATTCCTTTACGTGCTAAGGAGTATCTAGAGAGTGGGATAGGTTTAATAACTACCCTAACCCTAACGCGTACCCTAACCCTAACCCCTACCCTAACCCTAACACGTACCCTAATCCTAACCCGTACCCTAAACCGAGCCCTAACCCTAACACTAACCCTAACCCTAACCCTAACCCATACCCTACGCCGTAGCCGAAGCCCTCCCCGAAGCCGTACCCTAAGCCGTACCCTAAGCCTAACCCTAAGCCTAACCCTAACCCTAGGCTACCCTTGACTGCTTCTGCCTCCAATAGATTTCCTAAGCACTAGTGTTTTAAGGAACAGCTTAAAAAGAGAATCCTAATGTGATTTCTTTATAATGTGTGTGTTCCTTATCTTATCCTAGTGTCTAAACTCTTCTCCATGGCTGGACCCCCAAATAATATTCCTTTACGTGCTAAGGGGTAACTAGAGAGTGGGATAGGTTTAATAACTACCCTAACCCTAACGCGTACCCTAACGCTAACCCCTACCCTAACACTAACACGTACCCTAATCCTAACCCGTACCCTAAACCGAGCCCTAACCCTAACACTAACCCTAACCCTAACCCTAACCCATACCCTACGCCGTACCCGAAGCCCTCCCCGAACCCGTACCCTAAGCCGTACCCTAAGCCTAACCCTAAGCCTAACCCTAACCCTAGGCTACCCTTGACTGCTTCTGCCTCCAATAGATTTCCTAAGCACTAGTGTTTTAAGGAACAGCTTAAAAAGAGAATCCTAATGTGATTTCTTTATAATGTGTGTGTTCCTTATATTATCTTAGTGTCTAAAAACTTCTCCATGGCTGGACCCCCAAATAATATTCCTTTACGTGCTAAGGAGTATCTAGAGAGTGGGATAGGTTTAATAACTACCCTAACCCTAACGCGTACCCTAACCCTAACCCCTACCCTAACCCTAACACGTACCCTAATCCTAACCCGTACCCTAAACCGAGCCCTAACCCTAACACTAACCCTAACCCTAACCCTAACCCATACCCTACGCCGTACCCGAAGCCCTCCACGAACCCGTACCCTAAGCCGTACCCTAAGCCTAACCCTAAGCCTAACCCTAACCCTAGGCTACCCTTGACTGCTTCTGCCTCCAATAGATTTCCTAAGCACTAGTGTTTTAAGGAACAGCTTAAAAAGAGAATCCTAATGTGATTTCTTTATAATGTGTGTGTTCCTTATCTTATCCTAGTGTCTAAACACTTCTCCATGGCTGCACCCCCAAATAATATTCCTTTACGTGCTAAGGAGTATCTAGAGAGTGGGATAGGTTTAATAACTACACTAACCCTAACGCGTACCCTAACCCTAACCCCTACCCTAACCCTAACACGTACCCTAATCCTAACCCGTACCCTAAACCGAGCCCTAACCCTAACACTAACCCTAACCCTAACCCTAACCCATACCCTACGCCGTACCCGAAGCCCTCCACGAACCCGTACCCTAAGCCGTACCCTAAGCCTAACCCTAAGCCTAACCCTAACCCTAGGCTACCCTTGACTGCTTCTGCCTCCAATAGATTTCCTAAGCACTAGTGTTTTAAGGAACAGCTTAAAAAGAGAATCCTAATGTGATTTCTTTATAATGTGTGTGTTCCTTATCTTATCCTAGTGTCTAAACTCTTCTCCATGGCTGGACCCCCAAATAATATTCCTTTACGTGCTAAGGGGTAACTAGAGAGTGGGATAGGTTTAATAACTACCCTAACCCTAACGCGTACCCTAACGCTAACCCCTACCCTAACACTAACACGTACCCTAATCCTAACCCGTACCCTAAACCGAGCCCTAACCCTAACACTAACCCTAACCCTAACCCTAACCCATACCCTATGCCGTACCCGAAGCCCTCCCTGAACCCGTACCCTAAGCCGTACCCTAAGCCTAACCCTAAGCCTAACCCTAACCCTAGGCTACCCTTGACTGCTTCTGCCTCCAATAGATTTCCTAAGCACTAGTGTTTTAAGGAACAGCTTAAAAAGAGAATCCTAATGTGATTTCTTTATAATGTGTGTGTTCCTTATATTATCTTAGTGTCTAAACACTTCTCCATGGCTGCACCCCCAAATAATATTCCTTTACGTGCTAAGGAGTATCTAGAGAGTGGGATAGGTTTAATAACTACCCTAACCCTAACGCGTACCCTAACCCTAACCCCTACCCTAACCCTAACACGTACCCTAATCCTAACCCGTACCCTAAACCGAGCCCTAACCCTAACACTAACCCTAACCCTAACCCTAACCCATACCCTACGCCGTACCCGAAGCCCTCCACGAACCCGTACCCTAAGCCGTACCCTAAGCCTAACCCTAAGCCTAACCCTAACCCTAGGCTACCCTTGACTGCTTCTGCCTCCAATAGATTTTCTAAGCACTAGTGTTTTAAGGAACAGCTTAAAAAGAGAATCCTAATGTGATTTCTTTATAATGTGTGTGTTCCTTATCTTATCCTAGTGTCTAAACTCTTCTCCATGGCTGGACCCCCAAATAATATTCCTTTACGTGCTACGGGGTAACTAGAGAGTGGGATAGGTTTAATAACTACCCTAACCCTAACGCGTACCATAACGCTAACCCCTACCCTAACCCTAACACGTACCCTAATCCTAACCCGTACCCTAAACCGAGCCCTAACCCTAACACTAACCCTAACCCTAACCCTAACCCATACCCTAGGCCGTACCCGAAGCCCTCCCCGAACCCGTACCCTAAGCCGTACCCTAAGCCTAACCCTAAGCCTAACCCTAACCCTAGGCTACCCTTGACTGCTTCTGCCTCCAATAGATTTCCTAAGCACTAGTGTTTTAAGGAACAGCTTAAAAAGAGAATCCTAATGTGATTTCTTTATAATGGGTGTGTTCCTTATCTAATCCTAGTGTCTAAACTCTTCTCCATGGCTGGACCCCCAAATAATATTCCTTTATGTGCTAAGGGGTATCTAGAGAGTGGGATAGGTTTAATCACTACCCTAACCCTAACGCGTATCATAACCCTAACCCCTGCCCTAACCCTAACACGTACCCTAATCCTAACCCGTACCCTAAACCGAGCCCTAACCCTAACACTAACCCTAATCCTAACCCTAACCCATACCCTACGCCGTACCTGAAGCCCTCCCCGAACCCGTACCCTAAGCCGTACCCTAAGCCTAACCCTAAGCCTAACCCTAACCCTAGGCTACCCTTGACTGCTTCTGCCTCCAATAGATTTCCTAAGCACTAGTGTTTTAAGGAACAGCTTAAAAAGAGAATCCTAATGTGATTTCTGTATATTGTGTGTGTTCCTCATCTTATCCTAGTGTCTAAACTCTTCTCCATGGCTGGACCCCCAAATAATATTCCTTTACGTGCTAAGGGGTAACTAGGGAGTGGGATAGGTTTAATAACTACCCTAACCCTAACGCGTACCCTAACGCTAACCCCGACCCTAACACTAACACGTACCCTAATCCTAAACCGTACCCTAAACCGAGCCCTAACCCTAACACTAACCCTAACCCTAACCCTAACCCATACCCTACGCCGTACCCGAAGCCCTCCCCGAACCCGTACCCTAAGCCGTACCCTAAGCCTAACCCTAAGCCTAACCCTAACCCTAGGCTACCCTTGACTGCTTCTGCCTCCAATAGATTTCCTAAGCACTAGTGTTTTAAGGAACAGCTTAAAAAGAGAATCCTAATGTGATTTCTTTATAATGTGTCTGTTCCTTATCTTATCCTAGTGTCTAAACTCTTCTCCATGGCTGGACCCCCAAATAATATTCCTTTACGTGCTAAGGGGTAACTAGAGAGTGGGATAGGTTTAATAACTACCCTAAACCTAACGCGTACCCTAACGCTAACCCCTACCCTAACCCTAGCACGTACCCTAATCCTAACCCGTACCCTAAACCGAGCCCTAACCCTAACACTAACCCTAACCCTAACCCTAACCCATACCCTAGGCTGTACCCGAAGCCCTCTCCGAACCCGTACGCTAAGCCGTACCCTAAGCCTAACCCTAAGCCTAACCCTAACCCTAGGCTACCCTTGACTGCTTCTGCCTCCAATAGATTTCCTAAGCACTAGTGTTTTAAGGAACAGCTTAAAAAGAGAATCCTAATGTGATTTCTTTATAATGGGTGTGTTCCTTATCTAATCCTAGTGTCTAAACTCTTCTCCATGGCTGGACCCCCAAATAATATTCCTTTATGTGCTAAGGGGTATCTAGAGAGTGGGATAGGTTTAATCACTACCCTAACCCTAACGCGTACCATAACCGTAACCCCTACCCTAACCCTAACACGTACCCTAATCCTAACCCGTACCCTAAACCGAGCCCTAACCCTAACACTAACCCTAACCCTAACCCTAACCCATACCCTACGCCGTACCTGAAGCCCTCCCCGAACCCGTACCCTAAGCCGTACCCTAAGCCTAACCCTAAGCCTAACCCTAACCCTAGGCTACCCTTGACTGCTTCTGCCTCCAATAGATTTCCTAAGCACTAGTGTTTTAAGGAACAGCTTAAAAAGAGAATCCTAATGTGATTTCTTTATATTGTGTGTGTTCCTCATCTTATCCTAGTGTCTAAACTCTTCTCCATGGCTGGACCCCCAAATAATATTCCTTTACGTGCTAAGGTGTAACTAGGGAGTGGGATAGGTTTAATAACTACCCTAACCCTAACGCGTACCCTAACGCTAACCCCTACCCTAACACTAACACGTACCCTAATCCTAACCCGTACCCTAAACCGAGCCCTAACCCTAACACTAACCCTAACCCTAACCCTAACCCATACCCTACGCCGTACCCGAAGCCCTCCCCGAACCCGTACCCTAAGCCGTACCCTAAGCCTAACCCTAAGCCTAACCCTAACCCTAGACTACCCTTGACTGCTTCTGCCTCCAATAGATTTCCTAAGCACTAGTGTTTTAAGGAACAGCTTAAAAAGAGAATCCTAATGTGATTTCTTTATAATGGGTGTGTTCCTGATCTTATCCTAGTGTCTAAACTCTTCTCCATGGCTGGACCCCCAAATAATATTCCTTTACGTGCTAAGGGGTAACTAGAGAGTGGGATAGGTTTAATAACTACCCTAACCCTAACGTGTACCCTAACGCTAACCCCTACCCTAACCCTAACACGTACCCTAATCCTAACCCGTACCCTAAACCGAGCCCTAACCCTAACACTAACCCTAACCCTAACCCTAACCCGTACCCTACGCCGTACCCGAAGCCCTCCCCGAACCCGTACCCTAAGCCGTACCCTAAGCCTAACCCTAAGCCTAACCCTAACCCTAGGCTACCCTTGACTGCTTCTGCCTCCAATAGATTTCCTAAGCACTAGTGTTTTAAGGAACAGCTTAAAAAGAGAATCCTAATGTGATTTCTTTATAATGTGTGTGTTCCTTATATTATCTTAGTGTCTAAACACTTCTCCATGGCTGGACCCCCAAATAATATTCCTTTACGTGCTAAGGAGTATCTAGAGAGTGGGATAGGTTTAATAACTACCCTAACCCTAACGCGTACCCTAACCCTAACCCCTACCCTAACCCTAACACGTACCCTAATCCTAACCCGTACCGTAAACCGAGCCCTAACCCTAACACTAACCCTAACCCTAACCCTAACCCATACCCTACGCCGTACCCGAAGCCCTCCACGAACCCGTACCCTAAGCCGTACCCTAAGCCTAACCCTAAGCCTAAACCTAACCCTAGGCTACCCTTGACTGCTTCTGCCTCCAATAGATTTCCTAAGCACTAGTGTTTTAAGGAACAGCTTAAAAAGAGAATCCTAATGTGATTTCTTTATAATGTGTGTGTTCCTTATCTTATCCTAGTGTCTAAACTCTTCTCCATGGCTGGACCCCCAAATAATATTCCTTTACGTGCTAAGGGGTAACTAGAGTGTGGGATAGGTTTAATAACTACCCTAACCCTAACGCGTACCCTAACGCTAACCCCTACCCTAACACTAACACGTACCCTAATCCTAACCCGTACCCTAAACCGAGCCCTAACCCTAACACTAACCCTAAACCTAACCCTAACCCATACCCTACGCCGTACCCGAAGCCCTCCCCGAACCCGTACCCTAAGCCGTACCCTAAGCCTAACCCTAAGCCTAACCCTAACCCTAGGCTACCCTTGACTGCTTCTGCCTCCAATAGATTTCCTAAGCACTAGTGTTTTAAGGAACAGCTTAAAAAGAGAATCCTAATGTGATTTCTTTATAATGGGTGTGTTCCTTATATTATCTTAGTGTCTAAACACTTCTCCATGGCTGCACCCCCAAATAATATTCCTTTACGTGCTAAGGAGTATCTAGAGAGTGGGATAGGTTTAATAACTACCCTAACCCTAACGCGTACCCTAACCCTAACCCCTACCCTAACCCTAACACGTACCCTAATCCTAACCCGTACCCTAAACCGAGCCCTAACCCTAAAACTAACCCTAACCCTAACCCTAACCCATACCCTACGCCGTACCCGAAGCCCTCCCCGAACCCGTTCCCTAAGCCGTACCCTAAGCCTAACCCTAAGCCTAACCCTAACCCTAGGCTACCCTTGACTGCTTCTGCCTCCAATAGATTTCCTAAGCACTAGTGTTTTAAGGAACAGCTTAAAAAGAGAATCCTAATGTGATTTCTTTATAATGGGTGTGTTCCTTATCTTATCCTAGTGTCTAAACTCTTCTCCATGGCTGGACCCCCAAATAATATTCCTTTACGTGCTAAGGGGTAACTAGAGAGTGGGATAGGTTTAATAACTACCCTAACCCTTACGCGTACCCTAACGCTAACCCCTACCCTAACCCTAACACGTACCCTAATCCTAACCCGTACCCTAAACCGAGCCCTAACCCTAACACTAACCCTAACCCTAACCCTAACCCGTACCCTACGCCGTACCCGAAGCCCTCCCCGAACCCGTACCCTAAGCCGTACCCTAAGCCTAACCCTAACCCTAGGCTACCCTTGACTGCTTCTGCCTCCAATAGATTTCCTAAACACTAGTGTTTTAAGGAACAGCTTAAAAAGAGAATCCTAATGTGATTTCTTTATAATGGGTGTGTTCCTTATATTATCTTAGTGTCTAAACAGTTCTCCATGGCTGGACCCCCAAATAATATTCCTTTACGTGCTAAGGAGTATCTAGAGAGTGGGATAGGTTTAATAACTACCCTAACCCTAACGCGTACCCTAATCCTAACCCCTACCCTAACCCTAACACGTACCCTAATCCTAACCCGTACCCTAAACCGAGCCCTAACCCTAACACTAACCCTAACCCTAACCCTAACCCATACCCTACGCCGTACCCGAAGCCCTCCCCGAACCCGTACCCTAAGCCGTACCCTAAGCCTAACCCTAAGCCTAACCCTAACCCTAGGCTACCCTTGACTGCTTCTGCCTCCAATAGATTTCCTAAGCACTAGTGTTTTAAGGAACAGCTTAAAAAGAGAATCCTAATGTGATTTCTTTATAATGTGTGTGTTCCTTATCTTATCCTAGTGTCTAAACTCTTCTCCATGGCTGGACACCCAAATAATATTCCTTTACGTGCTAAGGGGTAACTAGAGAGTGGGATAGGTTTAATAACTACCCTAACCCTAACGCGTACCCTAACGCTAACCCCTACCCTAACCCTAACACGTACCCTAATCCTAACCCGTACCCTAAACCGAGCCCTAACCCTAACACTAACCCTAACCCTAACCGTAACCCATACCCTACGCCGTACCCGAAGCCCTCCCCGAACCCGTACCCTAAGCCGTACCCTAAGCCTAACCCTAAGCCTAACCCTAACCCTAGGCTACCCTTGACTGCTTCTGCCTCCAATAGATTTCCTAAGCACTAGTGTTTTAAGGAACAGCTTAAAAAGAGAATCCTAATGTGATTTCTTTATAATGGGTGTTTTCCTTATCTAATCCTAGTGTCTAAACTCTTCTCCATGGCTGGACCCCCAAATAATATTCCTTTATGTGCTAAGGGGTATCTAGAGAGTGGGATAGGTTTAATCACTACCCTAACCCTAACGCGTACCATAACCCTAACCCCTACCCTAACCCTAACACGTACCCTAATCCTAACACGTACCCTAAACCGAGCCCTAACCCTAACACTAACCCTAACCCTAACCCTAACCCATACCCTACGCCGTACCCGAAGCCCTCCCCGAACCCGTACCCTAAGCCGTACCCTAAGCCTAACCCTAAGCCTAACCCTAACCCTAGGCTACCCTTGACTGCTTCTGCCTCCAATAGATTTCCTAAGCACTAGTGTTTTAAGGAACAGCTTAAAAAGAGAATCCTAATGTGATTTCTTTATAATGTGTGTGTTCCTTATCTTATCCTAGTGTCTAAACTCTTCTCCATGGCTGGACCCCCAAATAATATTCCTTTACGTGCTAAGGGGTAACTAGAGAGTGGGATATGTTTAATAACTACCCTAACCCTAACGCGTACCCTAACGCTAACCCCTACCCTAACCCTAACACGTACCCTAATCCTAACCCGTACCCTAAACCGAGCCCTAACCCTAACACTAACCGTAACCCTAACCCTAACCCATACCCTACGCCGTACCCGAAGCCCTCCCCGAACCCGTACCCTAAGCCGTACCCTAAGCCTAACCCTAAGCCTAACCCTAACCCTAGGCTACCCTTGACTGCTTCTGCCTCCAATAGATTTCCTAAGCACTAGTGTTTTAAGGAACAGCTTAAAAAGAGAATCCTAATGTGATTTCTTTATATTGTGTGTGTTCCTCATCTTATCCTAGTGTCTAAACTCTTCTCCATGGCTGGACCCCCAAATAATATTCCTTTACGTGCTAAGGGGTAACTAGAGAGTGGGATAGGTTTAATAACTACCCTAACCCTAACGCGTACCCTAACGCTAACCCCTACCCTAACACTAACACGTACCCTAATCCTAACCCGTACCCTAAACCGAGCCCTAACCCTAACACTAACCCTAAACCTAACCCTAACCCATACCCTACGCCGTACCCGAAGCCCTCCCCGAACCCGTACCCTAAGCCGTACCCTAAGCCTAACCCTAAGCCTAACCCTAACCCTAGGCTACCCTTGACTGCTTCTGCCTCCAATAGATTTCCTAAGCACTAGTGTTTTAAGGAACAGCTTAAAAAGAGAATCCTAATGTGATTTCTTTATAATGGGTGTGTTCCTTATATTATCTTAGTGTCTAAACACTTCTCCATGGCTGCACCCCCAAATAATATTCCTTTACGTGCTAAGGAGTATCTAGAGAGTGGGATAGGTTTAATAACTACCCTAACCCTAACGCGTACCCTAACCCTAACCCCTACCCTAACCCTAACACGTACCCTAATCCTAACCCGTACCCTAAACCGAGCCCTAACCCTAAAACTAACCCTAACCCTAACCCTAACCCATACCCTACGCCGTACCCGAAGCCCTCCCCGAACCCGTTCCCTAAGCCGTACCCTAAGCCTAACCCTAAGCCTAACCCTAACCCTAGGCTACCCTTGACTGCTTCTGCCTCCAATAGATTTCCTAAGCACTAGTGTTTTAAGGAACAGCTTAAAAAGAGAATCCTAATGTGATTTCTTTATAATCGGTGTGTTCCTTATCTTATCCTAGTGTCTAAACTCTTCTCCATGGCTGGACCCCCAAATAATATTCCTTTACGTGCTAAGGGGTAACTAGAGAGTGGGATAGGTTTAATAACTACCCTAACCCTTACGCGTACCCTAACGCTAACCCCTACCCTAACCCTAACACGTACCCTAATCCTAACCCGTACCCTAAACCGAGCCCTAACCCTAACACTAACCCTAACCCTAACCCTAACCCGTACCCTACGCCGTACCCGAAGCCCTCCCCGAACCCGTACCCTAAGCCGTACCCTAAGCCTAACCCTAACCCTAGGCTACCCTTGACTGCTTCTGCCTCCAATAGATTTCCTAAACACTAGTGTTTTAAGGAACAGCTTAAAAAGAGAATCCTAATGTGATTTCTTTATAATGGGTGTGTTCCTTATATTATCTTAGTGTCTAAACAGTTCTCCATGGCTGGACCCCCAAATAATATTCCTTTACGTGCTAAGGAGTATCTAGAGAGTGGGATAGGTTTAATAACTACCCTAACCCTAACGCGTACCCTAATCCTAACCCCTACCCTAACCCTAACACGTACCCTAATCCTAACCCGTACCCTAAACCGAGCCCTAACCCTAACACTAACCCTAACCCTAACCCTAACCCATACCCTACGCCGTACCCGAAGCCCTCCCCGAACCCGTACCCTAAGCCGTACCCTAAGCCTAACCCTAAGCCTAACCCTAACCCTAGGCTACCCTTGACTGCTTCTGCCTCCAATAGATTTCCTAAGCACTAGTGTTTTAAGGAACAGCTTAAAAAGAGAATCCTAATGTGATTTCTTTATAATGTGTGTGTTCCTTATCTTATCCTAGTGTCTAAACTCTTCTCCATGGCTGGACACCCAAATAATATTCCTTTACGTGCTAAGGGGTAACTAGAGAGTGGGATAGGTTTAATAACTACCCTAACCCTAACGCGTACCCTAACGCTAACCCCTACCCTAACCCTAACACGTACCCTAATCCTAACCCGTACCCTAAACCGAGCCCTAACCCTAACACTAACCCTAACCCTAACCGTAACCCATACCCTACGCCGTACCCGAAGCCCTCCCCGAACCCGTACCCTAAGCCGTACCCTAAGCCTAACCCTAAGCCTAACCCTAACCCTAGGCTACCCTTGACTGCTTCTGCCTCCAATAGATTTCCTAAGCACTAGTGTTTTAAGGAACAGCTTAAAAAGAGAATCCTAATGTGATTTCTTTATAATGGGTGTTTTCCTTATCTAATCCTAGTGTCTAAACTCTTCTCCATGGCTGGACCCCCAAATAATATTCCTTTATGTGCTAAGGGGTATCTAGAGAGTGGGATAGGTTTAATCACTACCCTAACCCTAACGCGTACCATAACCCTAACCCCTACCCTAACCCTAACACGTACCCTAATCCTAACACGTACCCTAAACCGAGCCCTAACCCTAACACTAACCCTAACCCTAACCCTAACCCATACCCTACGCCGTACCCGAAGCCCTCCCCGAACCCGTACCCTAAGCCGTACCCTAAGCCTAACCCTAAGCCTAACCCTAACCCTAGGCTACCCTTGACTGCTTCTGCCTCCAATAGATTTCCTAAGCACTAGTGTTTTAAGGAACAGCTTAAAAAGAGAATCCTAATGTGATTTCTTTATAATGTGTGTGTTCCTTATCTTATCCTAGTGTCTAAACTCTTCTCCATGGCTGGACCCCCAAATAATATTCCTTTACGTGCTAAGGGGTAACTAGAGAGTGGGATATGTTTAATAACTACCCTAACCCTAACGCGTACCCTAACGCTAACCCCTACCCTAACCCTAACACGTACCCTAATCCTAACCCGTACCCTAAACCGAGCCCTAACCCTAACACTAACCGTAACCCTAACCCTAACCCATACCCTACGCCGTACCCGAAGCCCTCCCCGAACCCGTACCCTAAGCCGTACCCTAAGCCTAACCCTAAGCCTAACCCTAACCCTAGGCTACCCTTGACTGCTTCTGCCTCCAATAGATTTCCTAAGCACTAGTGTTTTAAGGAACAGCTTAAAAAGAGAATCCTAATGTGATTTCTTTATATTGTGTGTGTTCCTCATCTTATCCTAGTGTCTAAACTCTTCTCCATGGCTGGACCCCCAAATAATATTCCTTTACGTGCTAAGGGGTAACTAGAGAGTGGGATAGGTTTAATAACTACCCTAACCCTAACGCGTACCCTAACGCTAACCCCTACCCTAACACTAACACGTACCCTAATCCTAACCCGTACCCTAAACCGAGCCCTAACCCTAACACTAACCCTAAACCTAACCCTAACCCATACCCTACGCCGTACCCGAAGCCCTCCCCGAACCCGTACCCTAAGCCGTACCCTAAGCCTAACCCTAAGCCTAACCCTAACCCTAGGCTACCCTTGACTGCTTCTGCCTCCAATAGATTTCCTAAGCACTAGTGTTTTAAGGAACAGCTTAAAAAGAGAATCCTAATGTGATTTCTTTATAATGGGTGTGTTCCTTATATTATCTTAGTGTCTAAACACTTCTCCATGGCTGCACCCCCAAATAATATTCCTTTACGTGCTAAGGAGTATCTAGAGAGTGGGATAGGTTTAATAACTACCCTAACCCTAACGCGTACCCTAACCCTAACCCCTACCCTAACCCTAACACGTACCCTAATCCTAACCCGTACCCTAAACCGAGCCCTAACCCTAAAACTAACCCTAACCCTAACCCTAACCCATACCCTACGCCGTACCCGAAGCCCTCCCCGAACCCGTTCCCTAAGCCGTACCCTAAGCCTAACCCTAAGCCTAACCCTAACCCTAGGCTACCCTTGACTGCTTCTGCCTCCAATAGATTTCCTAAGCACTAGTGTTTTAAGGAACAGCTTAAAAAGAGAATCCTAATGTGATTTCTTTATAATGGGTGTGTTCCTTATCTTATCCTAGTGTCTAAACTCTTCTCCATGGCTGGACCCCCAAATAATATTCCTTTACGTGCTAAGGGGTAACTAGAGAGTGGGATAGGTTTAATAACTACCCTAACCCTTACGCGTACCCTAACGCTAACCCCTACCCTAACCCTAACACGTACCCTAATCCTAACCCGTACCCTAAACCGAGCCCTAACCCTAACACTAACCCTAACCCTAACCCTAACCCGTACCCTACGCCGTACCCGAAGCCCTCCCCGAACCCGTACCCTAAGCCGTACCCTAAGCCTAACCCTAACCCTAGGCTACCCTTGACTGCTTCTGCCTCCAATAGATTTCCTAAACACTAGTGTTTTAAGGAACAGCTTAAAAAGAGAATCCTAATGTGATTTCTTTATAATGGGTGTGTTCCTTATATTATCTTAGTGTCTAAACAGTTCTCCATGGCTGGACCCCCAAATAATATTCCTTTACGTGCTAAGGAGTATCTAGAGAGTGGGATAGGTTTAATAACTACCCTAACCCTAACGCGTACCCTAATCCTAACCCCTACCCTAACCCTAACACGTACCCTAATCCTAACCCGTACCCTAAACCGAGCCCTAACCCTAACACTAACCCTAACCCTAACCCTAACCCATACCCTACGCCGTACCCGAAGCCCTCCCCGAACCCGTACCCTAAGCCGTACCCTAAGCCTAACCCTAAGCCTAACCCTAACCCTAGGCTACCCTTGACTGCTTCTGCCTCCAATAGATTTCCTAAGCACTAGTGTTTTAAGGAACAGCTTAAAAAGAGAATCCTAATGTGATTTCTTTATAATGTGTGTGTTCCTTATCTTATCCTAGTGTCTAAACTCTTCTCCATGGCTGGACACCCAAATAATATTCCTTTACGTGCTAAGGGGTAACTAGAGAGTGGGATAGGTTTAATAACTACCCTAACCCTAACGCGTACCCTAACGCTAACCCCTACCCTAACCCTAACACGTACCCTAATCCTAACCCGTACCCTAAACCGAGCCCTAACCCTAACACTAACCCTAACCCTAACCGTAACCCATACCCTACGCCGTACCCGAAGCCCTCCCCGAACCCGTACCCTAAGCCGTACCCTAAGCCTAACCCTAAGCCTAACCCTAACCCTAGGCTACCCTTGACTGCTTCTGCCTCCAATAGATTTCCTAAGCACTAGTGTTTTAAGGAACAGCTTAAAAAGAGAATCCTAATGTGATTTCTTTATAATGGGTGTTTTCCTTATCTAATCCTAGTGTCTAAACTCTTCTCCATGGCTGGACCCCCAAATAATATTCCTTTATGTGCTAAGGGGTATCTAGAGAGTGGGATAGGTTTAATCACTACCCTAACCCTAACGCGTACCATAACCCTAACCCCTACCCTAACCCTAACACGTACCCTAATCCTAACACGTACCCTAAACCGAGCCCTAACCCTAACACTAACCCTAACCCTAACCCTAACCCATACCCTACGCCGTACCCGAAGCCCTCCCCGAACCCGTACCCTAAGCCGTACCCTAAGCCTAACCCTAAGCCTAACCCTAACCCTAGGCTACCCTTGACTGCTTCTGCCTCCAATAGATTTCCTAAGCACTAGTGTTTTAAGGAACAGCTTAAAAAGAGAATCCTAATGTGATTTCTTTATAATGTGTGTGTTCCTTATCTTATCCTAGTGTCTAAACTCTTCTCCATGGCTGGACCCCCAAATAATATTCCTTTACGTGCTAAGGGGTAACTAGAGAGTGGGATATGTTTAATAACTACCCTAACCCTAACGCGTACCCTAACGCTAACCCCTACCCTAACCCTAACACGTACCCTAATCCTAACCCGTACCCTAAACCGAGCCCTAACCCTAACACTAACCGTAACCCTAACCCTAACCCATACCCTACGCCGTACCCGAAGCCCTCCCCGAACCCGTACCCTAAGCCGTACCCTAAGCCTAACCCTAAGCCTAACCCTAACCCTAGGCTACCCTTGACTGCTTCTGCCTCCAATAGATTTCCTAAGCACTAGTGTTTTAAGGAACAGCTTAAAAAGAGAATCCTAATGTGATTTCTTTATATTGTGTGTGTTCCTCATCTTATCCTAGTGTCTAAACTCTTCTCCATGGCTGGACCCCCAAATAATATTCCTTTACGTGCTAAGGGGTAACTAGAGAGTGGGATAGGTTTAATAACTACCCTATCCGTAACACGTACCCTAACCCTAACCCCTACCCTAACCCTAACACGTACCCTTATCCTAACCCGTACCCTAAACCGAGCCCTAACCCGAACCCTAACCCTAACTCATACCCTACGCCATATCCGAACCCCTCCCCGAACCCGTACCCTAAGCCGTACCCTAACCCTAACCCTAAGCCTAACCCTAACCCTAGGCTACCCTTGACTGCGTCTGCCTCCAATAAATGTCCTAAGCACTAGTGTTTTAAGGAACAGCTTAAAAAGAGAATCCTAATGTGATTTCTTTATAATGGGTGTGTTCCTTATCTTATCCTAGTGTCTAAACTTTTCTCCATGGCTGGACCCCAAATAATATTCCTTTACGTGCTAGGGGGTATCTAGAGAGTGGGATAGGTTTAATCACTACACTAACCCTAACACGTACACTAACCCTAACCACTACCCTAACCCTAACCCGTACCCTAATCCTAACCCAGACCCTAAACCGAGCCCTAACCCTAACACTAACCCTAACCCTAACCCTAACTCATACCTTACGCTGTACCCGAAGCGCTCCCCGAACCCGTACCCTAAGCCTAACCCTAAGCCTAACCCTAACCCTAGGCTACCCTTGACTGCTTCTGCCTCCAATACATTTCCTAAGCACTAGTGTTTTAAGGAACAGCTTAAAAAGAGAATCCTAATGTGATTTCTTTATAATGGGTGTGTTCCTTATCTTATCCTAGTGTCTAAACTCTTCTCCATGGCTGGACCCCCAAATAATATTCCTTGACGTGCTAAGGGGTATCTAGAGAGTGGGATAGGTTTAATCACTACCCTAACCCTAACACGTACACTAACCCTAACCACTACCCTAACCCTAACACGTACCCTAATCCTAACCCATACGCTAAACCGAGCCCTAACCCTAACACTAACCCTAACCCTAACCCTAACCCATACCCTACGCCGTATCCGAACCCCTCCCAGAACCCGTACCCTAAGCCGTACCATAACCCTAACCCTAAGCCTAACCCTAACCCTAGGCTACCCTTGACTGCTTCTGCCTCCAATAGATTTCCTAAGCACTAGTGTTTTAAGGAACAGCTTAAAAAGAGAATCCTAATGTGATTTCTTTATAATGGATGTGTTCCTCATCTTATCCTAGTGTCTAAATTCTTCTCCATGGCTGGACCCCCAAATAATATTCCTTTACGTGCTAAGGAGTATCTAGAGAGTGGGATAGTTTTAATAACTACCCTAACCCTAACACGTACCCTAACCCTAACCCCTACCCTAACCCTAACACGTACCCAAATCCTAAACCGTACCCTAAACCGAGCCCTAACCCTAACACTAACCCTAACCCTAACCCTAACCCATACCCTACGCCGTACCCGAAGCCCTCCCCGAACCCGTACCCTAAGCCGTACCCTAAGCCTAACCCTAAGCCTAACCCTAACCCTAGGCTACCGTTGACTGATTCTGCCTCCAATAGATTTCCTAAGCACTAGTGTTTTAAGGAACAGCTTAAAAAGAGAATCCTAATGTGATTTCTTTATAATGGGTATGTTCCTTATCTTATCCTAGTGTCTAAAGATTTCTCCATGGCTGGACCCCCAAATCATATTCCTTTACGTGCTAAGGGGTATCTAGAGAGTGGGATAGGTATAATCACTACCCTAACCCTAACACGTACACTAACCCTAACCACTACCCTAACCCTAACACGTACCCTAATCCTAACCCATACCCTAAACCGAGCCCTAACCCTAACACTAACCCTAACCCTAACCCTAACCCATACCCTACGCCGTATCCGAACCCCTCCCAGAACCCGTACCCTAAGCCGTACCATAACCCTAACCCTAAGCCTAACCCTAACCCTAGGCTACCCTTGACTGCTTCTGCCTCCAGTAGATTTCCTAAGCACTAGTGTTTTAAGGAACAGCTTAAAAAGAGAATCCTAATGTGATTTCTTTATAATGGGTGTGTTCCTCATTTTATCCTAGTGTCTAAACTCTTCTCCATGGCTGGACCCCCAAATAATATTCCTTTACGTGCTAAGGAGTATCTAGAGAGTGGGATAGTTTTAATAACTACCCTAACCCTAACGCGTACCCTAACGCTAACCCCTAACCTAACACTAACACGTACCCTAATCCTAACCCGTACCCTAAACTGAGCCCTAACCCTAACACTAACCCTAACCCTAACCCTAACCCATACCCTACGCCGTACCCGAAGCCCTCCCCGAACCCGTACCCTAAGCCATACCCTAAGCCTAACCCTAAGCCTAACCCTAACCCTAGGCTACCCTTGACTGCTTCTGCCTCCAATAGATTTCCTAAGCACTAGTGTTTTAAGGAACAGCTTAAAAAGAGAATCCTAATGTGATTTCTTTATAATGTGTGTGTTCCTTATCTTATCCTAGTGTCTAAACACTTCTCCATGGCTGCACCCCCAAATAATATTCCTTTACGTGCTAAGGAGTATCTAGAGAGTGGGATAGGTTTAATAACTACCCTAACCCTAACGCGTACTCTAACCCTAACCCCTACCCTAACCCTAACACGTACCCTAATCCTAACCCGTACCCTAAACCGAGCCCTAACCCTAACACTAACCCTAACCCTAACCCTAACCCATACCCTACGCCGTACCCGAAGCCCTCCACGAACCCGTACCCTAAGCCGTACCCTAAGCCTAACCCTAAGCCTAACCCTAACCCTAGGCTACCCTTGACTGCTTCTGCCTCCAATAGATTTCCTAAGCACTAGTGTTTTAAGGAACAGCTTAAAAAGAGAATCCTAATGTGATTTCTTTATAATGTGTGTGTTCCTTATTTTATCCTAGTGTCTAAACTCTTCTCCATGGCTAGACCCCCAAATAATATTCCTTTACGTGCTAAGGGGTAACTAGAGAGTGGGATAGGTTTAATAACTACCCTAACCCTAACGCGTACCCTAACGCTAATCCCTACCCTAACACTAACACGTACCCTAATCCTAACCCGTACCCTAAACCGAGCCCTAACCCTAACACTAACCCTAACCCTAACCCTAACCCATACCCTATGCCGTACCCGAAGCCCTCCCTGAACCAGTACCCTAAGCCGTACCCTAAGCCTAACCCTAAGCCTAAACCTAACCCTAGGCTACCCTTGACTGCTTCTGCCTCCAATAGATTTCCTAAGCACTAGTGTTTTAAGGAACAGCTTAAAAAGAGAATCCTAATGTGATTTCTTTATAATGTGTGTGTTCCTTATATTATCTTAGTGTCTAAACACTTCTCCATGGCTGCACCCCCAAATAATATTCCTTTACGTGCTAAGGAGTATCTAGAGAGTGGGATAGGTTTAATAACTACCCTAACCCTAACGCGTACCCTAACCCTAACCCCTACCCTAACCCTAACACGTACCCTAATCCTAACCCGTACCCTAAACCGAGCCCTAACCCTAACACTAACCCTAACCCTAACCCTAACCCATACCCTACGCCGTAGCCGAAGCCCTCCACGAACCCGTACCCTAAGCCGTACCCTAAGCCTAACCCTAAGCCTAACCCTAACCCTAGGCTACCCTTGATTGCTTCTGCCTCCAATAGATTTCCTAAGCACTAGTGTTTTAAGGAACAGCTTAAAAAGAGAATCCTAATGTGATTTCTTTATAATGGGTGTGTTCCTTACCTAATCCTAGTGTCTAAACTCTTCTCCATGGCTGGACCCCCAAATAATATTCCTTTATGTGCTAAGGGGTATCTAGAGAGTGGGATAGGTTTAATCACTACCCTAACCCTAACGCGTACCATAACCCTAACCCCTACCCTAACCCTAACACGTACCCTAATCCTAACCCGTACCCTAAACCGAGCCCTAACCCTAACACTAACCCTAACCCTAACCCTAACCCATACCCTACGCCGTACCCGAAGCCCTCCCCGAACCCATACCCTAAGGCGTACCCTAAGCCTAACCCTAAGCCTAACCCTAACCCTAGGCTACCCTTGACTGCTTCTGCCTCCAATAGATTTCCTAAGCACTAGTGTTTTAAGGAACAGCTTAAAAAGAGAATCCTAATGTGATTTCTTTATATTGTGTGTGTTCCTCATCTTATCCTAGTGTCTAAACTCTTCTCCATGGCTGGACCCCCAAATAATATTCCTTTACGTGCTAAGGGGTAACTAGAGAGTGGGATAGGTTTAATAACTACCCTAACCCTAACGCGTACCCTAACGCTAACCCCTACCCTAACACTAACACGTACCCTAATCCTAACCCGTACCCTAAACCGAGCCCTAACCCTAACACTAACCCTAACCCTAACCCTAACCCATACCCTACGCCGTACCCGAAGCCCTCCCCGAACCCGTACCCTAAGCCGTACCCTAAGCCTAACACTAAGCCTAACCCTAACCCTAGGCTACCCTTGACTGCTTCTGCCTCCAATAGATTTCCTAAGCACTAGTGTTTTAAGGAACAGCTTAAAAAGAGAATCCTAATGTGATTTCTTTATATTGTGTGTGTTCCTCATCTTATCCTAGTGTCTAAACTCTTCTCCATGGCTGGACCCCCAAATAATATTCCTTTACGTGCTAAGGGGTAACTAGAGAGTGGGATAGGTTTAATAACTACCCTAACCCTAACGCGTACCCTAACGCTAACCCCTACCCTAACACTAACACGTACCCTAATCCTAACCCGTACCCTAAACCGAGCCCTAACCCTAACACTAACCCTAACCCTAACCCTAACCCATACCCTACGCCGTACCCGAAGCCCTCCCCGAACCCGTACCCTAAGCCGTACCCTAAGCCTAACCCTAAGCCTAACCCTAACCCTAGGCTACCCTTGACTGCTTCTGCCTCCAATAGATTTCCTAAGCACTAGTGTTTAAAGGAACAGCTTAAAAAGAAAATCCTAATGTGATTTCTTTATATTGTGTGTGTTCCTCATCTTATCCTAGTGTCTAAACTCTTCTCCATGGCTGGACCCCCAAATAATATTCCTTTACGTGCTAAGGGGTAACTAGAGAGTGGGATAGGTTTAATAACTACCCTAACCCTAACGCGTACACTAACGCTAACCCCTACCCTAACACTAACACGTACCCTAATCCTAACCCGTACCCTAAACCGAGCCCTAACCCTAACACTAACCCTAACCCTAACCCTAACCCATACCCTACGCCGTACCCGAAGCCCTCCCCGAACCCGTACCCTAAGCCGTACCCTAAGCCTAACCCTAAGCCTAACCCTAACCCTAGGCTACCCTTGACTGCTTCTGCCTCCAATAGATTTCCTAAGCACTAGTGTTTTAAGGAACAGCTTAAAAAGAGAATCCTAATGTGATTTCTTTATAATGGGTGTGTTCATTATCTTTTCCTAGTGTCTAAACTCTTCTCCATGGCTGGACCCCCAATTAATATTCCTTTACGTACTAAGGGGTAACTAGAGAGTGGGATAGGTTTAATAACTACCCTAACCCTAACGCGTACCCTAACGCTAACCCCTACCCTAACCCTAACACGTACCCTAATCCTAACCCGTACCCTAAACCGAGCCCTAACCCTAACACTAACCCTAACCCTAACCCTAACCCGTACCCTACGCCGTACCCGAAGCCCTCCCCGAACCCGTACCCTAAGCCGTACCCTAAGCCTAACCCTAAGCCTAACCCTAACCCTAGGCTACCCTTGACTGCTTCTGCCTCCAATAGATTTCCTAAGCACTAGTGTTTTAAGGAACAGCTTAAAAAGAGAATCCTAATGTGATTTCTTTATAATGTGTGTGTTCCTTATATTATCTTAGTGTCTAAACACTTCTCCATGCCTGGACCCCCAAATAATATTCCTTTACGTGCTAAGGAGTATCTAGAGAGTGGGATAGGTTTAATAACTACCCTAACCCTAACGCGTACCCTAACCCTAACCCCTACCCTAACCCTAACACGTACCCTAATCCTAACCCGTACCCTAAACCGAGCCCTAACCCTAACACTAACCCTAACCCTAACCCTAACCCATACCCTACGCCGTAGCCGAAGCCCTCCCCGAAGCCGTACCCTAAGCCGTACCCTAAGCCTAACCCTAAGCCTAACCCTAACCCTAGGCTACCCTTGACTGCTTCTGCCTCCAATAGATTTCCTAAGCACTAGTGTTTTAAGGAACAGCTTAAAAAGAGAATCCTAATGTGATTTCTTTATAATGTGTGTGTTCCTTATCTTATCCTAGTGTCTAAACTCTTCTCCATGGCTGGACCCCCAAATAATATTCCTTTACGTGCTAAGGGGTAACTAGAGAGTGGGATAGGTTTAATAACTACCCTAACCCTAACGCGTACCCTAACGCTAACCCCTACCCTAACACTAACACGTACCCTAATCCTAACCCGTACCCTAAACCGAGCCCTAACCCTAACACTAACCCTAACCCTAACCCTAACCCATACCCTACGCCGTACCCGAAGCCCTCCCCGAACCCGTACCCTAAGCCGTACCCTAAGCCTAACCCTAAGCCTAACCCTAACCCTAGGCTACCCTTGACTGCTTCTGCCTCCAATAGATTTCCTAAGCACTAGTGTTTTAAGGAACAGCTTAAAAAGAGAATCCTAATGTGATTTCTTTATAATGTGTGTGTTCCTTATATTATCTTAGTGTCTAAACACTTCTCCATGGCTGGACCCCCAAATAATATTCCTTTACGTGCTAAGGAGTATCTAGAGAGTGGGATAGGTTTAATAACTACCCTAACCCTAACGCGTACCCTAACCCTAACCCCTACCCTAACCCTAACACGTACCCTAATCCTAACCCGTACCCTAAACCGAGCCCTAACCCTAACACTAACCCTAACCCTAACCCTAACCCATACCCTACGCCGTACCCGAAGCCCTCCACGAACCCGTACCCTAAGCCGTACCCTAAGCCTAACCCTAAGCCTAACCCTAACCCTAGGCTACCCTTGACTGCTTCTGCCTCCAATAGATTTCCTAAGCACTAGTGTTTTAAGGAACAGCTTAAAAAGAGAATCCTAATGTGATTTCTTTATAATGTGTGTGTTCCTTATCTTATCCTAGTGTCTAAACACTTCTCCATGGCTGCACCCCCAAATAATATTCCTTTACGTGCTAAGGAGTATCTAGAGAGTGGGATAGGTTTAATAACTACACTAACCCTAACGCGTACCCTAACCCTAACCCCTACCCTAACCCTAACACGTACCCTAATCCTAACCCGTACCCTAAACCGAGCCCTAACCCTAACACTAACCCTAACCCTAACCCTAACCCATACCCTACGCCGTACCCGAAGCCCTCCACGAACCCGTACCCTAAGCCGTACCCTAAGCCTAACCCTAAGCCTAACCCTAACCCTAGGCTACCCTTGACTGCTTCTGCCTCCAATAGATTTCCTAAGCACTAGTGTTTTAAGGAACAGCTTAAAAAGAGAATCCTAATGTGATTTCTTTATAATGTGTGTGTTCCTTATCTTATCCTAGTGTCTAAACTCTTCTCCATGGCTGGACCCCCAAATAATATTCCTTTACGTGCTAAGGGGTAACTAGAGAGTGGGATAGGTTTAATAACTACCCTAACCCTAACGCGTACCCTAACGCTAACCCCTACCCTAACACTAACACGTACCCTAATCCTAACCCGTACCCTAAACCGAGCCCTAACCCTAACACTAACCCTAACCCTAACCCTAACCCATACCCTATGCCGTACCCGAAGCCCTCCCTGAACCCGTACCCTAAGCCGTACCCTAAGCCTAACCCTAAGCCTAACCCTAACCCTAGGCTACCCTTGACTGCTTCTGCCTCCAATAGATTTCCTAAGCACTAGTGTTTTAAGGAACAGCTTAAAAAGAGAATCCTAATGTGATTTCTTTATAATGTGTGTGTTCCTTATATTATCTTAGTGTCTAAACACTTCTCCATGGCTGCACCCCCAAATAATATTCCTTTACGTGCTAAGGAGTATCTAGAGAGTGGGATAGGTTTAATAACTACCCTAACCCTAACGCGTACCCTAACCCTAACCCCTACCCTAACCCTAACACGTACCCTAATCCTAACCCGTACCCTAAACCGAGCCCTAACCCTAACACTAACCCTAACCCTAACCCTAACCCATACCCTACGCCGTACCCGAAGCCCTCCACGAACCCGTACCCTAAGCCGTACCCTAAGCCTAACCCTAAGCCTAACCCTAACCCTAGGCTACCCTTGACTGCTTCTGCCTCCAATAGATTTCCTAAGCACTAGTGTTTTAAGGAACAGCTTAAAAAGAGAATCCTAATGTGATTTCTTTATAATGTGTGTGTTCCTTATCTTATCCTAGTGTCTAAACTCTTCTCCATGGCTGGACCCCCAAATAATATTCCTTTACGTGCTACGGGGTAACTAGAGAGTGGGATAGGTTTAATAACTACCCTAACCCTAACGCGTACCATAACGCTAACCCCTACCCTAACCCTAACACGTACCCTAATCCTAACCCGTACCCTAAACCGAGCCCTAACCCTAACACTAACCCTAACCCTAACCCTAACCCATACCCTAGGCCGTACCCGAAGCCCGCCCCGAACCCGTACCCTAAGCCGTACCCTAAGCCTAACCCTAAGCCTAACCCTAACCCTAGGCTACCCTTGACTGCTTCTGCCTCCAATAGATTTCCTAAGCACTAGTGTTTTAAGGAACAGCTTAAAAAGAGAATCCTAATGTGATTTCTTTATAATGGGTGTGTTCCTTATCTAATCCTAGTGTCTAAACTCTTCTCCATGGCTGGACCCCCAAATAATATTCCTTTATGTGCTAAGGGGTATCTAGAGAGTGGGATAGGTTTAATCACTACCCTAACCCTAACGCGTATCATAACCCTAACCCCTGCCCTAACCCTAACACGTACCCTAATCCTAACCCGTACCCTAAACCGAGCCCTAACCCTAACACTAACCCTAACCCTAACCCTAACCCATACCCTACGCCGTACCTGAAGCCCTCCCCGAACCCGTACCCTAAGCCGTACCCTAAGCCTAACCCTAAGCCTAACCCTAACCCTAGGCTACCCTTGACTGCTTCTGCCTCCAATAGATTTCCTAAGCACTAGTGTTTTAAGGAACAGCTTAAAAAGAGAATCCTAATGTGATTTCTGTATATTGTGTGTGTTCCTCATCTTATCCTAGTGTCTAAACTCTTCTCCATGGCTGGACCCCCAAATAATATTCCTTTACGTGCTAAGGGGTAACTAGGGAGTGGGATAGGTTTAATAACTACCCTAACCCTAACGCGTACCCTAACGCTAACCCCGACCCTAACACTAACACGTACCCTAATCCTAAACCGTACCCTAAACCGAGCCCTAACCCTAACACTAACCCTAACCCTAACCCTAACCCATACCCTACGCCGTACCCGAAGCCCTCCCCGAACCCGTACCCTAAGCCGTACCCTAAGCCTAACCCTAAGCCTAACCCTAACCCTAGGCTACCCTTGACTGCTTCTGCCTCCAATAGATTTCCTAAGCACTAGTGTTTTAAGGAACAGCTTAAAAAGAGAATCCTAATGTGATTTCTTTATAATGTGTCTGTTCCTTATCTTATCCTAGTGTCTAAACTCTTCTCCATGGCTGGACCCCCAAATAATATTCCTTTACGTGCTAAGGGGTAACTAGAGAGTGGGATAGGTTTAATAACTACCCTAACCCTAACGCGTACCCTAACGCTAACCCCTACCCTAACCCTAGCACGTACCCTAATCCTAACCCGTACCCTAAACCGAGCCCTAACCCTAACACTAAACCTAACCCTAACCCTAACCCATACCCTAGGCCGTACCCGAAGCCCTCTCCGAACCCGTACGCTAAGCCGTACCCTAAGCCTAACCCTAAGCCTAACCCTAACCCTAGGCTACCCTTGACTGCTTCTGCCTCCAATAGATTTCCTAAGCACTAGTGTTTTAAGGAACAGCTTAAAAAGAGAATCCTAATGTGATTTCTTTATAATGGGTGTGTTCCTTATCTAATCCTAGTGTCTAAACTCTTCTCCATGGCTGGACCCCCAAATAATATTCCTTTATGTGCTAAGGGGTATCTAGAGAGTGGGATAGGTTTAATCACTACCCTAACCCTAACGCGTACCATAACCGTAACCCCTACCCTAACCCTAACACGTACCCTAATCCTAACCCGTACCCTAAACCGAGCCCTAACCCTAACACTAACCCTAACCCTAACCCTAACCCATACCCTACGCCGTACCTGAAGCCCTCCCCGAACCCGTACCCTAAGCCGTACCCTAAGCCTAACCCTAAGCCTAACCCTAACCCTAGGCTACCCTTGACTGCTTCTGCCTCCAATAGATTTCCTAAGCACTAGTGTTTTAAGGAACAGTTTAAAAAGAGAATCCTAATGTGATTTCTTTATATTGTGTGTGTTCCTCATCTTATCCTAGTGTCTAAACTCTTCTCCATGGCTGGACCCCCAAATAATATTCCTTTACGTGCTAAGGTGTAACTAGGGAGTGGGATAGGTTTAATAACTACCCTAACCCTAACGCGTACCCTAACGCTAACCCCTACCCTAACACTAACACGTACCCTAATCCTAACCCGTACCCTAAACCGAGCCCTAACCCTAACACTAACCCTAACCCTAACCCTAACCCATACCCTACGCCGTACCCGAAGCCCTCCCCGAACCCGTACCCTAAGCCGTACCCTAAGCCTAACCCTAAGCCTAACCCTAACCCTAGACTACCCTTGACTGCTTCTGCCTCCAATAGATTTCCTAAGCACTAGTGTTTTAAGGAACAGCTTAAAAAGAGAATCCTAATGTGATTTCTTTATAATGGGTGTGTTCCTGATCTTATCCTAGTGTCTAAACTCTTCTCCATGGCTGGACCCCCAAATAATATTCCTTTACGTGCTAAGGGGTAACTAGAGAGTGGGATAGGTTTAATAACTACCCTAACCCTAACGTGTACCCTAACGCTAACCCCTACCCTAACCCTAACACGTACCCTAATCCTAACCCGTACCCTAAACCGAGCCCTAACCCTAACACTAACCCTAACCCTAACCCTAACCCGTACCCTACGCCGTACCCGAAGCCCTCCCCGAACCCGTACCCTAAGCCGTACCCTAAGCCTAACCCTAAGCCTAACCCTAACCCTAGGCTACCCTTGACTGCTTCTGCCTCCAATAGATTTCCTAAGCACTAGTGTTTTAAGGAACAGCTTAAAAAGAGAATCCTAATGTGATTTCTTTATAATGTGTGTGTTCCTTATATTATCTTAGTGTCTAAACACTTCTCCATGGCTGGACCCCCAAATAATATTCCTTTACGTGCTAAGGAGTATCTAGAGAGTGGGATAGGTTTAATAACTACCCTAACCCTAACGCGTACACTAACCCTAACCCCTACCCTAACCCTAACACGTACCCTAATCCTAACCCGTACCGTAAACCGAGCCCTAACCCTAACACTAACCCTAACCCTAACCCTAAACCATACCCTACGCCGTACCCGAAGCCCTCCACGAACCCGTACCCTAAGCCGTACCCTAAGCCTAACCCTAAGCCTAAACCTAACCCTAGGCTACCCTTGACTGCTTCTGCCTCCAATAGATTTCCTAAGCACTAGTGTTTTAAGGAACAGCTTAAAAAGAGAATCCTAATGTGATTTCTTTATAATGTGTGTGTTCCTTATCTTATCCTAGTGTCTAAACTCTTCTCCATGGCTGGACCCCCAAATAATATTCCTTTACGTGCTAAGGGGTAACTAGAGTGTGGGATAGGTTTAATAACTACCCTAACCCTAACGCGTACCCTAACGCTAACCCCTACCCTAACACTAACACGTACCCTAATCCTAACCCGTACCCTAAACCGAGCCCTAACCCTAACACTAACCCTAAACCTAACCCTAACCCATACCCTACGCCGTACCCGAAGCCCTCCCCGAACCCGTACCCTAAGCCGTACCCTAAGCCTAACCCTAAGCCTAACCCTAACCCTAGGCTACCCTTGACTGCTTCTGCCTCCAATAGATTTCCTAAGCACTAGTGTTTTAAGGAACAGCTTAAAAAGAGAATCCTAATGTGATTTCTTTATAATGGGTGTGTTCCTTATATTATCTTAGTGTCTAAACACTTCTCCATGGCTGCACCCCCAAATAATATTCCTTTACGTGCTAAGGAGTATCTAGAGAGTGGGATAGGTTTAATAACTACCCTAACCCTAACGCGTACCCTAACCCTAACCCCTACCCTAACCCTAACACGTACCCTAATCCTAACCCGTACCCTAAACCGAGCCCTAACCCTAAAACTAACCCTAACCCTAACCCTAACCCATACCCTACGCCGTACCCGAAGCCCTCCCCGAACCCGTTCCCTAAGCCGTACCCTAAGCCTAACCCTAAGCCTAACCCTAACCCTAGGCTACCCTTGACTGCTTCTGCCTCCAATAGATTTCCTAAGCACTAGTGTTTTAAGGAACAGCTTAAAAAGAGAATCCTAATGTGATTTCTTTATAATGGGTGTGTTCCTTATCTTATCCTAGTGTCTAAACTCTTCTCCATGGCTGGACCCCCAAATAATATTCCTTTACGTGCTAAGGGGTAACTAGAGAGTGGGATAGGTTTAATAACTACCCTAACCCTTACGCGTACCCTAACGCTAACCCCTACCCTAACCCTAACACGTACCCTAATCCTAACCCGTACCCTAAACCGAGCCCTAACCCTAACACTAACCCTAACCCTAACCCTAACCCGTACCCTACGCCGTACCCGAAGCCCTCCCCGAACCCGTACCCTAAGCCGTACCCTAAGCCTAACCCTAACCCTAGGCTACCCTTGACTGCTTCTGCCTCCAATAGATTTCCTAAACACTAGTGTTTTAAGGAACAGCTTAAAAAGAGAATCCTAATGTGATTTCTTTATAATGGGTGTGTTCCTTATATTATCTTAGTGTCTAAACAGTTCTCCATGGCTGGACCCCCAAATAATATTCCTTTACGTGCTAAGGAGTATCTAGAGAGTGGGATAGGTTTAATAACTACCCTAACCCTAACGCGTACCCTAACCCTAACCCCTACCCTAACCCTAACACGTACCCTAATCCTAACCCGTACCCTAAACCGAGCCCTAACCCTAACACTAACCCTAACCCTAACCCTAACCCATACCCTACGCCGTACCCGAAGCCCTCCCCGAACCCGTACCCTAAGCCGTACCCTAAGCCTAACCCTAAGCCTAACCCTAACCCTAGGCTACCCTTGACTGCTTCTGCCTCCAATAGATTTCCTAAGCACTAGTGTTTTAAGGAACAGCTTAAAAAGAGAATCCTAATGTGATTTCTTTATAATGTGTGTGTTCCTTATCTTATCCTAGTGTCTAAACTCTTCTCCATGGCTGGACACCCAAATAATATTCCTTTACGTGCTAAGGGGTAACTAGAGAGTGGGATAGGTTTAATAACTACCCTAACCCTAACGCGTACCCTAACGCTAACCCCTACCCTAACCCTAACACGTACCCTAATCCTAACCCGTACCCTAAACCGAGCCCTAACCCTAACACTAACCCTAACCCTAACCGTAACCCATACCCTACGCCGTACCCGAAGCCCTCCCCGAACCCGTACCCTAAGCCGTACCCTAAGCCTAACCCTAAGCCTAACCCTAACCCTAGGCTACCCTTGACTGCTTCTGCCTCCAATAGATTTCCTAAGCACTAGTGTTTTAAGGAACAGCTTAAAAAGAGAATCCTAATGTGATTTCTTTATAATGGGTGTTTTCCTTATCTAATCCTAGTGTCTAAACTCTTCTCCATGGCTGGACCCCCAAATAATATTCCTTTATGTGCTAAGGGGTATCTAGAGAGTGGGATAGGTTTAATCACTACCCTAACCCTAACGCGTACCATAACCCTAACCCCTACCCTAACCCTAACACGTACCCTAATCCTAACACGTACCCTAAACCGAGCCCTAACCCTAACACTAACCCTAACCCTAACCCTAACCCATACCCTACGCCGTACCCGAAGCCCTCCCCGAACCCGTACCCTAAGCCGTACCCTAAGCCTAACCCTAAGCCTAACCCTAACCCTAGGCTACCCTTGACTGCTTCTGCCTCCAATAGATTTCCTAAGCACTAGTGTTTTAAGGAACAGCTTAAAAAGAGAATCCTAATGTGATTTCTTTATAATGTGTGTGTTCCTTATCTTAACCTAGTGTCTAAACTCTTCTCCATGGCTGGACCCCCAAATAATATTCCTTTACGTGCTAAGGGGTAACTAGAGAGTGGGATATGTTTAATAACTACCCTAACCCTAACGCGTACCCTAACGCTAACCCCTACCCTAACCCTAACACGTACCCTAATCCTAACCCGTACCCTAAACCGAGCCCTAACCCTAACACTAACCCTAACCCTAACCCTAACCCATACCCTACGCCGTACCCGAAGCCCTCCCCGAACCCGTACCCTAAGCCGTACCCTAAGCCTAACCCTAAGCCTAACCCTAACCCTAGGCTACCCTTGACTGCTTCTGCCTCCAATAGATTTCCTAAGCACTAGTGTTTTAAGGAACAGCTTAAAAAGAGAATCCTAATGTGATTTCTTTATATTGTGTGTGTTCCTCATCTTATCCTAGTGTCTAAACTCTTCTCCATGGCTGGACCCCCAAATAATATTCCTTTACGTGCTAAGGGGTAACTAGAGAGTGGGATAGGTTTAATAACTACCCTAACCCTAACGCGTACCCTAACGCTAACCCCTACCCTAACACTAACACGTACCCTAATCCTAACCCGTACCCTAAACCGAGCCCTAACCCTAAAACTAACCCTAACCCTAACCCTAACCCATACCCTACGCCGTACCCGAAACCCTCCCCGAACCCGTTCCCTAAGCCGTACCCTAAGCCTAACCCTAAGCCTAACCCTAACCCTAGGCTACCCTTGACTGCTTCTGCCTCCAATAGATTTCCTAAGCACTAGTGTTTTAAGGAACAGCTTAAAAAGAGAATCCTAATGTGATTTCTTTATAATGGGTGTGTTCCTTATCTTATCCTAGTGTCTAAACTCTTCTCCATGGCTGGACCCCCAAATAATATTCCTTTACGTGCTAAGGGGTAACTAGAGAGTGGGATAGGTTTAATAACTACCCTAACCCTAACGCGTACCCTAACGCTAACCCCTACCCTAACCCTAACACGTACCCTAATCCTAACCCGTACCCTAAACCGAGCCCTAACCCTAACACTAACCCTAACCCTAACCCTAACCCATACCCTACGCCGTACCCGAAGCCCTCCCCGAACCCGTACCCTAAGCCGTACCCTAAGCCTAACCCTAAGCCTAACCCTAACCCTACGCTACCCTTGACTGCTTCTGCCTCCAATAGATTTCCTAAGCACTAGTGTTTTAAGGAACAGCTTAAAAAGAGAATCCTAATGTGATTTCTTTATATTGTGTGTGTTCCTCATCTTATCCTAGTGTCTAAACTCTTCTCCATGGCTGGACCCCCAAATAATATTCCTTTACGTGCTAAGGGGTAACTAGAGAGTGGGATAGGTTTAATAACTACCCTAACCCTAACGCGTACCCTAACCCTAACCCCTACCCTAACCCTAACACGTACCCTAATCCTAACCCGTACCCTAAACCGAGCCCTAACCCTAAAACTAACCCTAACCCTAACCCTAACCCATACCCTACGCCGTACCCGAAGCCCTCCCCGAACCCGTTCCCTAAGCCGTACCCTAAGCCTAACCCTAAGCCTAACCCTAACCCTAGGCTACCCTTGACTGTTCTGCCTCCAATAGATTTCCTAAGCACTAGTGTTTTAAGGAACAGCTTAAAAAGAGAATCCTAATGTGATTTCTTTATAATGGGTGTGTTCCTTATCTTATCCTAGTGTCTAAACTCTTCTCCATGGCTGGACCCCCAAATAATATTCCTTTACGTGCTAAGGGGTAACTAGAGAGTGGGATAGGTTTAATAACTACCCTAACCCTAACGCGTACCCTAACGCTAACCCCTACCCTAACCCTAACACGTAACCTAATCCTAACCCGTACCCTAAACCGAGCCCTAACCCTAACACTAACCCTAACCCTCACCCTAACCCGTACCCTACGCCGTACCCGAAGCCCTCCCCGAACCCGTACCCTAAGCCGTACCCTAAGCCTAACCCTAAGCCTAACCCTAACCCTAGGCTACCCTTGACTGCTTCTGCCTCCAATAGATTTCCTAAGCACTAGTGTTTTAAGGAACAGCTTAAAAAGAGAATCCTAATGTGATTTCTTTATAATGGGTGTGTTCCTTATATTATCTTAGTGTCTAAACAGTTCTCCATGGCTGGACCCCCAAATAATATTCCTTTACGTGCTAAGGAGTATCTAGAGAGTGGGATAGGTTTAATAACTACCCTAACCCTAACGCGTACCCTAACCCTAACCCCTACCCTAACCCTAACACGTACCCTAATCCTAACCCGTACCCTAAACCGAGCCCTAACCCTAACACTAACCCTAACCCTAACCCTAACCCATACCCTACGCCGTACCCGAAGCCCTCCACGAACCCGTACCCTAAGCCGTACCCTAAGCCGTACCCTAAGCCTAACCCTAACCCTAGGCTACCCTTGACTGCTTCTGCCTCCAATAGATTTCCTAAGCACTAGTGTTTTAAGGAACAGCTTAAAAAGAGAATCCTAATGTGATTTCTTTATAATGTGTGTGTTCCTTATCTTATCCTAGTGTCTAAACTCTTCTCCATGGCTGGACCCCCAAATAATATTCCTTTACGTGCTAAGGGGTAACTAGAGAGTGGGATAGGTTTAATAACTACCCTAACCCTAACGCGTACCCTAACGCTAACCCCTACCCTAACCCTAACACGTACCCTAATCCTAACCCGTACCCTAAACCGACCCCTAACCCTAACACTAACCCTAACCCTAACCCTAACCCATACCCTACGCCGTACCCGAAGCCCTCCCCGAACCCGTACCCTAAGCCGTACCCTAAGCCTAACCCTAAGCCTAACCCTAACCCTAGGCTACCCTTGACTGCTTCTGCCTCCAATAGATTTCCTAAGCACTAGTGTTTTAAGGAACAGCTTAAAAAGAGAATCCTAATGTGATTTCTTTATAATGGGTGTGTTCCTTATCTTATCCTAGTGTCTAAACTCTTCTCCATGGCTGGACCCCCAAATAATATTCCTTTACGTGCTAAGGGGTAACTAGAGAGTGGGATAGGTTTAATAACTACCCTAACCCTAACGCGTACCCTAACGCTAACCCCTACCCTAACCCTAACACGTACCCTAATCCTAACCCGTACCCTAAACCGAGCCCTAACCCTAACACTAACCCTAACCCTAACCCTAACCCATACCCTACGCCGTACCCGAAGCCCTCCCCGAACCCGTACCCTAAGCCGTACCCTAAGCCTAACCCTAAGCCTAACCCTAACCCTACGCTACCCTTGACTGCTTCTGCCTCCAATAGATTTCCTAAGCACTAGTGTTTTAAGGAACAGCTTAAAAAGAGAATCCTAATGTGATTTCTTTATATTGTGTGTGTTCCTCATCTTATCCTAGTGTCTAAACTCTTCTCCATGGCTGGACCCCCAAATAATATTCCTTTACGTGCTAAGGGGTAACTAGAGAGTGGGATAGGTTTAATAACTACCCTAACCCTAACGCGTACCCTAACCCTAACCCCTACCCTAACCCTAACACGTACCCTAATCCTAACCCGTACCCTAAACCGAGCCCTAACCCTAAAACTAACCCTAACCCTAACCCTAACCCATACCCTACGCCGTACCCGAAGCCCTCCCCGAACCCGTTCCCTAAGCCGTACCCTAAGCCTAACCCTAAGCCTAACCCTAACCCTAGGCTACCCTTGACTGTTCTGCCTCCAATAGATTTCCTAAGCACTAGTGTTTTAAGGAACAGCTTAAAAAGAGAATCCTAATGTGATTTCTTTATAATGGGTGTGTTCCTTATCTTATCCTAGTGTCTAAACTCTTCTCCATGGCTGGACCCCCAAATAATATTCCTTTACGTGCTAAGGGGTAACTAGAGAGTGGGATAGGTTTAATAACTACCCTAACCCTAACGCGTACCCTAACGCTAACCCCTACCCTAACCCTAACACGTACCCTAATCCTAACCCGTACCCTAAACCGAGCCCTAACCCTAACACTAACCCTAACCCTAACCCTAACCCGTACCCTACGCCGTACCCGAAGCCCTCCCCGAACCCGTACCCTAAGCCGTACCCTAAGCCTAACCCTAAGCCTAACCCTAACCCTAGGCTACCCTTGACTGCTTCTGCCTCCAATAGATTTCCTAAGCACTAGTGTTTTAAGGAACAGCTTAAAAAGAGAATCCTAATGTGATTTCTTTATAATGGGTGTGTTCCTTATATTATCTTAGTGTCTAAACAGTTCTCCATGGCTGGACCCCCAAATAATATTCCTTTACGTGCTAAGGAGTATCTAGAGAGTGGGATAGGTTTAATAACTACCCTAAGCCTAACGCGTACCCTAACCCTAACCCCTACCCTAACCCTAACACGTACCCTAATCCTAACCCGTACCCTAAACCGAGCCCTAACCCTAACACTAACCCTAACCCTAACCCTAACCCATACCCTACGCCGTACCCGAAGCCCTCCACGAACCCGTACCCTAAGCCGTACCCTAAGCCTAACCCTAACCCTAGGCTACCCTTGACTGCTTCTGCCTCCAATAGATTTCCTAAGCACTAGTGTTTTAAGGAACAGCTTAAAAAGAGAATCCTAATGTGATTTCTTTATAATGTGTGTGTTCCTTATCTTATCCTAGTGTCTAAACTCTTCTCCATGGCTGGACCCCCAAATAATATTCCTTTACGTGCTAAGGGGTAATTAGAGAGTGGGATAGGTTTAATAACTACCCTAACCCTAACGCGTACCCTAACGCTAACCCCTACCCTAACCCTAACACGTACCCTAATCCTAACCCGTACCCTAAACCGACCCCTAACCCTAACACTAACCCTAACCCCAACCCTAACCCATACCCTACGCCGTACCCGAAGTCCTCCCCGAACCCGTACCCTAAGCCGTACCCTAAGCCTAACCCTAAGCCTAACCCTAACCCTAGGCTACCCTTGACTGCTTCTGCCTCCAATAGATTTCCTAAGCACTAGTGTTTTAAGGAACAGCTTAAAAAGAGAATCCTAATGTGATTTCTTTATATTGTGTGTGTTCCTCATCTTATCCTAGTGTCTAAACTCTTCTCCATGGCTGGACCCCCAAATAATATTCCTTTACGTGCTAAGGGGTAACTAGAGAGTGGGATAGGTTTAATAACTACCCTAACCCTAACGCGTACCCTAACGCTAACCCCTACCCTAACACTAACACGTACCCTAATCCTAACCCGTACCCTAAACCGAGCCCTAACCCTAAAACTAACCCTAACCCTAACCCTAACCCATACCCTACGCCGTACCCGAAGCCCTCCCCGAACCCGTTCCCTAAGCCGTACCCTAAGCCTAACCCTAAGCCTAACCCTAACCCTAGGCTACCCTTGACTGCTTCTGCCTCCAATAGATTTCCTAAGCACTAGTGTTTTAAGGAACAGCTTAAAAAGAGAATCCTAATGTGATTTCTTTATAATGGGTGTGTTCCTTATCTTATCCTAGTGTCTAAACTCTTCTCCATGGCTGGACCCCCAAATAATATTCCTTTACGTGCTAAGGGGTAACTAGAGAGTGGGATAGGTTTAATAACTACCCTAACCCTAACGCGTACCCTAACGCTAACCCCTACCCTAACCCTAACACGTACCCTAATCCTAACCCGTACCCTAAACCGAGCCCTAACCCTAACACTAACCCTAACCCTAACCCTAACCCGTACCCTACGCCGTACCCGAAGCCCTCCCCGAACCCGTACCCTAAGCCGTACCCTAAGCCTAACCCTAAGCCTAACCCTAACCCTAGGCTACCCTTGACTGCTTCTGCCTCCAATAGATTTCCTAAGCACTAGTGTTTTAAGGAACAGCTTAAAAAGAGAATCCTAATGTGATTTCTTTATAATGTGTGTGTTCCTTATATTATCTTAGTGTCTAAACACTTCTCCATGGCTGGACCCCCAAATAATATTCCTTTACGTGCTAAGGAGTATCTAGAGAGTGGGATAGGTTTAATAACTACCCTAACCCTAATGCGTACCCTAACCCTAACCACTACCCTAACCCTAACACGTACCCTAATCCTAACCCGTACCCTAAACCGAGCCCTAACCCTAACACTAACCCTAACCCTAACCCTAACCCATACCCTACGCCGTACCCGAAGCCCTCCACGAACCCGTACCCTAAGCCGTACCCTAAGCCTAACCCTAAGCCTAACCCTAACCCTAGGCTACCCTCGACTGCTTCTGCCTCCAATAGATTTCCTAAGCACTAGTGTTTTAAGGAACAGCTTAAAAAGAGAATCCTAATGTGATTTCTTTATAATGGGTGTGTTCCTTATCTAATCCTAGTGTCTAAACTCTTCTCCATGGCTGGACCCCCAAATAATATTCCTTTATGTGCTAAGGGGTATCTAGAGAGTGGGATAGGTTTAATCACTACCCTAACCCTAAAGCGTACCATAACCCTAACCCCTACCCTAACCCTAACACGTACCCTAATCCTAACCCGTACCCTAAACCGAGCCCTAACCCTAACACTAACCCTAACCCTAACCCTAACCCATACCCTACGCCGTACCCGAAGCCCTCCCCGAACCCGTACCCTAAGCCGTACCCTAAGCCTAACCCTAAGCCTAACCCTAACCCTGGGCTACCCTTGACTGCTTCTGCCTCCAATAGATTTCCTAAGCACTAGTGTTTTAAGGAACAGCTTAAAAAGAGAATCCTAATGTGATTTCTTTATAATGGGTGTTTTCCTTATCTAATCCTAGTGTCTAAACTCTTCTCCATGGCTGGACACCCAAATAATATTCCTTTATGTGCTAAGGGGTATCTAGAGAGTGGGATAGGTTTAATCACTACCCTAACCCTAACGCGTACCATAACCCTAACCCCTACCCTAACCCTAACACGTACCCTAATCCTAACACGTACCCTAAACCGAGCCCTAACCCTAACACTAACCCTAACCCTAACCCTAACCCATACCCTACGCCGTACCCGAAGCCCTCCACGAACCCGTACCCTAAGCCGTACCCTAAGCCTAACCCTAACCCTAGGCTACCCTTGACTGCTTCTGCCTCCAATAGATTTCCTAAGCACTAGTGTTTTAAGGAACAGCTTAAAAAGAGAATCCTAATGTGATTTCTTTATAATGTGTGTGTTCCTTATCTTATCCTAGTGTCTAAACTCTTCTCCATGGCTGGACCCCCAAATAATATTCCTTTACGTGCTAAGGGGTAATTAGAGAGTGGGATAGGTTTAATAACTACCCTAACCCTAACGCGTACCCTAACGCTAACCCCTACCCTAACCCTAACACGTACCCTAATCCTAACCCGTACCCTAAACCGACCCCTAACCCTAACACTAACCCTAACCCCAACCCTAACCCATACCCTACGCCGTACCCGAAGTCCTCCCCGAACCCGTACCCTAAGCCGTACCCTAAGCCTAACCCTAAGCCTAACCCTAACCCTAGGCTACCCTTGACTGCTTCTGCCTCCAATAGATTTCCTAAGCACTAGTGTTTTAAGGAACAGCTTAAAAAGAGAATCCTAATGTGATTTCTTTATAATGGGTGTGTTCCTTATATTATCTTAGTGTCTAAACAGTTCTCCATGGCTGGACCCCCAAATAATATTCCTTTACGTGCTAAGGAGTATCTAGAGAGTGGGATAGGTTTAATAACTACCCTAACCCTAACGCGTACCCTAACCCTAACCCCTACCCTAACCCTAACACGTACCCTAATCCTAACCCGTACCCTAAACCGAGCCCTAACCCTAACACTAACCCTAACCCTAACCCTAACCCATACCCTACGCCGTACCCGAAGCCCTCCACGAACCCGTACCCTAAGCCGTACCCTAAGCCTAACCCTAACCCTAGGCTACCCTTGACTGCTTCTGCCTCCAATAGATTTCCTAAGCACTAGTGTTTTAAGGAACAGCTTAAAAAGAGAATCCTAATGTGATTTCTTTATAATGTGTGTGTTCCTTATCTTATCCTAGTGTCTAAACTCTTCTCCATGGCTGGACCCCCAAATAATATTCCTTTACGTGCTAAGGGGTAATTAGAGAGTGGGATAGGTTTAATAACTACCCTAACCCTAACGCGTACCCTAACGCTAACCCCTACCCTAACCCTAACACGTACCCTAATCCTAACCCGTACCCTAAACCGACCCCTAACCCTAACACTAACCCTAACCCCAACCCTAACCCATACCCTACGCCGTACCCGAAGTCCTCCCCGAACCCGTACCCTAAGCCGTACCCTAAGCCTAACCCTAAGCCTAACCCTAACCCTAGGCTACCCTTGACTGCTTCTGCCTCCAATAGATTTCCTAAGCACTAGTGTTTTAAGGAACAGCTTAAAAAGAGAATCCTAATGTGATTTCTTTATATTGTGTGTGTTCCTCATCTTATCCTAGTGTCTAAACTCTTCTCCATGGCTGGACCCCCAAATAATATTCCTTTACGTGCTAAGGGGTAACTAGAGAGTGGGATAGGTTTAATAACTACCCTAACCCTAACGCGTACCCTAACGCTAACCCCTACCCTAACACTAACACGTACCCTAATCCTAACCCGTACCCTAAACCGAGCCCTAACCCTAAAACTAACCCTAACCCTAACCCTAACCCATACCCTACGCCGTACCCGAAGCCCTCCCCGAACCCGTTCCCTAAGCCGTACCCTAAGCCTAACCCTAAGCCTAACCCTAACCCTAGGCTACCCTTGACTGCTTCTGCCTCCAATAGATTTCCTAAGCACTAGTGTTTTAAGGAACAGCTTAAAAAGAGAATCCTAATGTGATTTCTTTATAATGGGTGTGTTCCTTATCTTATCCTAGTGTCTAAACTCTTCTCCATGGCTGGACCCCCAAATAATATTCCTTTACGTGCTAAGGGGTAACTAGAGAGTGGGATAGGTTTAATAACTACCCTAACCCTAACGCGTACCCTAACGCTAACCCCTACCCTAACCCTAACACGTACCCTAATCCTAACCCGTACCCTAAACCGAGCCCTAACCCTAACACTAACCCTAACCCTAACCCTAACCCGTACCCTACGCCGTACCCGAAGCCCTCCCCGAACCCGTACCCTAAGCCGTACCCTAAGCCTAACCCTAAGCCTAACCCTAACCCTAGGCTACCCTTGACTGCTTCTGCCTCCAATAGATTTCCTAAGCACTAGTGTTTTAAGGAACAGCTTAAAAAGAGAATCCTAATGTGATTTCTTTATAATGTGTGTGTTCCTTATATTATCTTAGTGTCTAAACACTTCTCCATGGCTGGACCCCCAAATAATATTCCTTTACGTGCTAAGGAGTATCTAGAGAGTGGGATAGGTTTAATAACTACCCTAACCCTAATGCGTACCCTAACCCTAACCACTACCCTAACCCTAACACGTACCCTAATCCTAACCCGTACCCTAAACCGAGCCCTAACCCTAACACTAACCCTAACCCTAACCCTAACCCATACCCTACGCCGTACCCGAAGCCCTCCACGAACCCGTACCCTAAGCCGTACCCTAAGCCTAACCCTAAGCCTAACCCTAACCCTAGGCTACCCTCGACTGCTTCTGCCTCCAATAGATTTCCTAAGCACTAGTGTTTTAAGGAACAGCTTAAAAAGAGAATCCTAATGTGATTTCTTTATAATGGGTGTGTTCCTTATCTAATCCTAGTGTCTAAACTCTTCTCCATGGCTGGACCCCCAAATAATATTCCTTTATGTGCTAAGGGGTATCTAGAGAGTGGGATAGGTTTAATCACTACCCTAACCCTAAAGCGTACCATAACCCTAACCCCTACCCTAACCCTAACACGTACCCTAATCCTAACCCGTACCCTAAACCGAGCCCTAACCCTAACACTAACCCTAACCCTAACCCTAACCCATACCCTACGCCGTACCCGAAGCCCTCCCCGAACCCGTACCCTAAGCCGTACCCTAAGCCTAACCCTAAGCCTAACCCTAACCCTGGGCTACCCTTGACTGCTTCTGCCTCCAATAGATTTCCTAAGCACTAGTGTTTTAAGGAACAGCTTAAAAAGAGAATCCTAATGTGATTTCTTTATAATGGGTGTTTTCCTTATCTAATCCTAGTGTCTAAACTCTTCTCCATGGCTGGACACCCAAATAATATTCCTTTATGTGCTAAGGGGTATCTAGAGAGTGGGATAGGTTTAATCACTACCCTAACCCTAACGCGTACCATAACCCTAACCCCTACCCTAACCCTAACACGTACCCTAATCCTAACACGTACCCTAAACCGAGCCCTAACCCTAACACTAACCCTAACCCTAACCCTAACCCATACCCTACGCCGTACCCGAAGCCCTCCCCGAACCCGTACCCTAAGCCGTACCCTAAGCCTAACCCTAAGCCTAACCCTAACCCTAGGCTACCCTTGACTGCTTCTGCCTCCAATAGATTTCCTAAGCACTAGTGTTTTAAGGAACAGCTTAAAAAGAGAATCCTAATGTGATTTCTTTATAATGTGTGTGTTCCTTATCTTATCCTAGTGTCTAAACTCTTCTCCATGGCTGGACCCCCAAATAATATTCCTTTACGTGCTAAGGGGTAACTAGAGAGTGGGATAGGTTTAATAACTACCCTAACCCTAACGCGTACCCTAACGCTAACCCCTACCCTAACCCTAACACGTACCCTAATCCTAACCCGTACCCTAAACCGAGCCCTAACCCTAACACTAACCCTAACACTAACCCTAACCCATACCCTACGCCGTACCCGAAGCCCTCCCCGAACCCGTACCCTAAGCCGTACCCTAAGCCTAACCCTAAGCCTAACCCTAACCCTAGGCTACCCTTGACTGCTTCTGCCTCCAATAGATTTCCTAAGCACTAGTGTTTTAAGGAACAGCTTAAAAAGAGAATCCTAATGTGATTTCTTTATATTGTGTGTGTTCCTCATCTTATCCTAATGTCTAAACTCTTCTCCATGGCTGGACCCCCAAATAATATTCCTTTACGTGCTAAGGGGTAACTAGAGAGTGGGATAGGTTTAATAACTACCCTAACCCTAACGCGTACCCTAACGCTAACCCCTACCCTAACACTAACACGTACCCTAATCCTAACCCGTACCCTAAACCGAGCCCTAACCCTAAAACTAACCCTAACCCTAACCCTAACCCATACCCTACGCCGTACCCGAAGCCCTCCCCGAACCCGTTCCCTAAGCCGTACCCTAAGCCTAACCCTAAGCCTAACCCTAACCCTAGGCTACCCTTGACTGCTTCTGCCTCCAATAGATTTCCTAAGCACTAGTGTTTTAAGGAACAGCTTAAAAAGAG
Source organism: Balaenoptera physalus (assembly GCF_965194825.1). Lineage (NCBI taxonomy): Eukaryota > Metazoa > Chordata > Mammalia > Artiodactyla > Balaenopteridae > Balaenoptera > Balaenoptera physalus. The sequence goes on along the minus strand of NW_028126054.1, from coordinate 321,471 downwards.
AATCCTAATGTGATTTCTTTATAATGGGTGTGTTCCTTATATTATCTTAGTGTCTAAACAGTTCTCCATGGCTGGACCCCCAAATAATATTCCTTTACGTGCTAAGGAGTATCTAGAGAGTGGGATAGGTTTAATAACTACCCTAACCCTAACGCGTACCCTAACCCTAACCCCTACCCTAACCCTAACACGTACCCTAATCCTAACCCGTACCCTAAACCGAGCCCTAACCCTAACACTAACCCAGACCCTAACCCTAACCCATACCCTACGCCGTACCCGAAGCCCTCCACGAACCCGTACCCTAATCCGTACCCTAAGCCGTACCCTAAGCCTAACCCTAACCCTAGGCTACCCTTGACTGCTTCTGCCTCCAATAGATTTCCTAAGCACTAGTGTTTTAAGGAACAGCTTAAAAAGAGAATCCTAATGTGATTTCTTTATAATGCGTGTGTTCCTTATCTTATCCTAGTGTCTAAACTCTTCTCCATGGCTGGACCCCCAAATAATATTCCTTTACGTGCTAAGGGGTAACTAGAGAGTGGGATAGGTTTAATAACTACCCTAACCCTAACGCGTACCCTAACGCTAACCCCTACCCTAACCCTAACACGTACCCTAATTCTAACCCGTACCCTAAACCGACCCCTAACCCTAACACTAACCCTAACCCTAACCCTAACCCATACCCTACGCCGTACCCGAAGCCCTCCCCGAACCCGTACCGTAAGCCGTACCCTAAGCCTATCCCTAAGCCTAACCCTAACCCTAGGCTACCCTTGACTCCTTCTGCCTCCAATAGATTTCCTAAGCATTAGTGTTTTAAGGAACAGCTTAAAAAGAGAATCCTAATGTGATTTCTTTATAATGGGTGTGTTCCTTATCTTATCCTAGTGTCTAAACTTTTCTCCATGGCTGGACCCCAAATAATATTCCTTTTCGTGCTAGGGGGTATCTAGAGAGTGGGATTGGTTTAATCACTACCCTAACCCTAACACGTACACTAACCCTAACCACTACCCTAACCCTAACACGTACCCTAATCCTAACCCAGACCCTAAACCGAGCCCTAACCCTAACACTAACCCTAACCCTAACCCTAACCCATACCTTACGCTGTACCCGAAGCCCTCCCCGAACCCGTACCCTAATCCTAACCCTAAGCCTAACCCTAACCCTAGGCTACCCTTGACTGCTTCTGCCTCCAATAGATTTCCTAAGCACTAGTGTTTTAAGGAACAGCTTAAAAAGAGAATCCTAATGTGATTTCTTTATAATGGGTGTGTTCCTTATCTTATCCTAGTGTCTAAACTCTTCTCCATGGCTGGACCCCCAAATAATATTCCTTTACGTGCTAAGGGGAATCTAGAGAGTGGGATAGGTTTAATAACAACCCTAACCCTAACGCGTACCCTAACCCTAACCCCTACACTAAACCTAACCCGTACCCTAAACCGAGCCCTAACCCTAACACTAACCCTAAACCTAACCCTAACCCATACCCTACGCCGTACCCGAAGCCCTCCCCGAACCCGTACCCTAAGCCGTACCCTAAGCCTAACCCTAAGCCTAACCCTAACCCTACGCTACCGTTGACTGATTCTGCCTCCAATAGATTTCCTAAGCACTAGTGTTTTAAGGAAGAGCTTAAAAAGAGAATCCTAATGTGATTTCTTTGTAATGTGTGTGTTCCTTATATTATATTAGTGTCTAAACTCTTCTCCATGGCTGGACCCCTAATAATATTCCTTTACGTGCTAAGGGGTATCTAGAGAGTGGGATAGGTTTAATAACTACCCTAACCCTAACGCGTACCCTAACCCTAACCCCTACTCTAACCCTAACAAGTACCCTAATCCTAACCCGTACCCTAAACCGAGCCCTAACCCTAACACTAACCCTAACCCTAACCCATACCCTACGCCGTACCCGAAGCACTCCCCGAAGCCGTACCCTAAGCCGTACCCGAAGCCTAACCCTAACCCTAGGCTACCATTGACTGCTTCTGCCTCCAATAGATTTCCTAAGCACTAGTGTTTTAAGGAACAGCTTAAAAAGGGAATCCTAATGTGATTTCTTTATAATGGGTGTGTTCCTTATCTTATCCTATTGTCTAAACTCTTCTCCATGGCTGGACGCCCAAATAATATTCCTTTACGTGCTAAGGGGTATCTAGAGAGTGGGATAGGTTTAATAACTACCCTAACCCTAACGCGTACCCTAACCCTAACCCCTACCCTAACCCTAACACGTACCCTAATCCTAACCCGTACCGTAAACCGAGCCCTAACCCTAACACTAACCCTAACCCTAACCCTAACGCATACCCTACGCCGTACCCGAAGCCCTCCCCGAACCTGTACCCTAAGCCGTACCCTAAGCCTAACCCTAAGCCTAACCCTAACCCTAGGCTACCCTTGACTGCTTCTGCCTCCAATAGATTTCCAAAGCACTAGAGTTTTAAGGAACAGCTTAAAAAGAGAATCCTAATGTGATTTCTTTATAATGTGTGTGTTCCTTATATTATCTTAGTGTCTAAACTCTTCTCCATGGCTGGACCCCCAAATAATATTCCTTTACGTGCTAAGGGGTAACTAGAGAGTGGGATAGGTTTAATAACTACCCTTACCCTAACGCGTACCCTAACGCTAACCCCTACCCTAACCCTAACACGTACCCTAATCCTAACCCGTACCCTAAACCGAGCCCTAACCGTAACACTAACCCTAACCTTAACCCTAACCCATACCCTACGCCGTACCCGAAGCCCTCCCCGAACCCGTACCATAAGCCGTACCCTAAGCCTAACCCTAAGCCTAACCCTAACCCTAGGCTACCCTTGACTGCTTCTGCCTCCAATAGATTTCCTAAGCACTAGTGTTTTAAGGAACAGCTTAAAAAGAGAATCCTAATGTGATTTCTTTATAATGTGTGTGTTCCTTATATTATCTTAGTGTCTAAACTCTTCTCCATGGCTGGACCCCCAAATAATATTCCTTTACGTGCTAAGGGGTATCTAGAGAGTGGGATAGGTTTAATAACTACCCTAACCGTAACGCGTACCCTAACCCTAACCCCTACCCTAACCCTAACATATACCCTAATCCTAACCCGTACCCTAAACCGAGCCCTAACCCTAACACTAACCCTAACCCTAACCGTAACCCATACCCTACGCCGTACCCGAAGCCCTCCCCGAACACGTACCCTAAGCCGTACCCTAAGCCTAACCGTAAGCCTAACCCTAACCCTAGGCTACCCTTGACTGCTTCTGCCTCCAATAGATTTCCTAAGCACTAGTGTTTTAAGGAACAGCATAAAAAGAGAATCCTAATGTGATTTCTTTATAATGTGTGTGTTCCTTATATTATCTTAGTGTCTAAACTCTTCTCCATGGCTGGACCCCCAAATAATATTCCTTGACGTGCTAAGGGGTATCTAGAGAGTGGGATAGGTTTAATCACTACCCTAACCCTAACACGTACACTAACCCTAACCACTAACCTAACCCTAACACGTACCCTAATCCTAACCCATACGCTAAACCGAGCCCTAACCCTAACACTAACCCTAACCCTAACCCTAACCCATACCCTACGCCGTATCCGAACCCCTCCCAGAACCCGTACCCTAAGCCGTACCATAACCCTAACCCTAAGCCTAACCCTAACCCTAGGCTACCCTTGACTGCTTCTGCCTCCAATAGATTTCCTAAGCACTAGTGTTTTAAGGAACTGCTTAAAAAGAGAATCCTAATGTGATTTCTTTATAATGGATGTGTTCCTCATCTTATCCTAGTGTCTAAATTCTTCTCCATGGCTGGACCCCCAAATAATATTCCTTTACGTGCTAAGGAGTATCTAGAGAGTGGGATAGTTTTAATAACTACCCTAACCCTAACACGTACCCTAACCCTAACCCCTACCCTAACCCTAACACGTACCCAAATCCTAAACCGTACCCTAAACCGAGCCCTAACCCTAACACTAACCCTAACCCTAACCCTAACCCATACCCTACGCCGTACCCGAAGCCCTCCCCGAACCCGTACCCTAAGCCGTACCCTAAGCCTAACCCTAAGCCTAACCCTAACCCTAGGCTACCGTTGACTGATTCTGCCTCCAATAGATTTCCTAAGCCCTAGTGTTTTAAGGAACAGCTTAAAAAGAGAATCCTAATGTGATTTCTTTATAATGGGTATGTTCCTTATCTTATCCTAGTGTCTAAAGATTTCTCCATGGCTGGACCCCCAAATCATATTCCTTTACGTGCTAAGGGGTATCTAGAGAGTGGGATAGGTTTAATCACTACCCTAACCCTAACACGTACACTAACCCTAACCACTACCCTAACCCTAACACGTACCCTAATCCTAACCCATACCCTAAACCGAGCCCTAACCCTAACACTAACCCTAACCCTAACCCTAACCCATACCCTACGCCGTATCCGAACCCCTCCCAGAACCCGTACCCTAAGCCGTACCATAACCCTAACCCTAAGCCTAACCCTAACCCTAGGCTACCCTTGACTGCTTCTGCCTCCAGTAGATTTCCTAAGCACTAGTGTTTTAAGGAACAGCTTAAAAAGAGAATCCTAATGTGATTTCTTTATAATGGGTGTGTTCCTCATTTTATCCTAGTGTCTAAACTCTTCTCCATGGCTGGACCCCCAAATAATATTCCTTTACGTGCTAAGGAGTATCTAGAGAGTGGGATAGTTTTAATAACTACCCTAACCCTAACGCGTACCCTAACGCTAACCCCTACCCTAACACTAACACGTACCCTAATCCTAACCCGTACCCTAAACTGAGCCCTAACCCTAACACTAACCCTAACCCTAACCCTAACCCATACCCTACGCCGTACCCGAAGCCCTCCCCGAACCCGTACCCTAAGCCATACCCTAAGCCTAACCCTAAGCCTAACCCTAACCCTAGGCTACCCTTGACTGCTTCTGCCTCCAATAGATTTCCTAAGCACTAGTGTTTTAAGGAACAGCTTAAAAAGAGAATCCTAATGTGATTTCTTTATAATGTGTGTGTTCCTTATCTTATCCTAGTGTCTAAACACTTCTCCATGGCTGCACCCCCAAATAATATTCCTTTACGTGCTAAGGAGTATCTAGAGAGTGGGATAGGTTTAATAACTACCCTAACCCTAACGCGTACCCTAACCCTAACCCCTACCCTAACCCTAACACGTACCCTAATCCTAACCCGTACCCTAAACCGAGCCCTAACCCTAACACTAACCCTAACCCTAACCCTAACCCATACCCTACGCCGTACCCGAAGCCCTCCACGAACCCGTACCCTAAGCCGTACCCTAAGCCTAACCCTAAGCCTAACACTAACCCTAGGCTACCCTTGACTGCTTCTGCCTCCAATAGATTTCCTAAGCACTAGTGTTTTAAGGAACAGCTTAAAAAGAGAATCCTAATGTGATTTCTTTATAATGTGTGTGTTCCTTATTTTATCCTAGTGTCTAAACTCTTCTCCATGGCTAGACCCCCAAATAATATTCCTTTACGTGCTAAGGGGTAACTAGAGAGTGGGATAGGTTTAATAACTACCCTAACCCTAACGCGTACCCTAACGCTAATCCCTACCCTAACACTAACACGTACCCTAATCCTAACCCGTACCCTAAACCGAGCCCTAACCCTAACACTAACCCTAACCCTAACCCTAACCCATACCCTATGCCGTACCCGAAGCCCTCCCTGAACCAGTACCCTAAGCCGTACCCTAAGCCTAACCCTAAGCCTAACCCTAACCCTAGGCTACCCTTGACTGCTTCTGCCTCCAATAGATTTCCTAAGCACTAGTGTTTTAAGGAACAGCTTAAAAAGAGAATCCTAATGTGATTTCTTTATAATGTGTGTGTTCCTTATATTATCTTAGTGTCTAAACACTTCTCCTTGGCTGCACCCCCAAATAATATTCCTTTACGTGCTAAGGAGTATCTAGAGAGTGGGATAGGTTTAATAACTACCCTAACCCTAACGCGTACCCTAACCCTAACCCCTACCCTAACCCTAACACGTACCCTAATCCTAACCCGTACCCTAAACCGAGCCCTAACCCTAACACTAACCCTAACCCTAACCCTAACCCATACCCTACGCCGTACCCGAAGCCCTCCACGAACCCGTACCCTAAGCCGTACCCTAAGCCTAACCCTAAGCCTAACCCTAACCCTAGGCTACCCTTGACTGCTTCTGCCTCCAATAGATTTCCTAAGCACTAGTGTTTTAAGGAACAGCTTAAAAAGAGAATCCTAATGTGATTTCTTTATAATGTGTGTGTTCCTTATATTATCTTAGTGTCTAAACACTTCTCCATGGCTGGACCCCCAAATAATATTCCTTTACGTGCTAAGGAGTATCTAGAGAGTGGGATAGGTTTAATAACTACCCTAACCCTAACGCGTACCCTAACCCTAACCCCTACCCTAACCCTAACACGTACCCTAATCCTAACCCGTACCCTAAACCGAGCCCTAACCCTAACACTAACCCTAACCCTAACCCTAACCCATACCCTACGCCGTAGCCGAAGCCCTCCACGAACCCGTACCCTAAGCCGTACCCTAAGCCTAACCCTAAGCCTAACCCTAACCCTAGGCTACCCTTGATTGCTTCTGCCTCCAATAGATTTCCTAAGCACTAGTGTTTTAAGGAACAGCTTAAAAAGAGAATCCTAATGTGATTTCTTTATAATGGGTGTGTTCCTTACCTAATCCTAGTGTCTAAACTCTTCTCCATGGCTGGACCCCCAAATAATATTCCTTTATGTGCTAAGGGGTATCTAGAGAGTGGGATAGGTTTAATCACTACCCTAACCCTAACGCGTACCATAACCCTAACCCCTACCCTAACCCTAACACGTACCCTAATCCTAACCCGTACCCTAAACCGAGCCCTAACCCTAACACTAACCCTAACCCTAACCCTAACCCATACCCTACGCCGTACCCGAAGCCCTCCCCGAACCCATACCCTAAGGCGTACCCTAAGCCTAACCCTAAGCCTAACCCTAACCCTAGGCTACCCTTGACTGCTTCTGCCTCCAATAGATTTCCTAAGCACTAGTGTTTTAAGGAACAGCTTAAAAAGAGAATCCTAATGTGATTTCTTTATATTGTGTGTGTTCCTCATCTTATCCTAGTGTCTAAACTCTTCTCCATGGCTGGACCCCCAAATAATATTCCTTTACGTGCTAAGGGGTAACTAGAGAGTGGGATAGGTTTAATAACTACCCTAACCCTAACGCGTACCCTAACGCTAACCCCTACCCTAACACTAACACGTACCCTAATCCTAACCCGTACCCTAAACCGAGCCCTAACCCTAACACTAACCCTAACCCTAACCCTAACCCATACCCTACGCCGTACCCGAAGCCCTCCCCGAACCCGTACCCTAAGCCGTACCCTAAGCCTAACACTAAGCCTAACCCTAACCCTAGGCTACCCTTGACTGCTTCTGCCTCCAATAGATTTCCTAAGCACTAGTGTTTTAAGGAACAGCTTAAAAAGAGAATCCTAATGTGATTTCTTTATATTGTGTGTGTTCCTCATCTTATCCTAGTGTCTAAACTCTTCTCCATGGCTGGACCCCCAAATAATATTCCTTTACGTGCTAACGGGTAACTAGAGAGTGGGATAGGTTTAATAACTACCCTAACCCTAACGCGTACCCTAACGCTAACCCCTACCCTAACACTAACACGTACCCTAATCCTAACCCGTACCCTAAACCGAGCCCTAACCCTAACACTAACCCTAACCCTAACCCTAACCCATACCCTACGCCGTACCCGAAGCCCTCCCCGAACCCGTACCCTAAGCCGTACCCTAAGCCTAACCCTAAGCCTAACCCTAACCCTAGGCTACCCTTGACTGCTTCTGCCTCCAATAGATTTCCTAAGCACTAGTGTTTAAAGGAACAGCTTAAAAAGAAAATCCTAATGTGATTTCTTTATATTGTGTGTGTTCCTCATCTTATGCTAGTGTCTAAACTCTTCTCCATGGCTGGACCCCCAAATAATATTCCTTTACGTGCTAAGGGGTAACTAGAGAGTGGGATAGGTTTAATAACTACCCTAACCCTAACGCGTACACTAACGCTAACCCCTACCCTAACACTAACACGTACCCTAATCCTAACCCGTACCCTAAACCGAGCCCTAACCCTAACACTAACCCTAACCCTAACCCTAACCCATACCCTACGCCGTACCCGAAGCCCTCCCCGAACCCGTACCCTAAGCCGTACCCTAAGCCTAACCCTAAGCCTAACCCTAACCCTAGGCTACCCTTGACTGCTTCTGCCTCCAATAGATTTCCTAAGCACTAGTGTTTTAAGGAACAGCTTAAAAAGAGAATCCTAATGTGATTTCTTTATAATGGGTGTGTTCATTATCTTTTCCTAGTGTCTAAACTCTTCTCCATGGCTGGACCCCCAATTAATATTCCTTTACGTACTAAGGGGTAACTAGAGAGTGGGATAGGTTTAATAACTACCCTAACCCTAACGCGTACCCTAACGCTAACCCCTACCCTAACCCTAACACGTACCCTAATCCTAACCCGTACCCTAAACCGAGCCCTAACCCTAACACTAACCCTAACCCTAACCCTAACCCGTACCCTACGCCGTACCCGAAGCCCTCCCCGAACCCGTACCCTAAGCCGTACCCTAAGCCTAACCCTAAGCCTAACCCTAACCCTAGGCTACCCTTGACTGCTTCTGCCTCCAATAGATTTCCTAAGCACTAGTGTTTTAAGGAACAGCTTAAAAAGAGAATCCTAATGTGATTTCTTTATAATGTGTGTGTTCCTTATATTATCTTAGTGTCTAAACACTTCTCCATGCCTGGACCCCCAAATAATATTCCTTTACGTGCTAAGGAGTATCTAGAGAGTGGGATAGGTTTAATAACTACCCTAACCCTAACGCGTACCCTAACCCTAACCCCTACCCTAACCCTAACACGTACCCTAATCCTAACCCGTACCCTAAACCGAGCCCTAACCCTAACACTAACCCTAACCCTAACCCTAACCCATACCCTACGCCGTAGCCGAAGCCCTCCACGAACCCGTACCCTAAGCCGTACCCTAAGCCTAACCCTAAGCCTAACCCTAAGCCTAGGCTACCCTTGACTGCTTCTGCCTCCAATAGATTTCCTAAGCACTAGTGTTTTAAGGAACAGCTTAAAAAGAGAATCCTAATGTGATTTCTTTATAATGTGTGTGTTCCTTATCTTATCCTAGTGTCTAAACTCTTCTCCATGGCTGGACCCCCAAATAATATTACTTTACGTGCTAAGGGGTAACTAGAGAGTGGGATAGGTTTAATAACTACCCTAACCCTAACGCGTACCCTAACGCTAACCCCTACCCTAACACTAACACGTACCCTAATCCTAACCCGTACCCTAAACCGAGCCCTAACCCTAACACTAACCCTAACCCTAACCCTAACCCATACCCTACGCCGTACCCGAAGCCCTCCCCGAACCCGTACCCTAAGCCGTACCCTAAGCCTAACCCTAAGCCTAACCCTAACCCTAGGCTACCCTTGACTGCTTCTGCCTCCAATAGATTTCCTAAGCACTAGTGTTTTAAGGAACAGCTTAAAAAGAGAATCCTAATGTGATTTCTTTATAATGTGTGTGTTCCTTATATTATCTTAGTGTCTAAACACTTCTCCATGGCTGGACCCCCAAATAATATTCCTTTACGTGCTAAGGAGTATCTAGAGAGTGGGATAGGTTTAATAACTACCCTAACCCTAACGCGTACCCTAACCCTAACCCCTACCCTAACCCTAACACGTACCCTAATCCTAACCCGTACCCTAAACCGAGCCCTAACCCTAACACTAACCCTAACCCTAACCCTAACCCATACCCTACGCCGTACCCGAAGCCCTCCACGAACCCGTACCCTAAGCCGTACCCTAAGCCTAACCCTAAGCCTAACCCTAACCCTAGGCTACCCTTGACTGCTTCTGCCTCCAATAGATTTCCTAAGCACTAGTGTTTTAAGGAACAGCTTAAAAAGAGAATCCTAATGTGATTTCTTTATAATGTGTGTGTTCCTTATCTTATCCTAGTGTCTAAACACTTCTCCATGGCTGCACCCCCAAATAATATTCCTTTACGTGCTAAGGAGTATCTAGAGAGTGGGACAGGTTTAATAACTACACTAACCCTAACGCGTACCCTAACCCTAACCCCTACCCTAACCCTAACACGTACCCTAATCCTAACCCGTACCCTAAACCGAGCCCTAACCCTAACACTAACCCTAACCCTAACCCTAACCCATACCCTACGCCGTACCCGAAGCCCTCCACGAACCCGTACCCTAAGCCGTACCCTAAGCCTAACCCTAAGCCTAACCCTAACCCTAGGCTACCCTTGACTGCTTCTGCCTCCAATAGATTTCCTAAGCACTAGTGTTTTAAGGAACAGCTTAAAAAGAGAATCCTAATGTGATTTCTTTATAATGTGTGTGTTCCTTATCTTATCCTAGTGTCTAAACTCTTCTCCATGGCTGGACCCCCAAATAATATTCCTTTACGTGCTAAGGGGTAACTAGAGAGTGGGATAGGTTTAATAACTACCCTAACCCTAACGCGTACCCTAACGCTAACCCCTACCCTAACACTAACACGTACCCTAATCCTAACCCGTACCCTAAACCGAGCCCTAACCCTAACACTAACCCTAACCCTAACCCTAACCCATACCCTATGCCGTACCCGAAGCCCTCCCTGAACCCGTACCCTAAGCCGTACCCTAAGCCTAACCCTAAGCCTAACCCTAACCCTAGGCTACCCTTGACTGCTTCTGCCTCCAATAGATTTCCTAAGCACTAGTGTTTTAAGGAACAGCTTAAAAAGAGAATCCTAATGTGATTTCTTTATAATGTGTGTGTTCCTTATATTATCTTAGTGTCTAAACACTTCTCCATGGCTGCACCCCCAAATAATATTCCTTTACGTGCTAAGGAGTATCTAGAGAGTGGGATAGGTTTAATAACTACCCTAACCCTAACGCGTACCCTAACCCTAACCCCTACCCTAACCCTAACACGTACCCTAATCCTAACCCGTACCCTAAACCGAGCCCTAACCCTAACACTAACCCTAACCCTAACCCTAACCCATACCCTACGCCGTACCCGAAGCCCTCCACGAACCCGTACCCTAAGCCGTACCCTAAGCCTAACCCTAAGCCTAACCCTAACCCTAGGCTACCCTTGACTGCTTCTGCCTCCAATAGATTTCCTAAGCACTAGTGTTTTAAGGAACAGCTTAAAAAGAGAATCCTAATGTGATTTCTTTATAATGTGTGTGTTCCTTATCTTATCCTAGTGTCTAAACTCTTCTCCATGGCTGGACCCCTAATAATATTCCTTTACGTGCTAAGGGGTATCTAGAGAGTGGGATAGGTTTAATAACTACCCTAACCCTAACGCGTACCCTAACCCTAACCCCTACTCTAACCCTAACAAGTACCCTAATCCTAACCCGTACCCTAAACCGAGCCCTAACCCTAACACTAACCCTAACCCTAACCCATACCCTACGCCGTACCCGAAGCACTCCCCGAAGCCGTACCCTAAGCCGTACCCGAAGCCTAACCCTAACCCTAGGCTACCATTGACTGCTTCTGCCTCCAATAGATTTCCTAAGCACTAGTGTTTTAAGGAACAGCTTAAAAAGGGAATCCTAATGTGATTTCTTTATAATGGGTGTGTTCCTTATCTTATCCTATTGTCTAAACTCTTCTCCATGGCTGGACGCCCAAATAATATTCCTTTACGTGCTAAGGGGTATCTAGAGAGTGGGATAGGTTTAATAACTACCCTAACCCTAACGCGTACCCTAACCCTAACCCCTACCCTAACCCTAACACGTACCCTAATCCTAACCCGTACCGTAAACCGAGCCCTAACCCTAACACTAACCCTAACCCTAACCCTAACGCATACCCTACGCCGTACCCGAAGCCCTCCCCGAACCTGTACCCTAAGCCGTACCCTAAGCCTAACCCTAAGCCTAACCCTAACCCTAGGCTACCCTTGACTGCTTCTGCCTCCAATAGATTTCCAAAGCACTAGAGTTTTAAGGAACAGCTTAAAAAGAGAATCCTAATGTGATTTCTTTATAATGTGTGTGTTCCTTATATTATCTTAGTGTCTAAACTCTTCTCCATGGCTGGACCCCCAAATAATATTCCTTTACGTGCTAAGGGGTAACTAGAGAGTGGGATAGGTTTAATAACTACCCTTACCCTAACGCGTACCCTAACGCTAACCCCTACCCTAACCCTAACACGTACCCTAATCCTAACCCGTACCCTAAACCGAGCCCTAACCGTAACACTAACCCTAACCTTAACCCTAACCCATACCCTACGCCGTACCCGAAGCCCTCCCCGAACCCGTACCATAAGCCGTACCCTAAGCCTAACCCTAAGCCTAACCCTAACCCTAGGCTACCCTTGACTGCTTCTGCCTCCAATAGATTTCCTAAGCACTAGTGTTTTAAGGAACAGCTTAAAAAGAGAATCCTAATGTGATTTCTTTATAATGTGTGTGTTCCTTATATTATCTTAGTGTCTAAACTCTTCTCCATGGCTGGACCCCCAAATAATATTCCTTTACGTGCTAAGGGGTATCTAGAGAGTGGGATAGGTTTAATAACTACCCTAACCGTAACGCGTACCCTAACCCTAACCCCTACCCTAACCCTAACATATACCCTAATCCTAACCCGTACCCTAAACCGAGCCCTAACCCTAACACTAACCCTAACCCTAACCGTAACCCATACCCTACGCCGTACCCGAAGCCCTCCCCGAACACGTACCCTAAGCCGTACCCTAAGCCTAACCGTAAGCCTAACCCTAACCCTAGGCTACCCTTGACTGCTTCTGCCTCCAATAGATTTCCTAAGCACTAGTGTTTTAAGGAACAGCATAAAAAGAGAATCCTAATGTGATTTCTTTATAATGTGTGTGTTCCTTATATTATCTTAGTGTCTAAACTCTTCTCCATGGCTGGACCCCCAAATAATATTCCTTGACGTGCTAAGGGGTATCTAGAGAGTGGGATAGGTTTAATCACTACCCTAACCCTAACACGTACACTAACCCTAACCACTAACCTAACCCTAACACGTACCCTAATCCTAACCCATACGCTAAACCGAGCCCTAACCCTAACACTAACCCTAACCCTAACCCTAACCCATACCCTACGCCGTATCCGAACCCCTCCCAGAACCCGTACCCTAAGCCGTACCATAACCCTAACCCTAAGCCTAACCCTAACCCTAGGCTACCCTTGACTGCTTCTGCCTCCAATAGATTTCCTAAGCACTAGTGTTTTAAGGAACTGCTTAAAAAGAGAATCCTAATGTGATTTCTTTATAATGGATGTGTTCCTCATCTTATCCTAGTGTCTAAATTCTTCTCCATGGCTGGACCCCCAAATAATATTCCTTTACGTGCTAAGGAGTATCTAGAGAGTGGGATAGTTTTAATAACTACCCTAACCCTAACACGTACCCTAACCCTAACCCCTACCCTAACCCTAACACGTACCCAAATCCTAAACCGTACCCTAAACCGAGCCCTAACCCTAACACTAACCCTAACCCTAACCCTAACCCATACCCTACGCCGTACCCGAAGCCCTCCCCGAACCCGTACCCTAAGCCGTACCCTAAGCCTAACCCTAAGCCTAACCCTAACCCTAGGCTACCGTTGACTGATTCTGCCTCCAATAGATTTCCTAAGCCCTAGTGTTTTAAGGAACAGCTTAAAAAGAGAATCCTAATGTGATTTCTTTATAATGGGTATGTTCCTTATCTTATCCTAGTGTCTAAAGATTTCTCCATGGCTGGACCCCCAAATCATATTCCTTTACGTGCTAAGGGGTATCTAGAGAGTGGGATAGGTTTAATCACTACCCTAACCCTAACACGTACACTAACCCTAACCACTACCCTAACCCTAACACGTACCCTAATCCTAACCCATACCCTAAACCGAGCCCTAACCCTAACACTAACCCTAACCCTAACCCTAACCCATACCCTACGCCGTATCCGAACCCCTCCCAGAACCCGTACCCTAAGCCGTACCATAACCCTAACCCTAAGCCTAACCCTAACCCTAGGCTACCCTTGACTGCTTCTGCCTCCAGTAGATTTCCTAAGCACTAGTGTTTTAAGGAACAGCTTAAAAAGAGAATCCTAATGTGATTTCTTTATAATGGGTGTGTTCCTCATTTTATCCTAGTGTCTAAACTCTTCTCCATGGCTGGACCCCCAAATAATATTCCTTTACGTGCTAAGGAGTATCTAGAGAGTGGGATAGTTTTAATAACTACCCTAACCCTAACGCGTACCCTAACGCTAACCCCTACCCTAACACTAACACGTACCCTAATCCTAACCCGTACCCTAAACTGAGCCCTAACCCTAACACTAACCCTAACCCTAACCCTAACCCATACCCTACGCCGTACCCGAAGCCCTCCCCGAACCCGTACCCTAAGCCATACCCTAAGCCTAACCCTAAGCCTAACCCTAACCCTAGGCTACCCTTGACTGCTTCTGCCTCCAATAGATTTCCTAAGCACTAGTGTTTTAAGGAACAGCTTAAAAAGAGAATCCTAATGTGATTTCTTTATAATGTGTGTGTTCCTTATCTTATCCTAGTGTCTAAACACTTCTCCATGGCTGCACCCCCAAATAATATTCCTTTACGTGCTAAGGAGTATCTAGAGAGTGGGATAGGTTTAATAACTACCCTAACCCTAACGCGTACCCTAACCCTAACCCCTACCCTAACCCTAACACGTACCCTAATCCTAACCCGTACCCTAAACCGAGCCCTAACCCTAACACTAACCCTAACCCTAACCCTAACCCATACCCTACGCCGTACCCGAAGCCCTCCACGAACCCGTACCCTAAGCCGTACCCTAAGCCTAACCCTAAGCCTAACACTAACCCTAGGCTACCCTTGACTGCTTCTGCCTCCAATAGATTTCCTAAGCACTAGTGTTTTAAGGAACAGCTTAAAAAGAGAATCCTAATGTGATTTCTTTATAATGTGTGTGTTCCTTATTTTATCCTAGTGTCTAAACTCTTCTCCATGGCTAGACCCCCAAATAATATTCCTTTACGTGCTAAGGGGTAACTAGAGAGTGGGATAGGTTTAATAACTACCCTAACCCTAACGCGTACCCTAACGCTAATCCCTACCCTAACACTAACACGTACCCTAATCCTAACCCGTACCCTAAACCGAGCCCTAACCCTAACACTAACCCTAACCCTAACCCTAACCCATACCCTATGCCGTACCCGAAGCCCTCCCTGAACCAGTACCCTAAGCCGTACCCTAAGCCTAACCCTAAGCCTAACCCTAACCCTAGGCTACCCTTGACTGCTTCTGCCTCCAATAGATTTCCTAAGCACTAGTGTTTTAAGGAACAGCTTAAAAAGAGAATCCTAATGTGATTTCTTTATAATGTGTGTGTTCCTTATATTATCTTAGTGTCTAAACACTTCTCCTTGGCTGCACCCCCAAATAATATTCCTTTACGTGCTAAGGAGTATCTAGAGAGTGGGATAGGTTTAATAACTACCCTAACCCTAACGCGTACCCTAACCCTAACCCCTACCCTAACCCTAACACGTACCCTAATCCTAACCCGTACCCTAAACCGAGCCCTAACCCTAACACTAACCCTAACCCTAACCCTAACCCATACCCTACGCCGTACCCGAAGCCCTCCACGAACCCGTACCCTAAGCCGTACCCTAAGCCTAACCCTAAGCCTAACCCTAACCCTAGGCTACCCTTGACTGCTTCTGCCTCCAATAGATTTCCTAAGCACTAGTGTTTTAAGGAACAGCTTAAAAAGAGAATCCTAATGTGATTTCTTTATAATGTGTGTGTTCCTTATATTATCTTAGTGTCTAAACACTTCTCCATGGCTGGACCCCCAAATAATATTCCTTTACGTGCTAAGGAGTATCTAGAGAGTGGGATAGGTTTAATAACTACCCTAACCCTAACGCGTACCCTAACCCTAACCCCTACCCTAACCCTAACACGTACCCTAATCCTAACCCGTACCCTAAACCGAGCCCTAACCCTAACACTAACCCTAACCCTAACCCTAACCCATACCCTACGCCGTAGCCGAAGCCCTCCACGAACCCGTACCCTAAGCCGTACCCTAAGCCTAACCCTAAGCCTAACCCTAACCCTAGGCTACCCTTGATTGCTTCTGCCTCCAATAGATTTCCTAAGCACTAGTGTTTTAAGGAACAGCTTAAAAAGAGAATCCTAATGTGATTTCTTTATAATGGGTGTGTTCCTTACCTAATCCTAGTGTCTAAACTCTTCTCCATGGCTGGACCCCCAAATAATATTCCTTTATGTGCTAAGGGGTATCTAGAGAGTGGGATAGGTTTAATCACTACCCTAACCCTAACGCGTACCATAACCCTAACCCCTACCCTAACCCTAACACGTACCCTAATCCTAACCCGTACCCTAAACCGAGCCCTAACCCTAACACTAACCCTAACCCTAACCCTAACCCATACCCTACGCCGTACCCGAAGCCCTCCCCGAACCCATACCCTAAGGCGTACCCTAAGCCTAACCCTAAGCCTAACCCTAACCCTAGGCTACCCTTGACTGCTTCTGCCTCCAATAGATTTCCTAAGCACTAGTGTTTTAAGGAACAGCTTAAAAAGAGAATCCTAATGTGATTTCTTTATATTGTGTGTGTTCCTCATCTTATCCTAGTGTCTAAACTCTTCTCCATGGCTGGACCCCCAAATAATATTCCTTTACGTGCTAAGGGGTAACTAGAGAGTGGGATAGGTTTAATAACTACCCTAACCCTAACGCGTACCCTAACGCTAACCCCTACCCTAACACTAACACGTACCCTAATCCTAACCCGTACCCTAAACCGAGCCCTAACCCTAACACTAACCCTAACCCTAACCCTAACCCATACCCTACGCCGTACCCGAAGCCCTCCCCGAACCCGTACCCTAAGCCGTACCCTAAGCCTAACACTAAGCCTAACCCTAACCCTAGGCTACCCTTGACTGCTTCTGCCTCCAATAGATTTCCTAAGCACTAGTGTTTTAAGGAACAGCTTAAAAAGAGAATCCTAATGTGATTTCTTTATATTGTGTGTGTTCCTCATCTTATCCTAGTGTCTAAACTCTTCTCCATGGCTGGACCCCCAAATAATATTCCTTTACGTGCTAACGGGTAACTAGAGAGTGGGATAGGTTTAATAACTACCCTAACCCTAACGCGTACCCTAACGCTAACCCCTACCCTAACACTAACACGTACCCTAATCCTAACCCGTACCCTAAACCGAGCCCTAACCCTAACACTAACCCTAACCCTAACCCTAACCCATACCCTACGCCGTACCCGAAGCCCTCCCCGAACCCGTACCCTAAGCCGTACCCTAAGCCTAACCCTAAGCCTAACCCTAACCCTAGGCTACCCTTGACTGCTTCTGCCTCCAATAGATTTCCTAAGCACTAGTGTTTAAAGGAACAGCTTAAAAAGAAAATCCTAATGTGATTTCTTTATATTGTGTGTGTTCCTCATCTTATGCTAGTGTCTAAACTCTTCTCCATGGCTGGACCCCCAAATAATATTCCTTTACGTGCTAAGGGGTAACTAGAGAGTGGGATAGGTTTAATAACTACCCTAACCCTAACGCGTACACTAACGCTAACCCCTACCCTAACACTAACACGTACCCTAATCCTAACCCGTACCCTAAACCGAGCCCTAACCCTAACACTAACCCTAACCCTAACCCTAACCCATACCCTACGCCGTACCCGAAGCCCTCCCCGAACCCGTACCCTAAGCCGTACCCTAAGCCTAACCCTAAGCCTAACCCTAACCCTAGGCTACCCTTGACTGCTTCTGCCTCCAATAGATTTCCTAAGCACTAGTGTTTTAAGGAACAGCTTAAAAAGAGAATCCTAATGTGATTTCTTTATAATGGGTGTGTTCATTATCTTTTCCTAGTGTCTAAACTCTTCTCCATGGCTGGACCCCCAATTAATATTCCTTTACGTACTAAGGGGTAACTAGAGAGTGGGATAGGTTTAATAACTACCCTAACCCTAACGCGTACCCTAACGCTAACCCCTACCCTAACCCTAACACGTACCCTAATCCTAACCCGTACCCTAAACCGAGCCCTAACCCTAACACTAACCCTAACCCTAACCCTAACCCGTACCCTACGCCGTACCCGAAGCCCTCCCCGAACCCGTACCCTAAGCCGTACCCTAAGCCTAACCCTAAGCCTAACCCTAACCCTAGGCTACCCTTGACTGCTTCTGCCTCCAATAGATTTCCTAAGCACTAGTGTTTTAAGGAACAGCTTAAAAAGAGAATCCTAATGTGATTTCTTTATAATGTGTGTGTTCCTTATATTATCTTAGTGTCTAAACACTTCTCCATGCCTGGACCCCCAAATAATATTCCTTTACGTGCTAAGGAGTATCTAGAGAGTGGGATAGGTTTAATAACTACCCTAACCCTAACGCGTACCCTAACCCTAACCCCTACCCTAACCCTAACACGTACCCTAATCCTAACCCGTACCCTAAACCGAGCCCTAACCCTAACACTAACCCTAACCCTAACCCTAACCCATACCCTACGCCGTAGCCGAAGCCCTCCACGAACCCGTACCCTAAGCCGTACCCTAAGCCTAACCCTAAGCCTAACCCTAAGCCTAGGCTACCCTTGACTGCTTCTGCCTCCAATAGATTTCCTAAGCACTAGTGTTTTAAGGAACAGCTTAAAAAGAGAATCCTAATGTGATTTCTTTATAATGTGTGTGTTCCTTATCTTATCCTAGTGTCTAAACTCTTCTCCATGGCTGGACCCCCAAATAATATTACTTTACGTGCTAAGGGGTAACTAGAGAGTGGGATAGGTTTAATAACTACCCTAACCCTAACGCGTACCCTAACGCTAACCCCTACCCTAACACTAACACGTACCCTAATCCTAACCCGTACCCTAAACCGAGCCCTAACCCTAACACTAACCCTAACCCTAACCCTAACCCATACCCTACGCCGTACCCGAAGCCCTCCCCGAACCCGTACCCTAAGCCGTACCCTAAGCCTAACCCTAAGCCTAACCCTAACCCTAGGCTACCCTTGACTGCTTCTGCCTCCAATAGATTTCCTAAGCACTAGTGTTTTAAGGAACAGCTTAAAAAGAGAATCCTAATGTGATTTCTTTA
Organism: Balaenoptera physalus; assembly: GCF_965194825.1. Taxonomy (NCBI): domain Eukaryota; kingdom Metazoa; phylum Chordata; class Mammalia; order Artiodactyla; family Balaenopteridae; genus Balaenoptera; species Balaenoptera physalus. Next base: position 302,107 of record NW_028126054.1, on the reverse strand, counting down.
TAATGTGTGTGTTCCTTATATTATCTTAGTGTCTAAACACTTCTCCATGGCTGGACCCCCAAATAATATTCCTTTACGTGCTAAGGAGTATCTAGAGAGTGGGATAGGTTTAATAACTACCCTAACCCTAACGCGTACCCTAACCCTAACCCCTACCCTAACCCTAACACGTACCCTAATCCTAACCCGTACCCTAAACCGAGCCCTAACCCTAACACTAACCCTAACCCTAACCCTAACCCATACCCTACGCCGTACCCGAAGCCCTCCACGAACCCGTACCCTAAGCCGTACCCTAAGCCTAACCCTAAGCCTAACCCTAACCCTAGGCTACCCTTGACTGCTTCTGCCTCCAATAGATTTCCTAAGCACTAGTGTTTTAAGGAACAGCTTAAAAAGAGAATCCTAATGTGATTTCTTTATAATGTGTGTGTTCCTTATCTTATCCTAGTGTCTAAACACTTCTCCATGGCTGCACCCCCAAATAATATTCCTTTACGTGCTAAGGAGTATCTAGAGAGTGGGACAGGTTTAATAACTACACTAACCCTAACGCGTACCCTAACCCTAACCCCTACCCTAACCCTAACACGTACCCTAATCCTAACCCGTACCCTAAACCGAGCCCTAACCCTAACACTAACCCTAACCCTAACCCTAACCCATACCCTACGCCGTACCCGAAGCCCTCCACGAACCCGTACCCTAAGCCGTACCCTAAGCCTAACCCTAAGCCTAACCCTAACCCTAGGCTACCCTTGACTGCTTCTGCCTCCAATAGATTTCCTAAGCACTAGTGTTTTAAGGAACAGCTTAAAAAGAGAATCCTAATGTGATTTCTTTATAATGTGTGTGTTCCTTATCTTATCCTAGTGTCTAAACTCTTCTCCATGGCTGGACCCCCAAATAATATTCCTTTACGTGCTAAGGGGTAACTAGAGAGTGGGATAGGTTTAATAACTACCCTAACCCTAACGCGTACCCTAACGCTAACCCCTACCCTAACACTAACACGTACCCTAATCCTAACCCGTACCCTAAACCGAGCCCTAACCCTAACACTAACCCTAACCCTAACCCTAACCCATACCCTATGCCGTACCCGAAGCCCTCCCTGAACCCGTACCCTAAGCCGTACCCTAAGCCTAACCCTAAGCCTAACCCTAACCCTAGGCTACCCTTGACTGCTTCTGCCTCCAATAGATTTCCTAAGCACTAGTGTTTTAAGGAACAGCTTAAAAAGAGAATCCTAATGTGATTTCTTTATAATGTGTGTGTTCCTTATATTATCTTAGTGTCTAAACACTTCTCCATGGCTGCACCCCCAAATAATATTCCTTTACGTGCTAAGGAGTATCTAGAGAGTGGGATAGGTTTAATAACTACCCTAACCCTAACGCGTACCCTAACCCTAACCCCTACCCTAACCCTAACACGTACCCTAATCCTAACCCGTACCCTAAACCGAGCCCTAACCCTAACACTAACCCTAACCCTAACCCTAACCCATACCCTACGCCGTACCCGAAGCCCTCCACGAACCCGTACCCTAAGCCGTACCCTAAGCCTAACCCTAAGCCTAACCCTAACCCTAGGCTACCCTTGACTGCTTCTGCCTCCAATAGATTTCCTAAGCACTAGTGTTTTAAGGAACAGCTTAAAAAGAGAATCCTAATGTGATTTCTTTATAATGTGTGTGTTCCTTATCTTATCCTAGTGTCTAAACTCTTCTCCATGGCTGGACCCCCAAATAATATTCCTTTACGTGCTACGGGGTAACTAGAGAGTGGGATAGGTTTAATAACTACCCTAACCCTAACGCGTACCATAACGCTAACCCCTACCCTAACCCTAACACGTACCCTAATCCTAACCCGTACCCTAAACCGAGCCCTAACCCTAACACTAACCCTAACCCTAACCCTAACCCATACCCTAGGCCGTACCCGAAGCCCTCCCCGAACCCGTACCCTAAGCCGTACCCTAAGCCTAACCCTAAGCCTAACCCTAACCCTAGGCTACCCTTGACTGCTTCTGCCTCCAATAGATTTCCTAAGCACTAGTGTTTTAAGGAACAGCTTAAAAAGAGAATCCTAATGTGATTTCTTTATAATGGGTGTGTTCCTTATCTAATCCTAGTGTCTAAACTCTTCTCCATGGCTGGACCCCCAAATAATATTCCTTTATGTGCTAAGGGGTATCTAGAGAGTGGGATAGGTTTAATCACTACCCTAACCCTAACGCGTATCATAACCCTAACCCCTGCCCTAACCCTAACACGTACCCTAATCCTAACCCGTACCCTAAACCGAGCCCTAACCCTAACACTAACCCTAACCCTAACCCTAACCCATACCCTACGCCGTACCTGAAGCCCTCCCCGAACCCGTACCCTAAGCCGTACCCTAAGCCTAACCCTAAGCCTAACCCTAACCCTAGGCTACCCTTGACTGCTTCTGCCTCCAATAGATTTCCTAAGCACTAGTGTTTTAAGGAACAGCTTAAAAAGAGAATCCTAATGTGATTTCTGTATATTGTGTGTGTTCCTCATCTTATCCTAGTGTCTAAACTCTTCTCCATGGCTGGACCCCCAAATAATATTCCTTTACGTGCTAAGGGGTAACTAGGGAGTGGGATAGGTTTAATAACTACCCTAACCCTAACGCGTACCCTAACGCTAACCCCGACCCTAACACTAACACGTACCCTAATCCTAAACCGTACCCTAAACCGAGCCCTAACCCTAACACTAACCCTAACCCTAACCCTAACCCATACCCTACGCCGTACCCGAAGCCCTCCCCGAACCCGTACCCTAAGCCGTACCCTAAGCCTAACCCTAAGCCTAACCCTAACCCTAGGCTACCCTTGACTGCTTCTGCCTCCAATAGATTTCCTAAGCACTAGTGTTTTAAGGAACAGCTTAAAAAGAGAATCCTAATGTGATTTCTTTATAATGGGTGTGTTCCTGATCTTATCCTAGTGTCTAAAGATTTCTCCATGGCTGGACCCCCAAATCATATTCCTTTACGTGCTAAGGGGTATCTAGAGAGTGGGATAGGTTTAATCACTACCCTAACCCTAACACGTACACTAACCCTAACCCCTACCCTAACCCTAACACGTACCCTAATCCTAACCCGTACCCTAAACCGAGCCCTAACCCTAACACTAACCCTAACCCTAACCCTAACCCATACCCTACGCCGTATCCGAACCCCTCCCAGAACCCGTACCCTAAGCCGTACCCTAAGCCTAACCCTAAGCCTAACCCTAACCCTAGGCTACCCTTGACTGCTTCTGCCTCCAATAGATTTCCTAAGCACTAGTGTTTTAAGGAACAGCTTAAAAAGAGAATCCTAATGTGATTTCTTTATAATGGGTGTGTTCCTCATTTTATCCTAGTGTCTAAACTCTTCTCCATGGCTGGACCCCCAAATAATATTCCTTTACGTGCTAAGGAGTATCTAGAGAGTGGGATAGTTTTAATAACTACCCTAACCCTAACGCGTACCCTAACCCTAACCCCTACCCTAACCCTAACACGGACCCTAATCCTAACCCGTACCCTAAACCGAGCCCTAACCCTAACACTAACCCTAACCCTAACCCTAACCCATACCCTACGCCGTACCCGAAGCCCTCCACGAACCCGTACCCTAAGCCGTACCCTAAGCCTAACCCTAAGCCTAACCCTAACCCTAGGCTACCCTTGACTGCTTCTGCCTCCAATAGATTTCCTAAGCACTAGTGTTTTAAGGAACAGCTTAAAAAGAGAATCCTAATGTGATTTCTTTATAATGTGTGTGTTCCTTATTTTATCCTAGTGTCTAAACTCTTCTCCATGGCTAGACCCCCAAATAATATTCCTTTACGTGCTAAGGGGTAACTAGAGAGTGGGATAGGTTTAATAACTACCCTAACCCTAACGCGTACCCTAACGCTAATCCCTACCCTAACACTAACACGTACCCTAATCCTAACCCGTACCCTAAACCGAGCCCTAACCCTAACACTAACCCTAACCCTAACCCTAACCCATACCCTATGCCGTACCCGAAGCCCTCCCTGAACCAGTACCCTAAGCCGTACCCTAAGCCTAACCCTAAGCCTAACCCTAACCCTAGGCTACCCTTGACTGCTTCTGCCTCCAATAGATTTCCTAAGCACTAGTGTTTTAAGGAACAGCTTAAAAAGAGAATCCTAATGTGATTTCTTTATAATGTGTGTGTTCCTTATCTTATCTTAGTGTCTAAACACTTCTCCATGGCTGCACCCCCAAATAATATTCCTTTACGTGCTAAGGAGTATCTAGAGAGTGGGATAGGTTTAATAACTACCCTAACCCTAACGCGTACCCTAACCCTAACCCCTACCCTAACCCTAACACGTACCCTAATCCTAACCCGTACCCTAAACCGAGCCCTAACCCTAACACTAACCCTAACCCTAACCCTAACCCATACCCTACGCCGTACCCGAAGCCCTCCACGAACCCGTACCCTAAGCCGTACCCTAAGCCTAACCCTAAGCCTAACCCTAACCCTAGGCTACCCTTGACTGCTTCTGCCTCCAATAGATTTCCTAAGCACTAGTGTTTTAAGGAACAGCTTAAAAAGAGAATCCTAATGTGATTTCTTTATAATGTGTGTGTTCCTTATCTTATCCTAGTGTCTAAACTCTTCTCCATGGCTGGACCCCCAAATAATATTCCTTTACGTGCTACGGGGTAACTAGAGAGTGGGATAGGTTTAATAACTACCCTAACCCTAACGCGTACCATAACGCTAACCCCTACCCTAACCCTAACACGTACCCTAATCCTAACCCGTACCCTAAACCGAGCCCTAACCCTAACACTAACCCTAACCCTAACCCTAACCCATACCCTAGGCCGTACCCGAAGCCCTCCCCGAACCCGTACCCTAAGCCGTACCCTAAGCCTAACCCTAAGCCTAACCCTAACCCTAGGCTACCCTTGACTGCTTCTGCCTCCAATAGATTTCCTAAGCACTAGTGTTTTAAGGAACAGCTTAAAAAGAGAATCCTAATGTGATTTCTTTATAATGGGTGTGTTCCTTATCTAATCCTAGTGTCTAAACTCTTCTCCATGGCTGGACCCCCAAATAATATTCCTTTATGTGCTAAGGGGTATCTAGAGAGTGGGATAGGTTTAATCACTACCCTAACCCTAACGCGTATCATAACCCTAACCCCTGCCCTAACCCTAACACGTACCCTAATCCTAACCCGTACCCTAAACCGAGCCCTAACCCTAACACTAACCCTAACCCTAACCCTAACCCATACCCTACGCCGTATCCGAACCCCTCCCAGAACCCGTACCCTAAGCCGTACCCTAAGCCTAACCCTAAGCCTAACCCTAACCCTAGGCTACCCTTGACTGCTTCTGCCTCCAATAGATTTCCTAAGCACTAGTGTTTTAAGGAACAGCTTAAAAAGAGAATCCTAATGTGATTTCTTTATAATGGGTGTGTTCCTCATTTTATCCTAGTGTCTAAACTCTTCTCCATGGCTGGACCCCCAAATAATATTCCTTTACGTGCTAAGGAGTATCTAGAGAGTGGGATAGTTTTAATAACTACCCTAACCCTAACGCGTACCCTAACCCTAACCCCTACCCTAACCCTAACACGGACCCTAATCCTAACCCGTACCCTAAACCGAGCCCTAACCCTAACACTAACCCTAACCCTAACCCTAACCCATACCCTACGCCGTACCCGAAGCCCTCCACGAACCCGTACCCTAAGCCGTACCCTAAGCCTAACCCTAAGCCTAACCCTAACCCTAGGCTACCCTTGACTGCTTCTGCCTCCAATAGATTTCCTAAGCACTAGTGTTTTAAGGAACAGCTTAAAAAGAGAATCCTAATGTGATTTCTTTATAATGTGTGTGTTCCTTATTTTATCCTAGTGTCTAAACTCTTCTCCATGGCTAGACCCCCAAATAATATTCCTTTACGTGCTAAGGGGTAACTAGAGAGTGGGATAGGTTTAATAACTACCCTAACCCTAACGCGTACCCTAACGCTAATCCCTACCCTAACACTAACACGTACCCTAATCCTAACCCGTACCCTAAACCGAGCCCTAACCCTAACACTAACCCTAACCCTAACCCTAACCCATACCCTATGCCGTACCCGAAGCCCTCCCTGAACCAGTACCCTAAGCCGTACCCTAAGCCTAACCCTAAGCCTAACCCTAACCCTAGGCTACCCTTGACTGCTTCTGCCTCCAATAGATTTCCTAAGCACTAGTGTTTTAAGGAACAGCTTAAAAAGAGAATCCTAATGTGATTTCTTTATAATGTGTGTGTTCCTTATATTATCTTAGTGTCTAAACACTTCTCCATGGCTGCACCCCCAAATAATATTCCTTTACGTGCTAAGGAGTATCTAGAGAGTGGGATAGGTTTAATAACTACCCTAACCCTAACGCGTACCCTAACCCTAACCCCTACCCTAACCCTAACACGTACCCTAATCCTAACCCGTACCCTAAACCGAGCCCTAACCCTAACACTAACCCTAACCCTAACCCTAACCCATACCCTACGCCGTACCCGAAGCCCTCCACGAACCCGTACCCTAAGCCGTACCCTAAGCCTAACCCTAAGCCTAACCCTAACCCTAGGCTACCCTTGACTGCTTCTGCCTCCAATAGATTTCCTAAGCACTAGTGTTTTAAGGAACAGCTTAAAAAGAGAATCCTAATGTGATTTCTTTATAATGGGTGTGTTCCTTATATTATCTTAGAGTCTAAACTCTTCTCCATGGCTGGACCCCCATATAATATTCCTTTACGTGCTAAGGGGTATCTAGAGAGTGGGATAGGTTTAATAACTACCCTAACCCTAACGCGTACCCTAACCCTAACCCCTACCCTAACCCTAACACGTACCCTAATCCTAACCTGTACCCTAAACCGAGCCCTAACCCTAACACTAACCCTAACCCTAACCCTAACCCATATCCTACGCCGTACCCGAAACCCTACCCGAACCCGTACCCTAAGCCGTACCCTAAGCCTAACCCTAAGCCTAACCCTAACCCTAGGCTACCCTTGACTGCTTCTGCCTCCAATATATTTCCTAAGCACTAGAGTTTTAAGGAACAGCTTACAAAGAGAATCCTAATGTGATTTCTTTATAATGGGTGTGTTCCTTATCTGATCCTAGTGTCTAAACTCTTCTCCATGGCTAGACCCCCAAATAATATTCCTTTACGTGCTAAGGGGTATCTAGAGAGTGGGATATGTTTAATAACTACCCTAACCCTAACGCGCACCCTAACCCTAACCCCTACCCTAACCTTAACACGTACCCTAATCCTAACCCGTACCCTAAACCGAGCCCTAACCCTAACACTAACCCTAACCCTAACCCTAACCCATACCCTACGCCGTACCCGAAGCCCTCCCCGAACCCGTACCTTAAGACTAACCCTAAGCCTAACCCTAAACCTAGGCTACCCTTGAATGCTTCTGCCTCCAATAGATTTCCTAAGCACTAGTGTTTTAAGGAACAGCTTAAAAAGAGAATCCTAATGTGATTTCTTTATAATGGGTGTGTTCCTTATCTTATCCTAGTGTCTAAACTCTTCTCCATGGCTGGATCCCCAAATAATATTCCTTTACGGGCTAAGGGGTAACTAGAGAGTGGGATAGGTTTAATAACTACCCTAACCCTAACGCGTACCCTAACGCTAACCGCTACACTAACCCTAACACGTACCCTAATCCTAACCCGTACCCTAAACCGAGCCCTAACCCTAACACTAACCCTAACCCTAACCCTAACCCATACCCTATGCCGTACCCGAAGCCCTCCCCGAACCCGTACCCTAAGCCGTACCCTAAGCCTAACCCTAAGCCTAACCCTAACCCTAGGCTACCCTTGACTGCTTCTGCCTCCAACAGATTTCTTAAGCACTAGTGTTTTAAGGAACAGTTTAAAAAGAGAATCAAATGTGATTTCTTTATAATGGGTGTGTTCCTTATCTTATCCTAGTGTCTAAACTCTTCTCCATGGCTGGACCCCCAAATAATATTCCTTTACGTGCTAAGGGGTATCTAGAGAGTGGGATATGTTTAATAACTACCCTAACCCTAACGCGTACCCTAACCCTAACCCCTACCCTAACCCTAACACGTACCCTAATCCTAACCCGTATCCTAAACCGAGCCCTAACCCTAACACTAACCCTAACCCTAACCCTAACCCATACCCTACGCCGTACCCGAAGCCCTCCCCGAACCCGTAACCTAAGCCGTACCCTAAGCCTAACCCTAAGCCTAACCCTAACCGTAGGCTACCCTTGACTGCTTTTGCCTCCAATAGATTTCCTAAGCACTAGTGTTTTAAGGAACAGCTTAAAAAGAGAATCCTAATGTGATTTCTTTATAATGGGTGTGTTCCTTATCTTATCCTAGTGTCTAAACTCTTCTCCATGGCTGGACCCCCAAATAATATTCCTTTACGTGCTAAGGGGTAACTAGAGAGTGGGATAGGTTTAATAACTACCCTAACCCTAACGCGTACCCTAACCCTAACCCCTACCCTAACACTAACGCGTACCCTAACCCTAACCCCTACCCTAACCCTAACACGTAACCTAATCCTAACCCGTACCCTAAACCGAGCCCTAACCCTAACGCTAACCCAAACCCTAACCCTAACCCATACCTTACGCCGTACCCGAACCCCTCCCCGAACCCGTACCCTAAGCCGTACCCTAAGCCTAACCCTATGCCTAACACTAACCCTAGGCTACCCTTGACTGCTTCTGCCTCCAATAGATTTCCTAAGCACTGGTGTTTTAAGGAACAGCTTAAAAAGAGAATCCTAATGTGATTTCTTTATAATGGGTGTGTTCCTTACCTAATCGTAGTGTCTAAACTCTTCTCCATGGCTGGACCCCCAAATAATATTCCTTTATGTGCTAAGGGGTATCTAGAGAGTGGGATAGGTTTAATCACTACCCTAACCCTAACGCGTACCCTAACCCTAACCCCTACCCTAACCCTAACACGTACCCTAATCCTAACCCGTACGCTAAACCGAGCCCTAACCCTAACACTAACCCTAACCCTAACCCTAACCCATACCCTACGCCGTACCCGAAGCCCTCCCCGAACCCGTACCCTAAGCCGTACCCTAAGCCTAACCCTAAGCCTAACCCTAACCCTAGGCTACCCTTCACTGCTTCTGCCTCCAATAGATTTCCTAAGCACTAGCGTTTTAAGGAACAGCTTAAAAAGAGAATCCTAATGTGATTTCTTTATAATGTGTGTGTTCCTTATATTATCTTAGTGTCTAAACTCTTCTCCATGGCTGGACCCCCAAATAATATTCCTTTACGTGCTAAGGGGTAACTAGAGAGTGGGATAGGTTTAATAACTACCCTAACCCTAACGCGTACCCTAACGCTAACCGCTACCCTAACCCTAACAGGTACCCTAATCCTAACCCGTACCCTAAACCGAGCCCTAACCCTAACACTAACCCTAACACTAACCCTAACCCATACCCTAGGCCGTACCCGAAGCCCTCCCCGAAACCGTACCCTAAGCCGTACCCTAAGCCTAAACCTAAGCCTAACCCTAACCCTAGGCTACCCTTGACTGCTCCTGCCTCCAATAGATTTCCTAAGCACTAGTGTTTTAAGGAACAGCTTAAAAAGAGAATCCTAATGTGATTTCTTTATAATGGGTGTGTTCCTTATCTAATCCTAGTGTCTAAACTCTTCTCCATGGCTGGACCCCCAAATAATATTCCTTTATGTGCTAAGGGGTATCTAGAGAGTGGGATAGGTTTAATCACTACCCTAACCCTAACGCGTACCATAACCCTAACCCCTACCCTAACCCTAACACGTACCCTAATCCTAACCCGTACCCTAAACCGAGTCCTAACCCTAACACTAACCCTAACCCTAACCCTAAACCATACCCTACGCCGTACCCGAAGCCCTCCCCGAACCCGTACCCTAAGCCGTACCCTAAGCCTAACCCTAAGCCTAACCCTAACCCTAGGCTACCCTTGAATGCTTCTGCCTCCAATAGATTTCCTAAGCACTAGTGTTTTAAGGAACAGCTTAAAAAGAGAATCCTAATGTGATTTCTTTATAATGTGTGTGTTCCTTATATTATCTTAGTGTCTAAACTCTTCTCCATGGCTGGACACCCAAATAATATTCCTTTACGTGCTAAGGGGTATCTAGAGAGAGGGATAGGTTTAATAACTACCCTAACCCTAACGCGTACCCTAACCCTAACCCCTAACCTAACCCTAACACGTACCCTAATCCTAACCCGTACCCTAAACCGAGCCCTAACCCTAACACTAACCCTAACCCTAACCCTAAGCCATACCCTACGCCGTACCCGAAGCCCTCCCCGAACCCGTACCCTAAGCCGTACCCTAAGCCTAACCCTAAGCCTAACCCTAACCCTAGGCTACCCTTGACTGCTTCTGCCTCCAATAGATTTCCTAAGCACTAGTGTTTTAAGGAACAGCTTAAAAAGAGAATCCTAATGTGATTTCTTTATAATGGGTGTGTTCCTTATCTGATCCTAGTGTCTAAACTCTTCTCCATGGCTGGACCCCCAAATAATATTCCTTTACGTGCTAAGGGGTATCTAGAGAGTGGGATATGTTTAATAACTACCCTAACCCTAACGCGCACCCTAACCCTAACCCCTACCCTAACCTTAACACGTACCCTAATCCTAACCCGTACCCTAAACCGAGCCCTAACCCTAACACTAACCCTAACCCTAACCCTAACCCATACCCTACGCCGTACCCGAAGCCCTCCCCGAACCCGTACCTTAAGACTAACCCTAAGCCTAACCCTAAACCTAGGCTACCCTTGAATGCTTCTGCCTCCAATAGATTTCCTAAGCACTAGTGTTTTAAGGAACAGCTTAAAAAGAGAATCCTAATGTGATTTCTTTATAATGGGTGTGTTCCTTATCTTATCCTAGTGTCTAAACTCTTCTCCATGGCTGGATCCCCAAATAATATTCCTTTACGGGCTAAGGGGTAACTAGAGAGTGGGATAGGTTTAATAACTACCCTAACCCTCACGCGTACCCTAACGCTAACCGCTACCCTAACCCTAACACGTACCCTAATCCTAACCCGTACCCTAAACCGAGCCCTAACCCTAACACTAACCCTAACCCTAACCCTAACCCATACCCTATGCCGTACCCGAAGCCCTCCCCGAACCCGTACCCTAAGCCGTACCCTAAGCCTAACCCTAAGCCTAACCCTAACCCTAGGCTACCCTTGACTGCTTCTGCCTCCAACAGATTTCCTAAGCCCTAGTGTTTTAAGGAACAGTTTAAAAAGAGAATCAAATGTGATTTCTTTATAATGGGTGTGTTCCTTATCTTATCCTAGTGTCTAAACTCTTCTCCATGGCTGGACCCCCAAATAATATTCCTTTACGTGCTAAGGGGTATCTAGAGAGTGGGATATGTTTAATAACTACCCTAACCCTAACGCGTACCCTAACCCTAACCCCTACCCTAACCCTAACACGTACCCTAATCCTAACCCGTATCCTAAACCGAGCCCTAACCCTAACACTAACCCTAACCCTAACCCTAACCCATACCCTACGCCGTACCCGAAGCCCTCCCCGAACCCGTACCCTAAGCCGTACCCTAAGCCTAACCCTAAGCCTAACCCTAACCGTAGGCTACCCTTGACTGCTTTTGCCTCCAATAGATTTCCTAAGCACTAGTGTTTTAAGGAACAGCTTAAAAAGAGAATCCTAATGTGATTTCTTTATAATGTGTGTGTTCCTTATATTATCTTAGTGTCTAAACTCTTCTCCATGGCTGGACCCCGAAATAATATTCCTTTACGTGCTAAGGGGTATCTAGAGAGTGGGATAGGTTTAATAACTACCCTAACCCTAACGCGTACCCTAACCCTAACCCCTAACCTAACCCTAACACGTACCCTAATCCTAACCCGTACCCTAAACCGAGCCCTAACCTAACACTAACCCTAACCCTAACCCTAACCCATACCCTACGCCGTACCCGAAGCCCTCCCCGAAAACGTACCCTAAGCCGTACCCTAAGCCTAACCCTAAGCCTAACCGTAACCCTAGGCTCCCCTTGACTGCTTCTGCCTCCAATAGATTTCCTAAGCACTAGTGTTTTAAGGAACAGCTTAAAAAGAGAATCCTAATGTGATTTCTTTATAATGGGTGTGTTCCTTATCTTATCCTAGTGTCTAAACACTTCTCCATGGCTGGACCCCCACATAATATTCCTTTACGTGCTAAGGGGTAACTAGAGAGTGGGATAGGTTTAATAACTACCCTAACCCTAATGCGTACCCTAACGCTAACCCCTACACTAACCCTAACACGTACCCTAATCCTAACCCGTAACCTAAACCGAGCCCTAACCCTAACACTAACCCTAACCCTAACCCTAACCCATACCCTACGCCGTACCCGAAGCCCTCCCCGAACCCGTACTCTAAGCCGTACCCTAAGCCTAACCCTAAGCCTAACCCTAACCCTAGGCTACCCTTGACTGCTTCTGCCTCCAACAGATTTCCTAAGCACTAGTGTTTTAAGGAACAGCTTAAAAAGAGAATCCTAATGTGATTTCTTTATAATGGGTGTGTTCCTTATCTTATCCTAGTGTCTAAACTCTTCTCCACTGCTGGACCACCAAATAATATTCCTTTACGTGCTAAGGGGTAACTAGAGAGTGGGATAGGTTTAATAACTATCCTAACCCTAACGCGTACCCTAACGCTAACCGCTACCCTAAACCTAACACGTACACTAATCCTAACCCGTACCCTAAACCGAGCCCTAATCCTAACACTAACCCTAACCCTAACCCTAACCCGTACCCTACGCCGTACCCGAAGCCCTCCCCGAACCCGTACCCTAAGCCGTACCCTAAGCCTAACCCTAAGCCTAACCCTAACCCTAGGCTACCCTTGACTGCTTCTGCCTCCAATAGATTTCCTAAGCACTAGTGTTTTAAGGAACAGCTTAAAAAGGGAATCCTAATGTGATTTCTTTATAATGGGTGTGTTCCTTATCTAATCCTAGTGTCTAAACTCTTCTCCATGGCTGGACCCCCAAATAATATTCCTTTATGTGCTAAGGGTTATCTAGAGAGTGGGATAGGTTTAATCACTACCCTAACCCTAACGCGTACCCAAACGCTAACCCCTACCCTAACCCTAACACGTACCCTTATCCTAACCCGTACCCTAAACCGAGCCCTAACCCTAACACTAACCCTAACCCTAACCCTAACCCATACCCTATGCCGTACCTGAAGCCCTCCCCGAACCCGTACCCTAAGCCGTACCTTAAGCCTAACCCTAAGCCTAACCCTAACCTTAGGCTACCCTTGACTGCTTCTGCCTCCAATAGATTTCCTAAGCACTAGTGTTTTAAGGAACAGCTTAAAAAGAGAATCCTAATGTGATTTCTTTATAATGTGTGTGTTCCTTATATTATCTTAGTGTCTAAACTCTTCTCCATGGCTAGACCCCCAAATAATATTCCTTTACGTGCTAAGGGGTAACTAGAGAGTGGGATAGGTTTAATAACTACCCTAACCCTAACGCGTACCCTAACGCTAATCCCTACCCTAACACTAACACGTACCCTAATCCTAACCCGTACCCTAAACCGAGCCCTAACCCTAACACTAACCCTAACCCTAACCCTAACCCATACCCTATGCCGTACCCGAAGCCCTCCCTGAACCAGTACCCTAAGCCGTACCCTAAGCCTAACCCTAAGCCTAACCCTAACCCTAGGCTACCCTTGACTGCTTCTGCCTCCAATAGATTTCCTAAGCACTAGTGTTTTAAGGAACAGCTTAAAAAGAGAATCCTAATGTGATTTCTTTATAATGTGTGTGTTCCTTATCTTATCTTAGTGTCTAAACACTTCTCCATGGCTGCACCCCCAAATAATATTCCTTTACGTGCTAAGGAGTATCTAGAGAGTGGGATAGGTTTAATAACTACCCTAACCCTAACGCGTACCCTAACCCTAACCCCTACCCTAACCCTAACACGTACCCTAATCCTAACCCGTACCCTAAACCGAGCCCTAACCCTAACACTAACCCTAACCCTAACCCTAACCCATACCCTACGCCGTACCCGAAGCCCTCCACGAACCCGTACCCTAAGCCGTACCCTAAGCCTAACCCTAAGCCTAACCCTAACCCTAGGCTACCCTTGACTGCTTCTGCCTCCAATAGATTTCCTAAGCACTAGTGTTTTAAGGAACAGCTTAAAAAGAGAATCCTAATGTGATTTCTTTATAATGTGTGTGTTCCTTATCTTATCCTAGTGTCTAAACTCTTCTCCATGGCTGGACCCCCAAATAATATTCCTTTACGTGCTACGGGGTAACTAGAGAGTGGGATAGGTTTAATAACTACCCTAACCCTAACGCGTACCATAACGCTAACCCCTACCCTAACCCTAACACGTACCCTAATCCTAACCCGTACCCTAAACCGAGCCCTAACCCTAACACTAACCCTAACCCTAACCCTAACCCATACCCTAGGCCGTACCCGAAGCCCTCCCCGAACCCGTACCCTAAGCCGTACCCTAAGCCTAACCCTAAGCCTAACCCTAACCCTAGGCTACCCTTGACTGCTTCTGCCTCCAATAGATTTCCTAAGCACTAGTGTTTTAAGGAACAGCTTAAAAAGAGAATCCTAATGTGATTTCTTTATAATGGGTGTGTTCCTTATCTAATCCTAGTGTCTAAACTCTTCTCCATGGCTGGACCCCCAAATAATATTCCTTTATGTGCTAAGGGGTATCTAGAGAGTGGGATAGGTTTAATCACTACCCTAACCCTAACGCGTATCATAACCCTAACCCCTGCCCTAACCCTAACACGTACCCTAATCCTAACCCGTACCCTAAACCGAGCCCTAACCCTAACACTAACCCTAACCCTAACCCTAACCCATACCCTACGCCGTACCTGAAGCCCTCCCCGAACCCGTACCCTAAGCCGTACCCTAAGCCTAACCCTAAGCCTAACCCTAACCCTAGGCTACCCTTGACTGCTTCTGCCTCCAATAGATTTCCTAAGCACTAGTGTTTTAAGGAACAGCTTAAAAAGAGAATCCTAATGTGATTTCTGTATATTGTGTGTGTTCCTCATCTTATCCTAGTGTCTAAACTCTTCTCCATGGCTGGACCCCCAAATAATATTCCTTTACGTGCTAAGGGGTAACTAGGGAGTGGGATAGGTTTAATAACTACCCTAACCCTAACGCGTACCCTAACGCTAACCCCGACCCTAACACTAACACGTACCCTAATCCTAAACCGTACCCTAAACCGAGCCCTAACCCTAACACTAACCCTAACCCTAACCCTAACCCATACCCTACGCCGTACCCGAAGCCCTCCCCGAACCCGTACCCTAAGCCGTACCCTAAGCCTAACCCTAAGCCTAACCCTAACCCTAGGCTACCCTTGACTGCTTCTGCCTCCAATAGATTTCCTAAGCACTAGTGTTTTAAGGAACAGCTTAAAAAGAGAATCCTAATGTGATTTCTTTATAATGGGTGTGTTCCTGATCTTATCCTAGTGTCTAAAGATTTCTCCATGGCTGGACCCCCAAATCATATTCCTTTACGTGCTAAGGGGTATCTAGAGAGTGGGATAGGTTTAATCACTACCCTAACCCTAACACGTACACTAACCCTAACCCCTACCCTAACCCTAACACGTACCCTAATCCTAACCCGTACCCTAAACCGAGCCCTAACCCTAACACTAACCCTAACCCTAACCCTAACCCATACCCTACGCCGTATCCGAACCCCTCCCAGAACCCGTACCCTAAGCCGTACCCTAAGCCTAACCCTAAGCCTAACCCTAACCCTAGGCTACCCTTGACTGCTTCTGCCTCCAATAGATTTCCTAAGCACTAGTGTTTTAAGGAACAGCTTAAAAAGAGAATCCTAATGTGATTTCTTTATAATGGGTGTGTTCCTCATTTTATCCTAGTGTCTAAACTCTTCTCCATGGCTGGACCCCCAAATAATATTCCTTTACGTGCTAAGGAGTATCTAGAGAGTGGGATAGTTTTAATAACTACCCTAACCCTAACGCGTACCCTAACCCTAACCCCTACCCTAACCCTAACACGGACCCTAATCCTAACCCGTACCCTAAACCGAGCCCTAACCCTAACACTAACCCTAACCCTAACCCTAACCCATACCCTACGCCGTACCCGAAGCCCTCCACGAACCCGTACCCTAAGCCGTACCCTAAGCCTAACCCTAAGCCTAACCCTAACCCTAGGCTACCCTTGACTGCTTCTGCCTCCAATAGATTTCCTAAGCACTAGTGTTTTAAGGAACAGCTTAAAAAGAGAATCCTAATGTGATTTCTTTATAATGTGTGTGTTCCTTATTTTATCCTAGTGTCTAAACTCTTCTCCATGGCTAGACCCCCAAATAATATTCCTTTACGTGCTAAGGGGTAACTAGAGAGTGGGATAGGTTTAATCACTACCCTAACCCTAACGCGTACCCTAACGCTAATCCCTACCCTAACACTAACACGTACCCTAATCCTAACCCGTACCCTAAACCGAGCCCTAACCCTAACACTAACCCTAACCCTAACCCTAACCCATACCCTATGCCGTACCCGAAGCCCTCCCTGAACCAGTACCCTAAGCCGTACCCTAAGCCTAACCCTAAGCCTAACCCTAACCCTAGGCTACCCTTGACTGCTTCTGCCTCCAATAGATTTCCTAAGCACTAGTGTTTTAAGGAACAGCTTAAAAAGAGAATCCTAATGTGATTTCTTTATAATGTGTGTGTTCCTTATATTATCTTAGTGTCTAAACACTTCTCCATGGCTGCACCCCCAAATAATATTCCTTTACGTGCTAAGGAGTATCTAGAGAGTGGGATAGGTTTAATAACTACCCTAACCCTAACGCGTACCCTAACCCTAACCCCTACCCTAACCCTAACACGTACCCTAATCCTAACCCGTACCCTAAACCGAGCCCTAACCCTAACACTAACCCTAACCCTAACCCTAACCCATACCCTACGCCGTACCCGAAGCCCTCCACGAACCCGTACCCTAAGCCGTACCCTAAGCCTAACCCTAAGCCTAACCCTAACCCTAGGCTACCCTTGACTGCTTCTGCCTCCAATAGATTTCCTAAGCACTAGTGTTTTAAGGAACAGCTTAAAAAGAGAATCCTAATGTGATTTCTTTATAATGGGTGTGTTCCTTATATTATCTTAGAGTCTAAACTCTTCTCCATGGCTGGACCCCCATATAATATTCCTTTACGTGCTAAGGGGTATCTAGAGAGTGGGATAGGTTTAATAACTACCCTAACCCTAACGCGTACCCTAACCCTAACCCCTACCCTAACCCTAACACGTACCCTAATCCTAACCTGTACCCTAAACCGAGCCCTAACCCTAACACTAACCCTAACCCTAACCCTAACCCATATCCTACGCCGTACCCGAAACCCTACCCGAACCCGTACCCTAAGCCGTACCCTAAGCCTAACCCTAAGCCTAACCCTAACCCTAGGCTACCCTTGACTGCTTCTGCCTCCAATATATTTCCTAAGCACTAGAGTTTTAAGGAACAGCTTACAAAGAGAATCCTAATGTGATTTCTTTATAATGGGTGTGTTCCTTATCTGATCCTAGTGTCTAAACTCTTCTCCATGGCTAGACCCCCAAATAATATTCCTTTACGTGCTAAGGGGTATCTAGAGAGTGGGATATGTTTAATAACTACCCTAACCCTAACGCGCACCCTAACCCTAACCCCTACCCTAACCTTAACACGTACCCTAATCCTAACCCGTACCCTAAACCGAGCCCTAACCCTAACACTAACCCTAACCCTAACCCTAACCCATACCCTACGCCGTACCCGAAGCCCTCCCCGAACCCGTACCTTAAGACTAACCCTAAGCCTAACCCTAAACCTAGGCTACCCTTGAATGCTTCTGCCTCCAATAGATTTCCTAAGCACTAGTGTTTTAAGGAACAGCTTAAAAAGAGAATCCTAATGTGATTTCTTTATAATGGGTGTGTTCCTTATCTTATCCTAGTGTCTAAACTCTTCTCCATGGCTGGATCCCCAAATAATATTCCTTTACGGGCTAAGGGGTAACTAGAGAGTGGGATAGGTTTAATAACTACCCTAACCCTAACGCGTACCCTAACGCTAACCGCTACACTAACCCTAACACGTACCCTAATCCTAACCCGTACCCTAAACCGAGCCCTAACCCTAACACTAACCCTAACCCTAACCCTAACCCATACCCTACGCCGTACCCGAAGCCCTCCACGAACCCGTACCCTAAGCCGTACCCTAAGCCTAACCCTAAGCCTAACCCTAACCCTAGGCTACCCTTGACTGCTTCTGCCTCCAATAGATTTCCTAAGCACTAGTGTTTTAAGGAACAGCTTAAAAAGAGAATCCTAATGTGATTTCTTTATAATGGGTGTGTTCCTTATATTATCTTAGAGTCTAAACTCTTCTCCATGGCTGGACCCCCATATAATATTCCTTTACGTGCTAAGGGGTATCTAGAGAGTGGGATAGGTTTAATAACTACCCTAACCCTAACACGCACCCTAACCCTAACCCCTACCCTAACCTTAACACGTACCCTAATCCTAACCCGTACCCTAAACCGAGCCCTAACCCTAACACTAACCCTAACCCTAACCCTAACCCATACCCTACGCCGTACCCGAAGCCCTCCCCGAACCCGTACCTTAAGACTAACCCTAAGCCTAACCCTAAACCTAGGCTACCCTTGAATGCTTCTGCCTCCAATAGATTTCCTAAGCACTAGTGTTTTAAGGAACAGCTTAAAAAGAGAATCCTAATGTGATTTCTTTATAATGGGTGTGTTCCTTATCTTATCCTAGTGTCTAAACTCTTCTCCATGGCTGGATCCCCAAATAATATTCCTTTACGGGCTAAGGGGTAACTAGAGAGTGGGATAGGTTTAATAACTACCCTAACCCTCACGCGTACCCTAACGCTAACCGCTACCCTAACCCTAACACGTACCCTAATCCTAACCCGTACCCTAAACCGAGCCCTAACCCTAACACTAACCCTAACCCTAACCCTAACCCATACCCTATGCCGTACCCGAAGCCCTCCCCGAACCCGTACCCTAAGCCGTACCCTAAGCCTAACCCTAAGCCTAACCCTAACCCTAGGCTACCCTTGACTGCTTCTGCCTCCAACAGATTTCCTAAGCCCTAGTGTTTTAAGGAACAGTTTAAAAAGAGAATCAAATGTGATTTCTTTATAATGGGTGTGTTCCTTATCTTATCCTAGTGTCTAAACTCTTCTCCATGGCTGGACCCCCAAATAATATTCCTTTACGTGCTAAGGGGTATCTAGAGAGTGGGATATGTTTAATAACTACCCTAACCCTAACGCGTACCCTAACCCTAACCCCTACCCTAACCCTAACACGTACCCTAATCCTAACCCGTATCCTAAACCGAGCCCTAACCCTAACACTAACCCTAACCCTAACCCTAACCCATACCCTACGCCGTACCCGAAGCCCTCCCCGAACCCGTACCCTAAGCCGTACCCTAAGCCTAACCCTAAGCCTAACCCTAACCGTAGGCTACCCTTGACTGCTTTTGCCTCCAATAGATTTCCTAAGCACTAGTGTTTTAAGGAACAGCTTAAAAAGAGAATCCTAATGTGATTTCTTTATAATGTGTGTGTTCCTTATATTATCTTAGTGTCTAAACTCTTCTCCATGGCTGGACCCCGAAATAATATTCCTTTACGTGCTAAGGGGTATCTAGAGAGTGGGATAGGTTTAATAACTACCCTAACCCTAACGCGTACCCTAACCCTAACCCCTAACCTAACCCTAACACGTACCCTAATCCTAACCCGTACCCTAAACCGAGCCCTAACCTAACACTAACCCTAACCCTAACCCTAACCCATACCCTACGCCGTACCCGAAGCCCTCCCCGAAAACGTACCCTAAGCCGTACCCTAAGCCTAACCCTAAGCCTAACCGTAACCCTAGGCTCCCCTTGACTGCTTCTGCCTCCAATAGATTTCCTAAGCACTAGTGTTTTAAGGAACAGCTTAAAAAGAGAATCCTAATGTGATTTCTTTATAATGGGTGTGTTCCTTATCTTATCCTAGTGTCTAAACACTTCTCCATGGCTGGACCCCCACATAATATTCCTTTACGTGCTAAGGGGTAACTAGAGAGTGGGATAGGTTTAATAACTACCCTAACCCTAATGCGTACCCTAACGCTAACCCCTACACTAACCCTAACACGTACCCTAATCCTAACCCGTAACCTAAACCGAGCCCTAACCCTAACACTAACCCTAACCCTAACCCTAACCCATACCCTACGCCGTACCCGAAGCCCTCCCCGAACCCGTACTCTAAGCCGTACCCTAAGCCTAACCCTAAGCCTAACCCTAACCCTAGGCTACCCTTGACTGCTTCTGCCTCCAACAGATTTCCTAAGCACTAGTGTTTTAAGGAACAGCTTAAAAAGAGAATCCTAATGTGATTTCTTTATAATGGGTGTGTTCCTTATCTTATCCTAGTGTCTAAACTCTTCTCCACTGCTGGACCACCAAATAATATTCCTTTACGTGCTAAGGGGTAACTAGAGAGTGGGATAGGTTTAATAACTATCCTAACCCTAACGCGTACCCTAACGCTAACCGCTACCCTAAACCTAACACGTACACTAATCCTAACCCGTACCCTAAACCGAGCCCTAATCCTAACACTAACCCTAACCCTAACCCTAACCCGTACCCTACGCCGTACCCGAAGCCCTCCCCGAACCCGTACCCTAAGCCGTACCCTAAGCCTAACCCTAAGCCTAACCCTAACCCTAGGCTACCCTTGACTGCTTCTGCCTCCAATAGATTTCCTAAGCACTAGTGTTTTAAGGAACAGCTTAAAAAGGGAATCCTAATGTGATTTCTTTATAATGGGTGTGTTCCTTATCTAATCCTAGTGTCTAAACTCTTCTCCATGGCTGGACCCCCAAATAATATTCCTTTATGTGCTAAGGGTTATCTAGAGAGTGGGATAGGTTTAATCACTACCCTAACCCTAACGCGTACCCAAACGCTAACCCCTACCCTAACCCTAACACGTACCCTTATCCTAACCCGTACCCTAAACCGAGCCCTAACCCTAACACTAACCCTAACCCTAACCCTAACCCATACCCTATGCCGTACCTGAAGCCCTCCCCGAACCCGTACCCTAAGCCGTACCTTAAGCCTAACCCTAAGCCTAACCCTAACCTTAGGCTACCCTTGACTGCTTCTGCCTCCAATAGATTTCCTAAGCACTAGTGTTTTAAGGAACAGCTTAAAAAGAGAATCCTAATGTGATTTCTTTATAATGTGTGTGTTCCTTATATTATCTTAGTGTCTAAACTCTTCTCCATGGCTAGACCCCCAAATAATATTCCTTTACGTGCTAAGGGGTAACTAGAGAGTGGGATAGGTTTAATAACTACCCTAACCCTAACGCGTACCCTAACGCTAATCCCTACCCTAACACTAACACGTACCCTAATCCTAACCCGTACCCTAAACCGAGCCCTAACCCTAACACTAACCCTAACCCTAACCCTAACCCATACCCTATGCCGTACCCGAAGCCCTCCCTGAACCAGTACCCTAAGCCGTACCCTAAGCCTAACCCTAAGCCTAACCCTAACCCTAGGCTACCCTTGACTGCTTCTGCCTCCAATAGATTTCCTAAGCACTAGTGTTTTAAGGAACAGCTTAAAAAGAGAATCCTAATGTGATTTCTTTATAATGTGTGTGTTCCTTATCTTATCTTAGTGTCTAAACACTTCTCCATGGCTGCACCCCCAAATAATATTCCTTTACGTGCTAAGGAGTATCTAGAGAGTGGGATAGGTTTAATAACTACCCTAACCCTAACGCGTACCCTAACCCTAACCCCTACCCTAACCCTAACACGTACCCTAATCCTAACCCGTACCCTAAACCGAGCCCTAACCCTAACACTAACCCTAACCCTAACCCTAACCCATACCCTACGCCGTACCCGAAGCCCTCCACGAACCCGTACCCTAAGCCGTACCCTAAGCCTAACCCTAAGCCTAACCCTAACCCTAGGCTACCCTTGACTGCTTCTGCCTCCAATAGATTTCCTAAGCACTAGTGTTTTAAGGAACAGCTTAAAAAGAGAATCCTAATGTGATTTCTTTATAATGTGTGTGTTCCTTATCTTATCCTAGTGTCTAAACTCTTCTCCATGGCTGGACCCCCAAATAATATTCCTTTACGTGCTACGGGGTAACTAGAGAGTGGGATAGGTTTAATAACTACCCTAACCCTAACGCGTACCATAACGCTAACCCCTACCCTAACCCTAACACGTACCCTAATCCTAACCCGTACCCTAAACCGAGCCCTAACCCTAACACTAACCCTAACCCTAACCCTAACCCATACCCTAGGCCGTACCCGAAGCCCTCCCCGAACCCGTACCCTAAGCCGTACCCTAAGCCTAACCCTAAGCCTAACCCTAACCCTAGGCTACCCTTGACTGCTTCTGCCTCCAATAGATTTCCTAAGCACTAGTGTTTTAAGGAACAGCTTAAAAAGAGAATCCTAATGTGATTTCTTTATAATGGGTGTGTTCCTTATCTAATCCTAGTGTCTAAACTCTTCTCCATGGCTGGACCCCCAAATAATATTCCTTTATGTGCTAAGGGGTATCTAGAGAGTGGGATAGGTTTAATCACTACCCTAACCCTAACGCGTATCATAACCCTAACCCCTGCCCTAACCCTAACACGTACCCTAATCCTAACCCGTACCCTAAACCGAGCCCTAACCCTAACACTAACCCTAACCCTAACCCTAACCCATACCCTACGCCGTACCTGAAGCCCTCCCCGAACCCGTACCCTAAGCCGTACCCTAAGCCTAACCCTAAGCCTAACCCTAACCCTAGGCTACCCTTGACTGCTTCTGCCTCCAATAGATTTCCTAAGCACTAGTGTTTTAAGGAACAGCTTAAAAAGAGAATCCTAATGTGATTTCTGTATATTGTGTGTGTTCCTCATCTTATCCTAGTGTCTAAACTCTTCTCCATGGCTGGACCCCCAAATAATATTCCTTTACGTGCTAAGGGGTAACTAGGGAGTGGGATAGGTTTAATAACTACCCTAACCCTAACGCGTACCCTAACGCTAACCCCGACCCTAACACTAACACGTACCCTAATCCTAAACCGTACCCTAAACCGAGCCCTAACCCTAACACTAACCCTAACCCTAACCCTAACCCATACCCTACGCCGTACCCGAAGCCCTCCCCGAACCCGTACCCTAAGCCGTACCCTAAGCCTAACCCTAAGCCTAACCCTAACCCTAGGCTACCCTTGACTGCTTCTGCCTCCAATAGATTTCCTAAGCACTAGTGTTTTAAGGAACAGCTTAAAAAGAGAATCCTAATGTGATTTCTTTATAATGGGTGTGTTCCTGATCTTATCCTAGTGTCTAAAGATTTCTCCATGGCTGGACCCCCAAATCATATTCCTTTACGTGCTAAGGGGTATCTAGAGAGTGGGATAGGTTTAATCACTACCCTAACCCTAACACGTACACTAACCCTAACCCCTACCCTAACCCTAACACGTACCCTAATCCTAACCCGTACCCTAAACCGAGCCCTAACCCTAACACTAACCCTAACCCTAACCCTAACCCATACCCTACGCCGTATCCGAACCCCTCCCAGAACCCGTACCCTAAGCCGTACCCTAAGCCTAACCCTAAGCCTAACCCTAACCCTAGGCTACCCTTGACTGCTTCTGCCTCCAATAGATTTCCTAAGCACTAGTGTTTTAAGGAACAGCTTAAAAAGAGAATCCTAATGTGATTTCTTTATAATGGGTGTGTTCCTGATCTTATCCTAGTGTCTAAAGATTTCTCCATGGCTGGACCCCCAAATCATATTCCTTTACGTGCTAAGGGGTATCTAGAGAGTGGGATAGGTTTAATCACTACCCTAACCCTAACACGTACACTAACCCTAACCCCTACCCTAACCCTAACACGTACCCTAATCCTAACCCGTACCCTAAACCGAGCCCTAACCCTAACACTAACCCTAACCCTAACCCTAACCCATACCCTACGCCGTATCCGAACCCCTCCCAGAACCCGTACCCTAAGCCGTACCCTAAGCCTAACCCTAAGCCTAACCCTAACCCTAGGCTACCCTTGACTGCTTCTGCCTCCAATAGATTTCCTAAGCACTAGTGTTTTAAGGAACAGCTTAAAAAGAGAATCCTAATGTGATTTCTTTATAATGGGTGTGTTCCTTACCTAATCCTAGTGTCTAAACTCTTCTCCATGGCTGGACCCCCAAATAATATTCCTTTATGTGCTAAGGGGTATCTAGAGAGTGGGATAGGTTTAATCACTACCCTAACCCTAACGCGTACCATAACCCTAACCCCTACCCTAACCCTAACACGTACCCTAATCCTAACCCGTACCCTAAACCGAGCCCTAACCCTAACACTAACCCTAACCCTAACCCTAACCCATACCCTACGCCGTACCCGAAGCCCTCCCCGAACCCATACCCTAAGGCGTACCCTAAGCCTAACCCTAAGCCTAACCCTAACCCTAGGCTACCCTTGACTGCTTCTGCCTCCAATAGATTTCCTAAGCACTAGTGTTTTAAGGAACAGCTTAAAAAGAGAATCCTAATGTGATTTCTTTATATTGTGTGTGTTCCTCATCTTATCCTAGTGTCTAAACTCTTCTCCATGGCTGGACCCCCAAATAATATTCCTTTACGTGCTAAGGGGTAACTAGAGAGTGGGATAGGTTTAATAACTACCCTAACCCTAACGCGTACCCTAACGCTAACCCCTACCCTAACACTAACACGTACCCTAATCCTAACCCGTACCCTAAACCGAGCCCTAACCCTAACACTAACCCTAACCCTAACCCTAACCCATACCCTACGCCGTACCCGAAGCCCTCCCCGAACCCGTACCCTAAGCCGTACCCTAAGCCTAACACTAAGCCTAACCCTAACCCTAGGCTACCCTTGACTGCTTCTGCCTCCAATAGATTTCCTAAGCACTAGTGTTTTAAGGAACAGCTTAAAAAGAGAATCCTAATGTGATTTCTTTATATTGTGTGTGTTCCTCATCTTATCCTAGTGTCTAAACTCTTCTCCATGGCTGGACCCCCAAATAATATTCCTTTACGTGCTAAGGGGTAACTAGAGAGTGGGATAGGTTTAATAACTACCCTAACCCTAACGCGTACCCTAACGCTAACCCCTACCCTAACACTAACACGTACCCTAATCCTAACCCGTACCCTAAACCGAGCCCTAACCCTAACACTAACCCTAACCCTAACCCTAACCCATACCCTACGCCGTACCCGAAGCCCTCCCCGAACCCGTACCCTAAGCCGTACCCTAAGCCTAACCCTAAGCCTAACCCTAACCCTAGGCTACCCTTGACTGCTTCTGCCTCCAATAGATTTCCTAAGCACTAGTGTTTAAAGGAACAGCTTAAAAAGAAAATCCTAATGTGATTTCTTTATATTGTGTGTGTTCCTCATCTTATCCTAGTGTCTAAACTCTTCTCCATGGCTGGACCCCCAAATAATATTCCTTTACGTGCTAAGGGGTAACTAGAGAGTGGGATAGGTTTAATAACTACCCTAACCCTAACGCGTACACTAACGCTAACCCCTACCCTAACACTAACACGTACCCTAATCCTAAACCGTACCCTAAACCGAGCCCTAACCCTAACACTAACCCTAACCCTAACCCTAACCCATACCCTACGCCGTACCCGAAGCCCTCCCCGAACCCGTACCCTAAGCCGTACCCTAAGCCTAACCCTAAGCCTAACCCTAACCCTAGGCTACCCTTGACTGCTTCTGCCTCCAATAGATTTCCTAAGCACTAGTGTTTTAAGGAACAGCTTAAAAAGAGAATCCTAATGTGATTTCTTTATAATGGGTGTGTTCATTATCTTTTCCTAGTGTCTAAACTCTTCTCCATGGCTGGACCCCCAATTAATATTCCTTTACGTACTAAGGGGTAACTAGAGAGTGGGATAGGTTTAATAACTACCCTAACCCTAACGCGTACCCTAACGCTAACCCCTACCCTAACCCTAACACGTACCCTAATCCTAACCCGTACCCAAAACCGAGCCCTAACCCTAACACTAACCCTAACCCTAACCCTAACCCGTACCCTACGCCGTACCCGAAGCCCTCCCCGAACCCGTACCCTAAGCCGTACCCTAAGCCTAACCCTAAGCCTAACCCTAACCCTAGGCTACCCTTGACTGCTTCTGCCTCCAATAGATTTCCTAAGCACTAGTGTTTTAAGGAACAGCTTAAAAAGAGAATCCTAATGTGATTTCTTTATAATGTGTGTGTTCCTTATATTATCTTAGTGTCTAAACACTTCTCCATGCCTGGACCCCCAAATAATATTCCTTTACGTGCTAAGGAGTATCTAGAGAGTGGGATAGGTTTAATAACTACCCTAACCCTAACGCGTACCCTAACCCTAACCCCTACCCTAACCCTAACACGTACCCTAATCCTAACCCGTACCCTAAACCGAGCCCTAACCCTAACACTAACCCTAACCCTAACCCTAACCCATACCCTACGCCGTAGCCGAAGCCCTCCACGAACCCGTACCCTAAGCCGTACCCTAAGCCTAACCCTAAGCCTAACCCTAACCCTAGGCTACCCTTGACTGCTTCTGCCTCCAATAGATTTCCTAAGCACTAGTGTTTTAAGGAACAGCTTAAAAAGAGAATCCTAATGTGATTTCTTTATAATGTGTGTGTTCCTTATCTTATCCTAGTGTCTAAACTCTTCTCCATGGCTGGACCCCCAAATAATATTCCTTTACGTGCTAAGGGGTAACTAGAGAGTGGGATAGGTTTAATAACTACCCTAACCCTAACGCGTACCCTAACGCTAACCCCTACCCTAACACTAACACGTACCCTAATCCTAACCCGTACCCTAAACCGAGCCCTAACCCTAACACTAACCCTAACCCTAACCCTAACCCATACCCTACGCCGTACCCGAAGCCCTCCCCGAACCCGTACCCTAAGCCGTACCCTAAGCCTAACCCTAAGCCTAACCCTAACCCTAGGCTACCCTTGACTGCTTCTGCCTCCAATAGATTTCCTAAGCACTAGTGTTTTAAGGAACAGCTTAAAAAGAGAATCCTAATGTGATTTCTTTATAATGTGTGTGTTCCTTATATTATCTTAGTGTCTAAACACTTCTCCATGGCTGGACCCCCAAATAATATTCCTTTACGTGCTAAGGAGTATCTAGAGAGTGGGATAGGTTTAATAACTACCCTAACCCTAACGCGTACCCTAACCCTAACCCCTACCCTAACCCTAACACGTACCCTAATCCTAACCCGTACCCTAAACCGAGCCCTAACCCTAACACTAACCCTAACCCTAACCCTAACCCATACCCTACGCCGTACCCGAAGCCCTCCACGAACCCGTACCCTAAGCCGTACCCTAAGCCTAACCCTAAGCCTAACCCTAACCCTAGGCTACCCTTGACTGCTTCTGCCTCCAATAGATTTCCTAAGCACTAGTGTTTTAAGGAACAGCTTAAAAAGAGAATCCTAATGTGATTTCTTTATAATGTGTGTGTTCCTTATCTTATCCTAGTGTCTAAACACTTCTCCATGGCTGCACCCCCAAATAATATTCCTTTACGTGCTAAGGAGTATCTAGAGAGTGGGATAGGTTTAATAACTACACTAACCCTAACGCGTACCCTAACCCTAACCCCTACCCTAACCCTAACACGTACCCTAATCCTAACCCGTACCCTAAACCGAGCCCTAACCCTAACACTAACCCTAACCCTAACCCTAACCCATACCCTACGCCGTACCCGAAGCCCTCCACGAACCCGTACCCTAAGCCGTACCCTAAGCCTAACCCTAAGCCTAACCCTAACCCTAGGCTACCCTTGACTGCTTCTGCCTCCAATAGATTTCCTAAGCACTAGTGTTTTAAGGAACAGCTTAAAAAGAGAATCCTAATGTGATTTCTTTATAATGTGTGTGTTCCTTATCTTATCCTAGTGTCTAAACTCTTCTCCATGGCTGGACCCCCAAATAATATTCCTTTACGTGCTAAGGGGTAACTAGAGAGTGGGATAGGTTTAATAACTACCCTAACCCTAACGCGTACCCTAACGCTAACCCGTACCCTAAACCGAGCCCTAACCCTAACACTAACCCTAACCCTAACCCTAACCCATACCCTATGCCGTACCCGAAGCCCTCCCTGAACCCGTACCCTAAGCCGTACCCTAAGCCTAACCCTAAGCCTAACCCTAACCCTAGGCTACCCTTGACTGCTTCTGCCTCCAATAGATTTCCTAAGCACTAGTGTTTTAAGGAACAGCTTAAAAAGAGAATCCTAATGTGATTTCTTTATAATGTGTGTGTTCCTTATATTATCTTAGTGTCTAAACACTTCTCCATGGCTGCACCCCCAAATAATATTCCTTTACGTGCTAAGGAGTATCTAGAGAGTGGGATAGGTTTAATAACTACCCTAACCCTAACGCGTACCCTAACCCTAACCCCTACCCTAACCCTAACACGTACCCTAATCCTAACCCGTACCCTAAACCGAGCCCTAACCCTAACACTAACCCTAACCCTAACCCTAACCCATACCCTACGCCGTACCCGAAGCCCTCCACGAACCCGTACCCTAAGCCGTACCCTAAGCCTAACCCTAAGCCTAACCCTAACCCTAGGCTACCCTTGACTGCTTCTGCCTCCAATAGATTTCCTAAGCACTAGTGTTTTAAGGAACAGCTTAAAAAGAGAATCCTAATGTGATTTCTTTATAATGTGTGTGTTCCTTATCTTATCCTAGTGTCTAAACTCTTCTCCATGGCTGGACCCCCAAATAATATTCCTTTACGTGCTACGGGGTAACTAGAGAGTGGGATAGGTTTAATAACTACCCTAACCCTAACGCGTACCATAACGCTAACCCCTACCCTAACCCTAACACGTACCCTAATCCTAACCCGTACCCTAAACCGAGCCCTAACCCTAACACTAACCCTAACCCTAACCCTAACCCATACCCTAGGCCGTACCCGAAGCCCTCCCCGAACCCGTACCCTAAGCCGTACCCTAAGCCTAACCCTAAGCCTAACCCTAACCCTAGGCTACCCTTGACTGCTTCTGCCTCCAATAGATTTCCTAAGCACTAGTGTTTTAAGGAACAGCTTAAAAAGAGAATCCTAATGTGATTTCTTTATAATGGGTGTGTTCCTTATCTAATCCTAGTGTCTAAACTCTTCTCCATGGCTGGACCCCCAAATAATATTCCTTTATGTGCTAAGGGGTATCTAGAGAGTGGGATAGGTTTAATCACTACCCTAACCCTAACGCGTATCATAACCCTAACCCCTGCCCTAACCCTAACACGTACCCTAATCCTAACCCGTACCCTAAACCGAGCCCTAACCCTAACACTAACCCTAACCCTAACCCTAACCCATACCCTACGCCGTACCTGAAGCCCTCCCCGAACCAGTACCCTAAGCCGTACCCTAAGCCTAACCCTAAGCCTAACCCTAACCCTAGGCTACCCTTGACTGCTTCTGCCTCCAATAGATTTCCTAAGCACTAGTGTTTTAAGGAACAGCTTAAAAAGAGAATCCTAATGTGATTTCTGTATATTGTGTGTGTTCCTCATCTTATCCTAGTGTCTAAACTCTTCTCCATGGCTGGACCCCCAAATAATATTCCTTTACGTGCTAAGGGGTAACTAGGGAGTGGGATAGGTTTAATAACTACCCTAACCCTAACGCGTACCCTAACGCTAACCCCGACCCTAACACTAACACGTACCCTAATCCTAAACCGTACCCTAAACCGAGCCCTAACCCTAACACTAACCCTAACCCTAACCCTAACCCATACCCTACGCCGTACCCGAAGCCCTCCCCGAACCCGTACCCTAAGCCGTACCCTAAGCCTAACCCTAAGCCTAACCCTAACCCTAGGCTACCCTTGACTGCTTCTGCCTCCAATAGATTTCCTAAGCACTAGTGTTTTAAGGAACAGCTTAAAAAGAGAATCCTAATGTGATTTCTTTATAATGGGTGTGTTCCTGATCTTATCCTAGTGTCTAAACTCTTCTCCATGGCTGGACCCCCAAATAATATTCCTTTACGTGCTAAGGGGTAACTCGAGAGTGGGATAGGTTTAATAACTACCCTAACCCTAACGCGTACCCTAACGCTAACCCCTACCCTAACCCTAACACGTACCCTAATCCTAACCCGTACCCTAAACCGAGCCCTAACCCTAACACTAACCCTAACCCTAACCCTAACCCGTACCCTACGCCGTACCCGAAGCCCTCCCCGAACCCGTACCCTAAGCCGTACCCTAAGCCTAACCCTAAGCCTAACCCTAACCCTAGGCTACCCTTGACTGCTTCTGCCTCCAATAGATTTCCTAAGCACTAGTGTTTTAAGGAACAGCTTAAAAAGAGAATCCTAATGTGATTTCTTTATAATGTGTGTGTTCCTTATATTATCTTAGTGTCTAAACACTTCTCCATGGCTGGACCCCCAAATAATATTCCTTTACGTGCTAAGGAGTATCTAGAGAGTGGGATAGGTTTAATAACTACACTAACCCTAACGCGTACCCTAACCCTAACCCCTACCCTAACCCTAACACGTACCCTAATCCTAACCCGTACCCTAAACCGAGCCCTAACCCTAACACTAACCCTAACCCTAACCCTAACCCATACCCTACGCCGTACCCGAAGCCCTCCACGAACCCGTACCCTAAGCCGTACCCTAAGCCGTACCCTAAGCCTAACCCTAACCCTAGGCTACCCTTGACTGCTTCTGCCTCCAATAGATTTCCTAAGCACTAGTGTTTTAAGGAACAGCTTAAAAAGAGAATCCTAATGTGATTTCTTTATAATGTGTGTGTTCCTTATCTTATCCTAGTGTCTAAACTCTTCTCCATGGCTGGACCCCCAAATAATATTCCTTTACGTGCTAAGGGGTAACTAGAGAGTGGGATAGGTTTAATAACTACCCTTACCCTAACGCGTACCCTAACGCTAACCCCTACCCTAACACTAACACGTACCCTAATCCTAACCCGTACCCTAAACCGAGCCCTAACCCTAACACTAACCCTAACCCTAACCCTAACCCATACCCTATGCCGTACCCGAAGCCCTCCCTGAACCCGTACCCTAAGCCGTACCCTAAGCCTAACCCTAAGCCTAACCCTAACCCTAGGCTACCCTTGACTGCTTCTGCCTCCAATAGATTTCCTAAGCACTAGTGTTTTAAGGAACAGCTTAAAAAGAGAATCCTAACGTGATTTCTTTATAATGTGTGTGTTCCTTATATTATCTTAGTGTCTAAACACTTCTCCATGGCTGCACCCCCAAATAATATTCCTTTACGTTCTAAGGAGTATCTAGAGAGTGGGATAGGTTTAATAACTACCCTAACCCTAACGCGTACCCTAACCCTAACCCCTACCCTAACCCTAACACGTACCCTAATCCTAACCCGTACCCTAAACCGAGCCCTAACCCTAACACTAACCCTAACCCTAACCCTAACCCATACCCTATGCCGTACCCGAAGCCCTCCACGAGCCCGTACCCTAAGCCGTACCCTAAGCCTAACCCTAAGCCTAACCCTAACCCTAGGCTACCCTTGACTGCTTCTGCCTCCAATAGATTTCCTAAGCACTAGTGTTTTAAGGAACAGCTTAAAAAGAGAATCCTAATGTGATTTCTTTATAATGTGTCTGTTCCTTATCTTATCCTAGTGTCTAAACTCTTCTCCATGGCTGGACCCCCAAATAATATTCCTTTACGTGCTAAGGGGTAACTAGAGAGTGGGATAGGTTTAATAACTACCCTAACCCTAACGCGTACCCTAACGCTAACCCCTACCCTAACCCTAGCACGTACCCTAATCCTAACCCGTACCCTAAACCGAGCCCTAACCCTAACACTAACCCTAACCCTAACCCTAACCCATACCCTAGGCCGTACCCGAAGCCCTCTCCGAACCCGTTCGCTAAGCCGTACCCTAAGCCTAACCCTAAGCCTAACCCTAACCCTAGGCTACCCTTGACTGCTTCTGCCTCCAATAGATTTCCTAAGCACTAGTGTTTTAAGGAACAGCTTAAAAAGAGAATCCTAATGTGATTTCTTTATAATGGGTGTGTTCCTTATCTAATCCTAGTGTCTAAACTCTTCTCCATGGCTGGACCCCCAAATAATATTCCTTTATGTGCTAAGGGGTATCTAGAGAGTGGGATAGGTTTAATCACTACCCTAACCCTAACGCGTACCATAACCGTAACCCCTACCCTAACCCTAACACGTACCCTAATCCTAACCCGTACCCTAAACCGAGCCCTAACCCTAACACTAACCCTAACCCTAACCCTAACCCATACCCTACGCCGTACCTGAAGCCCTCCCCGAACCCGTACCCTAAGCCGTACCCTAAGCCTAACCCTAAGCCTAACCCTAACCCTAGGCTACCCTTGACTGCTTCTGCCTCCAATAGATTTCCTAAGCACTAGTGTTTTAAGGAACAGCTTAAAAAGAGAATCCTAATGTGATTTCTTTATATTGTGTGTGTTCCTCATCTTATCCTAGTGTCTAAACTCTTCTCCATGGCTGGACCCCCAAATAATATTCCTTTACGTGCTAAGGTGTAACTAGGGAGTGGGATAGGTTTAATAACTACCCTAACCCTAACGCGTACCCTAACGCTAACCCCTACCCTAACACTAACACGTACCCTAATCCTAACCCGTACCCTAAACCGAGCCCTAACCCTAACACTAACCCTAACCCTAACCCTAACCCATACCCTACGCCGTACCCGAAGCCCTCCCCGAACCCGTACCCTAAGCCGTACCCTAAGCCTAACCCTAAGCCTAACCCTAACCCTAGACTACCCTTGACTGCTTCTGCCTCCAATAGATTTCCTAAGCACTAGTGTTTTAAGGAACAGCTTAAAAAGAGAATCCTAATGTGATTTCTTTATAATGGGTGTGTTCCTGATCTTATCCTAGGGTCTAAACTCTTCTCCATGGCTGGACCCCCAAATAATATTCCTTTACGTGCTAAGGGGTAACTAGAGAGTGGGATAGGTTTAATAACTACCCTAACCCTAACGTGTACCCTAACGCTAACCCCTACCCTAACCCTAACACGTACCCTAATCCTAACCCGTACCCTAAACCGAGCCCTAACCCTAACACTAACCCTAACCCTAACCCTAACCCGTACCCTACGCCGTACCCGAAGCCCTCCCCGAACCCGTACCCTAAGCCGTACCCTAAGCCTAACCCTAAGCCTAACCCTAACCCTAGGCTACCCTTGACTGCTTCTGCCTCCAATAGATTTCCTAAGCACTAGTGTTTTAAGGAACAGCTTAAAAAGAGAATCCTAATGTGATTTCTTTATAATGTGTGTGTTCCTTATATTATCTTAGTGTCTAAACACTTCTCCATGGCTGGACCCCCAAATAATATTCCTTTACGTGCTAAGGAGTATCTAGAGAGTGGGATAGGTTTAATAACTACCCTAACCCTAACGCGTACCCTAACCCTAACCCCTACCCTAACCCTAACACGTACCCTAATCCTAACCCGTACCGTAAACCGAGCCCTAACCCTAACACTAACCCTAACCCTAACCCTAACCCATACCCTACGCCGTACCCGAAGCCCTCCACGAACCCGTACCCTAAGCCGTACCCTAAGCCTAACCCTAAGCCTAAACCTAACCCTAGGCTACCCTTGACTGCTTCTGCCTCCAATAGATTTCCTAAGCACTAGTGTTTTAAGGAACAGCTTAAAAAGAGAATCCTAATGTGATTTCTTTATAATGTGTGTGTTCCTTATCTTATCCTAGTGTCTAAACTCTTCTCCATGGCTGGACCCCCAAATAATATTCCTTTACGTGCTAAGGGGTAACTAGAGTGTGGGATAGGTTTAATAACTACCCTAACCCTAACGCGTACCCTAACGCTAACCCCTACCCTAACACTAACACGTACCCTAATCCTAACCCGTACCCTAAACCGAGCCCTAACCCTAACACTAACCCTAAACCTAACCCTAACCCATACCCTACGCCGTACCCGAAGCCCTCCCCGAACCCGTACCCTAAGCCGTACCCTAAGCCTAACCCTAAGCCTAACCCTAACCCTAGGCTACCCTTGACTGCTTCTGCCTCCAATAGATTTCCTAAGCACTAGTGTTTTAAGGAACAGCTTAAAAAGAGAATCCTAATGTGATTTCTTTATAATGGGTGTGTTCCTTATATTATCTTAGTGTCTAAACACTTCTCCATGGCTGCACCCCCAAATAATATTCTTTTACGTGCTAAGGAGTATCTAGAGAGTGGGATAGGTTTAATAACTACCCTAACCCTAACGCGTACCCTAACCCTAACCCCTACCCTAACCCTAACACGTACCCTAATCCTAACCCGTACCCTAAACCGAGCCCTAACCCTAAAACTAACCCTAACCCTAACCCTAACCCATACCCTACGCCGTACCCGAAGCCCTCCCCGAACCCGTTCCCTAAGCCGTACCCTAAGCCTAACCCTAAGCCTAACCCTAACCCTAGGCTACCCTTGACTGCTTCTGCCTCCAATAGATTTCCTAAGCACTAGTGTTTTAAGGAACAGCTTAAAAAGAGAATCCTAATGTGATTTCTTTATAATGGGTGTGTTCCTTATCTTATCCTAGTGTCTAAACTCTTCTCCATGGCTGGACCCCCAAATAATATTCCTTTACGTGCTAAGGGGTAACTAGAGAGTGGGATAGGTTTAATAACTACCCTAACCCTTACGCGTACCCTAACGCTAACCCCTACCCTAACCCTAACACGTACCCTAATCCTAACCCGTACCCTAAACCGAGCCCTAACCCTAACACTAACCCTAACCCTAACCCTAACCCGTACCCTACGCCGTACCCGAAGCCCTCCCCGAACCCGTACCCTAAGCCGTACCCTAAGCCTAACCCTAACCCTAGGCTACCCTTGACTGCTTCTGCCTCCAATAGATTTCCTAAACACTAGTGTTTTAAGGAACAGCTTAAAAAGAGAATCCTAATGTGATTTCTTTATAATGGGTGTGTTCCTTATATTATCTTAGTGTCTAAACAGTTCTCCATGGCTGGACCCCCAAATAATATTCCTTTACGTGCTAAGGAGTATCTAGAGAGTGGGATAGGTTTAATAACTACCCTAACCCTAACGCGTACCCTAACCCTAACCCCTACCCTAACCCTAACACGTACCCTAATCCTAACCCGTACCCTAAACCGAGCCCTAACCCTAACACTAACCCTAACCCTAACCCTAACCCATACCCTACGCCGTACCCGAAGCCCTCCCCGAACCCGTACCCTAAGCCGTACCCTAAGCCTAACCCTAAGCCTAACCCTAACCCTAGGCTACCCTTGACTGCTTCTGCCTCCAATAGATTTCCTAAGCACTAGTGTTTTAAGGAACAGCTTAAAAAGAGAATCCTAATGTGATTTCTTTATAATGTGTGTGTTCCTTATCTTATCCTAGTGTCTAAACTCTTCTCCATGGCTGGACACCCAAATAATATTCCTTTACGTGCTAAGGGGTAACTAGAGAGTGGGATAGGTTTAATAACTACCCTAACCCTAACGCGTACCCTAACGCTAACCCCTACCCTAACCCTAACACGTACCCTAATCCTAACCCGTACCCTAAACCGAGCCCTAACCCTAACACTAACCCTAACCCTAACCGTAACCCATACCCTACGCCGTACCCGAAGCCCTCCCCGAACCCGTACCCTAAGCCGTACCCTAAGCCTAACCCTAAGCCTAACCCTAACCCTAGGCTACCCTTGACTGCTTCTGCCTCCAATAGATTTCCTAAGCACTAGTGTTTTAAGGAACAGCTTAAAAAGAGAATCCTAATGTGATTTCTTTATAATGGGTGTTTTCCTTATCTAATCCTAGTGTCTAAACTCTTCTCCATGGCTGGACCCCCAAATAATATTCCTTTATGTGCTAAGGGGTATCTAGAGAGTGGGATAGGTTTAATCACTACCCTAACCCTAACGCGTACCATAACCCTAACCCCTACCCTAACCCTAACACGTACCCTAATCCTAACACGTACCCTAAACCGAGCCCTAACCCTAACACTAACCCTAACCCTAACCCTAACCCATACCCTACGCCGTACCCGAAGCCCTCCCCGAACCCGTACCCTAAGCCGTACCCTAAGCCTAACCCTAAGCCTAACCCTAACCCTAGGCTACCCTTGACTGCTTCTGCCTCCAATAGATTTCCTAAGCACTAGTGTTTTAAGGAACAGCTTAAAAAGAGAATCCTAATGTGATTTCTTTATAATGTGTGTGTTCCTTATCTTATCCTAGTGTCTAAACTCTTCTCCATGGCTGGACCCCCAAATAATATTCCTTTACGTGCTAAGGGGTAACTAGAGAGTGGGATATGTTTAATAACTACCCTAACCCTAACGCGTACCCTAACGCTAACCCCTACCCTAACCCTAACACGTACCCTAATCCTAACCCGTACCCTAAACCGAGCCCTAACCCTAACACTAACCCTAACCCTAACCCTAACCCATACCCTACGCCGTACCCGAAGCCCTCCCCGAACCCGTACCCTAAGCCGTACCCTAAGCCTAACCCTAAGCCTAACCCTAACCCTAGGCTACCCTTGACTGCTTCTGCCTCCAATAGATTTCCTAAGCACTAGTGTTTTAAGGAACAGCTTAAAAAGAGAATCCTAATGTGATTTCTTTATATTGTGTGTGTTCCTCATCTTATCCTAGTGTCTAAACTCTTCTCCATGGCTGGACCCCCAAATAATATTCCTTTACGTGCTAAGGGGTAACTAGAGAGTGGGATAGGTTTAATAACTACCCTAACCCTAACGCGTACCCTAACGCTAACCCCTACCCTAACACTAACACGTACCCTAATCCTAACCCGTACCCTAAACCGAGCCCTAACCCTAAAACTAACCCTAACCCTAACCCTAACCCATACCCTACGCCGTACCCGAAACCCTCCCCGAACCCGTTCCCTAAGCCGTACCCTAAGCCTAACCCTAAGCCTAACCCTAACCCTAGGCTACCCTTGACTGCTTCTGCCTCCAATAGATTTCCTAAGCACTAGTGTTTTAAGGAACAGCTTAAAAAGAGAATCCTAATGTGATTTCTTTATAATGGGTGTGTTCCTTATCTTATCCTAGTGTCTAAACTCTTCTCCATGGCTGGACCCCCAAATAATATTCCTTTACGTGCTAAGGGGTAACTAGAGAGTGGGATAGGTTTAATAACTACCCTAACCCTAACGCGTACCCTAACGCTAACCCCTACCCTAACCCTAACACGTACCCTAATCCTAACCCGTACCCTAAACCGAGCCCTAACCCTAACACTAACCCTAACCCTAACCCTAACCCATACCCTACGCCGTACCCGAAGCCCTCCCCGAACCCGTACCCTAAGCCGTACCCTAAGCCTAACCCTAAGCCTAACCCTAACCCTACGCTACCCTTGACTGCTTCTGCCTCCAATAGATTTCCTAAGCACTAGTGTTTTAAGGAACAGCTTAAAAAGAGAATCCTAATGTGATTTCTTTATATTGTGTGTGTTCCTCATCTTATCCTAGTGTCTAAACTCTTCTCCATGGCTGGACCCCCAAATAATATTCCTTTACGTGCTAAGGGGTAACTAGAGAGTGGGATAGGTTTAATAACTACCCTAACCCTAACGCGTACCCTAACCCTAACCCCTACCCTAACCCTAACACGTACCCTAATCCTAACCCGTACCCTAAACCGAGCCCTAACCCTAAAACTAACCCTAACCCTAACCCTAACCCATACCCTACGCCGTACCCGAAGCCCTCCCCGAACCCGTTCCCTAAGCCGTACCCTAAGCCTAACCCTAAGCCTAACCCTAACCCTAGGCTACCCTTGACTGTTCTGCCTCCAATAGATTTCCTAAGCACTAGTGTTTTAAGGAACAGCTTAAAAAGAGAATCCTAATGTGATTTCTTTATAATGGGTGTGTTCCTTATCTTATCCTAGTGTCTAAACTCTTCTCCATGGCTGGACCCCCAAATAATATTCCTTTACGTGCTAAGGGGTAACTAGAGAGTGGGATAGGTTTAATAACTACCCTAACCCTAACGCGTACCCTAACGCTAACCCCTACCCTAACCCTAACACGTACCCTAATCCTAACCCGTACCCTAAACCGAGCCCTAACCCTAACACTAACCCTAACCCTCACCCTAACCCGTACCCTACGCCGTACCTGAAGCCCTCCCCGAACCCGTACCCTAAGCCGTACCCTAAGCCTAACCCTAAGCCTAACCCTAACCCTAGGCTACCCTTGACTGCTTCTGCCTCCAATAGATTTCCTAAGCACTAGTGTTTTAAGGAACAGCTTAAAAAGAGAATCCTAATGTGATTTCTTTATAATGGGTGTGTTCCTTATATTATCTTAGTGTCTAAACAGTTCTCCATGGCTGGACCCCCAAATAATATTCCTTTACGTGCTAAGGAGTATCTAGAGAGTGGGATAGGTTTAATAACTACCCTAACCCTAACGCGTACCCTAACCCTAACCCCTACCCTAACCCTAACACGTACCCTAATCCTAACCCGTACCCTAAACCGAGCCCTAACCCTAACACTAACCCTAACCCTAACCCTAACCCATACCCTACGCCGTACCCGAAGCCCTCCACGAACCCGTACCCTAAGCCGTACCCTAAGCCGTACCCTAAGCCTAACCCTAACCCTAGGCTACCCTTGACTGCTTCTGCCTCCAATAGATTTCCTAAGCACTAGTGTTTTAAGGAACAGCTTAAAAAGAGAATCCTAATGTGATTTCTTTATAATGTGTGTGTTCCTTATCTTATCCTAGTGTCTAAACTCTTCTCCATGGCTGGACCCCCAAATAATATTCCTTTACGTGCTAAGGGGTAACTAGAGAGTGGGATAGGTTTAATAACTACCCTAACCCTAACGCGTACCCTAACGCTAACCCCTACCCTAACCCTAACACGTACCCTAATCCTAACCCGTACCCTAAACCGAGCCCTAACCCTAACACTAACCCTAACCCTAACCCTAACCCATACCCTACGCCGTACCCGAAGCCCTCCCCGAACCCGTACCCTAAGCCGTACCCTAAGCCTAACCCTAAGCCTAACCCTAACCCTACGCTACCCTTGACTGCTTCTGCCTCCAATAGATTTCCTAAGCACTAGTGTTTTAAGGAACAGCTTAAAAAGAGAATCCTAATGTGATTTCTTTATATTGTGTGTGTTCCTCATCTTATCCTAGTGTCTAAACTCTTCTCCATGGCTGGACCCCCAAATAATATTCCTTTACGTGCTAAGGGGTAACTAGAGAGTGGGATAGGTTTAATAACTACCCTAACCCTAACGCGTACCCTAACCCTAACCCCTACCCTAACCCTAACACGTACCCTAATCCTAACCCGTACCCTAAACCGAGCCCTAACCCTAAAACTAACCCTAACCCTAACCCTAACCCATACCCTACGCCGTACCCGAAGCCCTCCCCGAACCCGTTCCCTAAGCCGTACCCTAAGCCTAACCCTAAGCCTAACCCTAACCCTAGGCTACCCTTGACTGTTCTGCCTCCAATAGATTTCCTAAGCACTAGTGTTTTAAGGAACAGCTTAAAAAGAGAATCCTAATGTGATTTCTTTATAATGGGTGTGTTCCTTATCTTATCCTAGTGTCTAAACTCTTCTCCATGGCTGGACCCCCAAATAATATTCCTTTACGTGCTAAGGGGTAACTAGAGAGTGGGATAGGTTTAATAACTACCCTAACCCTAACGCGTACCCTAACGCTAACCCCTACCCTAACCCTAACACGTACCCTAATCCTAACCCGTACCCTAAACCGAGCCCTAACCCTAACACTAACCCTAACCCTAACCCTAACCCGTACCCTACGCCGTACCCGAAGCCCTCCCCGAACCCGTACCCTAAGCCGTACCCTAAGCCTAACCCTAAGCCTAACCCTAACCCTAGGCTACCCTTGACTGCTTCTGCCTCCAATAGATTTCCTAAGCACTAGTGTTTTAAGGAACAGCTTAAAAAGAGAATCCTAATGTGATTTCTTTATAATGGGTGTGTTCCTTATATTATCTTAGTGTCTAAACAGTTCTCCATGGCTGG
The DNA here is from genome assembly GCF_965194825.1 of Balaenoptera physalus. Taxonomy (NCBI): domain Eukaryota; kingdom Metazoa; phylum Chordata; class Mammalia; order Artiodactyla; family Balaenopteridae; genus Balaenoptera; species Balaenoptera physalus. The sequence goes on along the minus strand of NW_028126054.1, from coordinate 261,608 downwards.
ACCCCCAAATAATATTCCTTTACGTGCTAAGGAGTATCTAGAGAGTGGGATAGGTTTAATAACTACCCTAACCCTAACGCGTACCCTAACCCTAACCCCTACCCTAAACCTAACACGTACCCTAATCCTAACCCGTACCCTAAACCGAGCCCTAACCCTAACACTAACCCTAACCCTAACCCTAACCCATACCCTACGCCGTACCCGAAGCCCTCCACGAACCCGTACCCTAAGCCGTACCCTAAGCCGTACCCTAAGCCTAACCCTAACCCTAGGCTACCCTTGACTGCTTCTGCCTCCAATAGATTTCCTAAGCACTAGTGTTTTAAGGAACAGCTTAAAAAGAGAATCCTAATGTGATTTCTTTATAATGTGTGTGTTCCTTATCTTATCCTAGTGTCTAAACTCTTCTCCATGGCTGGACCCCCAAATAATATTCCTTTACGTGCTAAGGGGTAACTAGAGAGTGGGATAGGTTTAATAACTACCCTAACCCTAACGCGTACCCTAACGCTAACCCCTACCCTAACCCTAACACGTACCCTAATCCTAACCCGTACCCTAAACCGACCCCTAACCCTAACACTAACCCTAACCCTAACCCTAACCCATACCCTACGCCGTACCCGAAGTCCTCCCCGAACCCGTACCCTAAGCCGTACCCTAAGCCTAACCCTAAGCCTAACCCTAACCCTAGGCTACCCTTGACTGCTTCTGCCTCCAATAGATTTCCTAAGCACTAGTGTTTTAAGGAACAGCTTAAAAAGAGAATCCTAATGTGATTTCTTTATATTGTGTGTGTTCCTCATCTTATCCTAGTGTCTAAACTCTTCTCCATGGCTGGACCCCCAAATAATATTCCTTTACGTGCTAAGGGGTAACTAGAGAGTGGGATAGGTTTAATAACTACCCTAACCCTAACGCGTACCCTAACGCTAACCCCTACCCTAACACTAACACGTACCCTAATCCTAACCCGTACCCTAAACCGAGCCCTAACCCTAAAACTAACCCTAACCCTAACCCTAACCCATACCCTACGCCGTACCCGAAGCCCTCCCCGAACCCGTTCCCTAAGCCGTACCCTAAGCCTAACCCTAAGCCTAACCCTAACCCTAGGCTACCCTTGACTGCTTCTGCCTCCAATAGATTTCCTAAGCACTAGTGTTTTAAGGAACAGCTTAAAAAGAGAATCCTAATGTGATTTCTTTATAATGGGTGTGTTCCTTATCTTATCCTAGTGTCTAAACTCTTCTCCATGGCTGGACCCCCAAATAATATTCCTTTACGTGCTAAGGGGTAACTAGAGAGTGGGATAGGTTTAATAACTACCCTAACCCTAACGCGTACCCTAACGCTAACCCCTACCCTAACCCTAACACGTACCCTAATCCTAACCCGTACCCTAAACCGAGCCCTAACCCTAACACTAACCCTAACCCTAACCCTAACCCGTACCCTACGCCGTACCCGAAGCCCTCCACGAACCCGTACCCTAAGCCGTACCCTAAGCCTAACCCTAAGCCTAACCCTAACCCTAGGCTACCCTTGACTGCTTCTGCCTCCAATAGATTTCCTAAGCACTAGTGTTTTAAGGAACAGCTTAAAAAGAGAATCCTAATGTGATTTCTTTATAATGTGTGTGTTCCTTATATTATCTTAGTGTCTAAACACTTCTCCATGGCTGGACCCCCAAATAATATTCCTTTACGTGCTAAGGAGTATCTAGAGAGTGGGATAGGTTTAATAACTACCCTAACCCTAATGCGTACCCTAACCCTAACCACTACCCTAACCCTAACACGTACCCTAATCCTAACCCGTACCCTAAACCGAGCCCTAACCCTAACACTAACCCTAACCCTAACCCTAACCCATACCCTACGCCGTACCCGAAGCCCTCCACGAACCCGTACCCTAAGCCGTACCCTAAGCCTAACCCTAACCTAACCCTAACCCTAGGCTACCCTCGACTGCTTCTGCCTCCAATAGATTTCCTAAGCACTAGTGTTTTAAGGAACAGCTTAAAAAGAGAATCCTAATGTGATTTCTTTATAATGGGTGTGTTCCTTATCTAATCCTAGTGTCTAAACTCTTCTCCATGGCTGGACCCCCAAATAATATTCCTTTATGTGCTAAGGGGTATCTAGAGAGTGGGATAGGTTTAATCACTACCCTAACCCTAAAGCGTACCATAACCCTAACCCCTACCCTAACCCTAACACGTACCCTAATCCTAACCCGTACCCTAAACCGAGCCCTAACCCTAACACTAACCCTAACCCTAACCCTAACCCATACCCTACGCCGTACCCGAAGCCCTCCCCGAACCCGTACCCTAAGCCGTACCCTAAGCCTAACCCTAAGCCTAACCCTAACCCTGGGCTACCCTTGACTGCTTCTGCCTCCAATAGATTTCCTAAGCACTAGTGTTTTAAGGAACAGCTTAAAAAGAGAATCCTAATGTGATTTCTTTATAATGGGTGTTTTCCTTATCTAATCCTAGTGTCTAAACTCTTCTCCATGGCTGGACACCCAAATAATATTCCTTTATGTGCTAAGGGGTATCTAGAGAGTGGGATAGGTTTAATCACTACCCTAACCCTAACGCGTACCATAACCCTAACCCCTACCCTAACCCTAACACCTACCCTAATCCTAACACGTACCCTAAACCGAGCCCTAACCCTAACACTAACCCTAACCCTAACCCTAACCCATACCCTACGCCGTACCCGAAGCCCTCCCCGAACCCGTACCCTAAGCCGTACCCTAAGCCTAACCCTAAGCCTAACCCTAACCCTAGGCTACCCTTGACTGCTTCTGCCTCCAATAGATTTCCTAAGCACTAGTGTTTTAAGGAACAGCTTAAAAAGAGAATCCTAATGTGATTTCTTTATAATGTGTGTGTTCCTTATCTTATCCTAGTGTCTAAACTCTTCTCCATGGCTGGACCCCCAAATAATATTCCTTTACGTGCTAAGGGGTAACTAGAGAGTGGGATAGGTTTAATAACTACCCTAACCCTAACGCGTACCCTAACGCTAACCCCTACCCTAACCCTAACACGTACCCTAATCCTAACCCGTACCCTAAACCGAGCCCTAACCCTAACACTAACCCTAACACTAACCCTAACCCATACCCTACGCCGTACCCGAAGCCCTCCCCGAACCCGTACCCTAAGCCGTACCCTAAGCCTAACCCTAAGCCTAACCCTAACCCTAGGCTACCCTTGACTGCTTCTGCCTCCAATAGATTTCCTAAGCACTAGTGTTTTAAGGAACAGCTTAAAAAGAGAATCCTAATGTGATTTCTTTATATTGTGTGTGTTCCTCATCTTATCCTAATGTCTAAACTCTTCTCCATGGCTGGACCCCCAAATAATATTCCTTTACGTGCTAAGGGGTAACTAGAGAGTGGGATAGGTTTAATAACTACCCTAACCCTAACGCGTACCCTAACGCTAACCCCTACCCTAACACTAACACGTACCCTAATCCTAACCCGTACCCTAAACAGAGCCCTAACCCTAAAACTAACCCTAACCCTAACCCTAACCCATACCCTACGCCGTACCCGAAGCCCTCCCCGAACCCGTTCCCTAAGCCGTACCCTAAGCCTAACCCTAAGCCTAACCCTAACCCTAGGCTACCCTTGACTGTTCTGCCTCCAATAGATTTCCTAAGCACTAGTGTTTTAAGGAACAGCTTAAAAAGAGAATCCTAATGTGATTTCTTTATAATGGGTGTGTTCCTTATCTTATCCTAGTGTCTAAACTCTTCTCCATGGCTGGACCCCCAAATAATATTCCTTTACGTGCTAAGGGGTAACTAGAGAGTGGGATAGGTTTAATAACTACCCTAACCCTAACGCGTACCCTAACGCTAACCCCTACCCTAACCCTAACACGTACCCTAATCCTAACCCGTACCCTAAACCGAGCCCTAACCCTAACACTAACCCTAACCCTAACCCTAACCCGTACCCTACGCCGTACCCGAAGCCCTCCCCGAACCCGTACCCTAAGCCGTACCCTAAGCCTAACCCTAAGCCTAACCCTAACCCTAGGCTACCCTTGACTGCTTCTGCCTCCAATAGATTTCCTAAGCACTAGTGTTTTAAGGAACAGCTTAAAAAGAGAATCCTAATGTGATTTCTTTATAATGGGTGTGTTCCTTATATTATCTTAGTGTCTAAACAGTTCTCCATGGCTGGACCCCCAAATAATATTCCTTTACGTGCTAAGGAGTATCTAGAGAGTGGGATAGGTTTAATAACTACCCTAACCCTAACGCGTACCCTAACCCTAACCCCTACCCTAACCCTAACACGTACCCTAATCCTAACCCGTACCCTAAACCGAGCCCTAACCCTAACACTAACCCTAACCCTAACCCTAACCCATACCCTACGCCGTACCCGAAGCCCTCCACGAACCCGTATCCTAATCCGTACCCTAAGCCGTACCCTAAGCCTAACCCTAACCCTAGGCTACCCTTGACTGCTTCTGCCTCCAATAGATTTCCTAAGCACTAGTGTTTTAAGGAACAGCTTAAAAAGAGAATCCTAATGTGATTTCTTTATAATGCGTGTGTTCCTTATCTTATCCTAGTGTCTAAACTCTTCTCCATGGCTGGACCCCCAAATAATATTCCTTTACGTGCTAAGGGGTAACTAGAGAGTGGGATAGGTTTAATAACTACCCTAACCCTAACGCGTACCCTAACGCTAACCCCTACCCTAACCCTAACACGTACCCTAATCCTAACCCGTACCCTAAACCGACCCCTAACCCTAACACTAACCCTAACCCTAACCCTAACCCATACCCTACGCCGTACCCGAAGCCCTCCCCGAACCCGTACCGTAAGCCGTACCCTAAGCCTATCCCTAAGCCTAACCCTAACCCTAGGCTACCCTTGACTCCTTCTGCCTCCAATAGATTTCCTAAGCATTAGTGTTTTAAGGAACAGCTTAAAAAGAGAATCCTAATGTGATTTCTTTATAATGGGTGTGTTCCTTATCTTATCCTAGTGTCTAAACTTTTCTCCATGGCTGGACCCCAAATAATATTCCTTTTCGTGCTAGGGGGTATCTAGAGAGTGGGATAGGTTTAATCACTACCCTAACCCTAACACGTACACTAACCCTAACCACTACCCTAACCCTAACACGTACCCTAATCCTAACCCAGACCCTAAACCGAGCCCTAACCCTAACACTAACCCTAACCCTAACCCTAACCCATACCTTACGCTGTACCCGAAGCCCTCCCCGAACCCGTACCCTAATCCTAACCCTAAGCCTAACCCTAACCCTAGGCTACCCTTGACTGCTTCTGCCTCCAATAGATTTCCTAAGCACTAGTGTTTTAAGGAACAGCTTAAAAAGAGAATCATAATGTGATTTCTTTATAATGGGTGTGTTCCTTATCTTATCCTAGTGTCTAAACTCTTCTCCATGGCTGGACCCCCAAATAATATTCCTTTACGTGCTAAGGGGAATCTAGAGAGTGGGATAGGTTTAATAACAACCCTAACCCTAACGCGTACCCTAACCCTAACCCCTACACTAAACCTAACCCGTACCCTAAACCGAGCCCTAACCCTAACACTAACCCTAAACCTAACCCTAACCCATACCCTACGCCGTACCCGAAGCCCTCCCCGAACCCGTACCCTAAGCCGTACCCTAAGCCTAACCCTAAGCCTAACCCTAACCCTACGCTACCGTTGACTGATTCTGCCTCCAATAGATTTCCTAAGCACTAGTGTTTTAAGGAAGAGCTTAAAAAGAGAATCCTAATGTGATTTCTTTGTAATGTGTGTGTTCCTTATATTATATTAGTGTCTAAACTCTTCTCCATGGCTGGACCCCTAATAATATTCCTTTACGTGCTAAGGGGTATCTAGAGAGTGGGATAGGTTTAATAACAACCCTAACCCTAACGCGTACCCTAACCCTAACCCCTACTCTAACCCTAACAAGTACCCTAATCCTAACCCGTACCCTAAACCGAGCCCTAACCCTAACACTAACCCTAACCCTAACCCATACCCTACGCCGTACCCGAAGCACTCCCCGAAGCCGTACCCTAAGCCGTACCCGAAGCCTAACCCTAACCCTAGGCTACCATTGACTGCTTCTGCCTCCAATAGATTTCCTAAGCACTAGTGTTTTAAGGAACAGCTTAAAAAGGGAATCCTAATGTGATTTCTTTATAATGGGTGTGTTCCTTATCTTATCCTATTGTCTAAACTCTTCTCCATGGCTGGACGCCCAAATAATATTCCTTTACGTGCTAAGGGGTATCTAGAGAGTGGGATAGGTTTAATAACTACCCTAACCCTAACGCGTACCCTAACCCTAACCCCTACCCTAACCCTAACACGTACCCTAATCCTAACCCGTACCGTAAACCGAGCCCTAACCCTAACAGTAACCCTAACCCTAACCCTAACGCATACCCTACGCCGTACCCGAAGCCCTCCCCGAACCTGTACCCTAAGCCGTACCCTAAGCCTAACCCTAAGCCTAACCCTAACCCTAGGCTACCCTTGACTGCTTCTGCCTCCAATAGATTTCCAAAGCACTAGAGTTTTAAGGAACAGCTTAAAAAGAGAATCCTAATGTGATTTCTTTATAATGTGTGTGTTCCTTATATTATCTTAGTGTCTAAACTCTTCTCCATGGCTGGACCCCCAAATAATATTCCTTTACGTGCTAAGGGGTAACTAGAGAGTGGGATAGGTTTAATAACTACCCTTACCCTAACGCGTACCCTAACGCTAACCCCTACCCTAACCCTAACACGTACCCTAATCCTAACCCGTACCCTAAACCGAGCCCTAACCGTAACACTAACCCTAACCTTAACCCTAACCCATACCCTACGCCGTACCCGAAGCCCTCCCCGAACCCGTACCATAAGCCGTACCCTAAGCCTAACCCTAAGCCTAACCCTAACCCTAGGCTACCCTTGACTGCTTCTGCCTCCAATAGATTTCCTAAGCACTAGTGTTTTAAGGAACAGCATAAAAAGAGAATCCTAATGTGATTTCTTTATAATGTGTGTGTTCCTTATATTATCTTAGTGTCTAAACTCTTCTCCATGGCTGGACCCCCTAATAATATTCCTTTACGTGCTAAGGGTATCTAGAGAGTGGGATAGGTTTAATAACTACCCTAACCCTAACGCGTACCCTAACCCTAACCCCTACCCTAACCCTAACACGTACCCTAATCCTAACCCGTACCCTAAACCGAGCCCTAACCCTAACACTAACCCTAACCCTAACCCTAACCCTAACCCATACCCTACGCCGTACCCGAAGCCCTCCCCGAACCCGTACCCTAAGCCGTACCCTAAGCCTAACCCTAAGCCTAACCCTAACCCTAGGCTACCCTTGACTGCTTCTGCCTCCAATAGATTTCCTAAGCACTAGTGTTTTAAGGAACAGCTTAAAAAGAGAATCCTAATGTGATTTCTTTATAATGGGTGTGTTCCTTATCTTATCCTAGTGTCTAAACTCTTCTCCATGGCTGGACCCCCAAATAATATTCCTTTACGTGCTAAGGGGTAACTAGAGAGTGGGATAGGTTTAATAACTACCCTATCCGTAACACGTACCCTAACCCTAACCCCTACCCTAACCCTAACACGTACCCTTATCCTAACCCGTACCCTAAACCGAGCCCTAACCCGAACCCTAACCCTAACTCATACCCTACGCCATATCCGAACCCCTCCCCGAACCCGTACCCTAAGCCGTACCCTAACCCTAACCCTAAGCCTAACCCTAACCCTAGGCTACCCTTGACTGCGTCTGCCTCCAATAAATGTCCTAAGCACTAGTGTTTTAAGGAACAGCTTAAAAAGAGAATCCTAATGTGATTTCTTTATAATGGGTGTGTTCCTTATCTTATCCTAGTGTCTAAACTTTTCTCCATGGCTGGACCCCAAATAATATTCCTTTACGTGCTAGGGGGTATCTAGAGAGTGGGATAGGTTTAATCACTACACTAACCCTAACACGTACACTAACCCTAACCACTACCCTAACCCTAACCCGTACCCTAATCCTAACCCAGACCCTAAACCGAGCCCTAACCCTAACACTAACCCTAACCCTAACCCTAACTCATACCTTACGCTGTACCCGAAGCGCTCCCCGAACCCGTACCCTAAGCCTAACCCTAAGCCTAACCCTAACCCTAGGCTACCCTTGACTGCTTCTGCCTCCAATAGATTTCCTAAGCACTAGTGTTTTAAGGAACAGCTTAAAAAGAGAATCCTAATGTGATTTCTTTATAATGGGTGTGTTCCTTATCTTATCCTAGTGTCTAAACTCTTCTCCATGGCTGGACCCCCAAATAATATTCCTTGACGTGCTAAGGGGTATCTAGAGAGTGGGATAGGTTTAATCACTACCCTAACCCTAACACGTACACTAACCCTAACCACTACCCTAACCCTAACACGTACCCTAATCCTAACCCATACGCTAAACCGAGCCCTAACCCTAACACTAACCCTAACCCTAACCCTAACCCATACCCTACGCCGTATCCGAACCCCTCCCAGAACCCGTACCCTAAGCCGTACCATAACCCTAACCCTAAGCCTAACCCTAACCCTAGGCTACCCTTGACTGCTTCTGCCTCCAATAGATTTCCTAAGCACTAGTGTTTTAAGGAACAGCTTAAAAAGAGAATCCTAATGTGATTTCTTTATAATGGATGTGTTCCTCATCTTATCCTAGTGTCTAAATTCTTCTCCATGGCTGGACCCCCAAATAATATTCCTTTACGTGCTAAGGAGTATCTAGAGAGTGGAATAGTTTTAATAACTACCCTAACCCTAACACGTACCCTAACCCTAACCCCTACCCTAACCCTAACACGTACCCAAATCCTAAACCGTACCCTAAACCGAGCCCTAACCCTAACACTAACCCTAACCCTAACCCTAACCCATACCCTACGCCGTACCCGAAGCCCTCCCCGAACCCGTACCCTAAGCCGTACCCTAAGCCTAACCCTAAGCCTAACCCTAACCCTAGGCTACCGTTGACTGATTCTGCCTCCAATAGATTTCCTAAGCACTAGTGTTTTAAGGAACAGCTTAAAAAGAGAATCCTAATGTGATTTCTTTATAATGGGTATGTTCCTTATCTTATCCTAGTGTCTAAAGATTTCTCCATGGCTGGACCCCCAAATCATATTCCTTTACGTGCTAAGGGGTATCTAGAGAGTGGGATAGGTTTAATCACTACCCTAACCCTAACACGTACACTAACCCTAACCACTACCCTAACCCTAACACGTACCCTAATCCTAACCCATACCCTAAACCGAGCCCTAACCCTAACACTAACCCTAACCCTAACCCTAACCCATACCCTACGCCGTATCCGAACCCCTCCCAGAACCCGTACCCTAAGCCGTACCATAACCCTAACCCTAAGCCTAACCCTAACCCTAGGCTACCCTTGACTGCTTCTGCCTCCAGTAGATTTCCTAAGCACTAGTGTTTTAAGGAACAGCTTAAAAAGAGAATCCTAATGTGATTTCTTTATAATGGGTGTGTTCCTCATTTTATCCTAGTGTCTAAACTCTTCTCCATGGCTGGACCCCCAAATAATATTCCTTTACGTGCTAAGGAGTATCTAGAGAGTGGGATAGTTTTAATAACTACCCTAACCCTAACGCGTACCCTAACGCTAACCCCTACCCTAACACTAACACGTACCCTAATCCTAACCCGTACCCTAAACTGAGCCCTAACCCTAACACTAACCCTAACCCTAACCCTAACCCATACCCTACGCCGTACCCGAAGCCCTCCCCGAACCCGTACCCTAAGCCATACCCTAAGCCTAACCCTAAGCCTAACCCTAACCCTAGGCTACCCTTGACTGCTTCTGCCTCCAATAGATTTCCTAAGCACTAGTGTTTTAAGGAACAGCTTAAAAAGAGAATCCTAATGTGATTTCTTTATAATGTGTGTGTTCCTTATCTTATCCTAGTGTCTAAACACTTCTCCATGGCTGCACCCCCAAATAATATTCCTTTACGTGCTAAGGAGTATCTAGAGAGTGGGATAGGTTTAATAACTACCCTAACCCTAACGCGTACCCTAACCCTAACCCCTACCCTAACCCTAACACGTACCCTAATCCTAACCCGTACCCTAAACCGAGCCCTAACCCTAACACTAACCCTAACCCTAACCCTAACCCATACCCTACGCCGTACCCGAAGCCCTCCACGAACCCGTACCCTAAGCCGTACCCTAAGCCTAACCCTAAGCCTAACCCTAACCCTAGGCTACCCTTGACTGCTTCTGCCTCCAATAGATTTCCTAAGCACTAGTGTTTTAAGGAACAGCTTAAAAAGAGAATCCTAATGTGATTTCTTTATAATGTGTGTGTTCCTTATTTTATCCTAGTGTCTAAACTCTTCTCCATGGCTAGACCCCCAAATAATATTCCTTTACGTGCTAAGGGGTAACTAGAGAGTGGGATAGGTTTAATAACTACCCTAACCCTAACGCGTACCCTAACGCTAATCCCTACCCTAACACTAACACGTACCCTAATCCTAACCCGTACCCTAAACCGAGCCCTAACCCTAACACTAACCCTAACCCTAACCCTAACCCATACCCTATGCCGTACCCGAAGCCCTCCCTGAACCAGTACCCTAAGCCGTACCCTAAGCCTAACCCTAAGCCTAACCCTAACCCTAGGCTACCCTTGACTGCTTCTGCCTCCAATAGATTTCCTAAGCACTAGTGTTTTAAGGAACAGCTTAAAAAGAGAATCCTAATGTGATTTCTTTATAATGTGTGTGTTCCTTATATTATCTTAGTGTCTAAACACTTCTCCATGGCTGCACCCCCAAATAATATTCCTTTACGTGCTAAGGAGTATCTAGAGAGTGGGATAGGTTTAATAACTACCCTAACCCTAACGCGTACCCTAACCCTAACCCCTACCCTAACCCTAACACGTACCCTAATCCTAACCCGTACCCTAAACCGAGCCCTAACCCTAACACTAACCCTAACCCTAACCCTAACCCATACCCTACGCCGTACCCGAAGCCCTCCACGAACCCGTACCCTAAGCCGTACCCTAAGCCTAACCCTAAGCCTAACCCTAACCCTAGGCTACCCTTGACTGCTTCTGCCTCCAATAGATTTCCTAAGCACTAGTGTTTTAAGGAACAGCTTAAAAAGAGAATCCTAATGTGATTTCTTTATAATGTGTGTGTTCCTTATATTATCTTAGTGTCTAAACACTTCTCCATGGCTGGACCCCCAAATAATATTCCTTTACGTGCTAAGGAGTATCTAGAGAGTGGGATAGGTTTAATAACTACCCTAACCCTAACGCGTACCCTAACCCTAACCCCTACCCTAACCCTAACACGTACCCTAATCCTAACCCGTACCCTAAACCGAGCCCTAACCCTAACACTAACCCTAACCCTAACCCTAACCCATACCCTACGCCGTAGCCGAAGCCCTCCACGAACCCGTACCCTAAGCCGTACCCTAAGCCTAACCCTAAGCCTAACCCTAACCCTAGGCTACCCTTGATTGCTTCTGCCTCCAATAGATTTCCTAAGCACTAGTGTTTTAAGGAACAGCTTAAAAAGAGAATCCTAATGTGATTTCTTTATAATGGGTGTGTTCCTTACCTAATCCTAGTGTCTAAACTCTTCTCCATGGCTGGACCCCCAAATAATATTCCTTTATGTGCTAAGGGGTATCTAGAGAGTGGGATAGGTTTAATCACTACCCTAACCCTAACGCGTACCATAACCCTAACCCCTACCCTAACCCTAACACGTACCCTAATCCTAACCCGTACCCTAAACCGAGCCCTAACCCTAACACTAACCCTAACCCTAACCCTAACCCATACCCTACGCCGTACCCGAAGCCCTCCCCGAACCCATACCCTAAGGCGTACCCTAAGCCTAACCCTAAGCCTAACCCTAACCCTAGGCTACCCTTGACTGCTTCTGCCTCCAATAGATTTCCTAAGCACTAGTGTTTTAAGGAACAGCTTAAAAAGAGAATCCTAATGTGATTTCTTTATATTGTGTGTGTTCCTCATCTTATCCTAGTGTCTAAACTCTTCTCCATGGCTGGACCCCCAAATAATATTCCTTTACGTGCTAAGGGGTAACTAGAGAGTGGGATAGGTTTAATAACTACCCTAACCCTAACGCGTACCCTAACGCTAACCCCTACCCTAACACTAACACGTACCCTAATCCTAACCCGTACCCTAAACCGAGCCCTAACCCTAACACTAACCCTAACCCTAACCCTAACCCATACCCTACGCCGTACCCGAAGCCCTCCCCGAACCCGTACCCTAAGCCGTACCCTAAGCCTAACACTAAGCCTAACCCTAACCCTAGGCTACCCTTGACTGCTTCTGCCTCCAATAGATTTCCTAAGCACTAGTGTTTTAAGGAACAGCTTAAAAAGAGAATCCTAATGTGATTTCTTTATATTGTGTGTGTTCCTCATCTTATCCTAGTGTCTAAACTCTTCTCCATGGCTGGACCCCCAAATAATATTCCTTTACGTGCTAAGGGGTAACTAGAGAGTGGGATAGGTTTAATAACTACCCTAACCCTAACGCGTACCCTAACGCTAACCCCTACCCTAACACTAACACGTACCCTAATCCTAACCCGTACCCTAAACCGAGCCCTAACCCTAACACTAACCCTAACCCTAACCCTAACCCATACCCTACGCCGTACCCGAAGCCCTCCCCGAACCCGTACCCTAAGCCGTACCCTAAGCCTAACACTAAGCCTAACCCTAACCCTAGGCTACCCTTGACTGCTTCTGCCTCCAATAGATTTCCTAAGCACTAGTGTTTTAAGGAACAGCTTAAAAAGAGAATCCTAATGTGATTTCTTTATATTGTGTGTGTTCCTCATCTTATCCTAGTGTCTAAACTCTTCTCCATGGCTGGACCCCCAAATAATATTCCTTTACGTGCTAAGGGGTAACTAGAGAGTGGGATAGGTTTAATAACTACCCTAACCCTAACGCGTACCCTAACGCTAACCCCTACCCTAACACTAACACGTACCCTAATCCTAACCCGTACCCTAAACCGAGCCCTAACCCTAACCCTAACCCTAACCCTAACCCTAACCCTAACCCTAACCCTAACCCTAACCCTAACCCTAACCCTAACCCTAACCCTAACCCTAACCCTAACACTAACCCTAACCCTAACCCTAACCCATACCCTACGCCGTACCCGAAGCCCTCCACGAACCCGTACCCTAAGCCGTACCCTAAGCCTAACCCTAAGCCTAACCCTAACCCTAGGCTACCCTTGACTGCTTCTGCCTCCAATAGATTTCCTAAGCACTAGTGTTTTAAGGAACAGCTTAAAAAGAGAATCCTAATGTGATTTCTTTATAATGTGTGTGTTCCTTATCTTATCCTAGTGTCTAAACACTTCTCCATGGCTGCACCCCCAAATAATATTCCTTTACGTGCTAAGGAGTATCTAGAGAGTGGGACAGGTTTAATAACTACACTAACCCTAACGCGTACCCTAACCCTAACCCCTACCCTAACCCTAACACGTACCCTAATCCTAACCCGTACCCTAAACCGAGCCCTAACCCTAACACTAACCCTAACCCTAACCCTAACCCATACCCTACGCCGTACCCGAAGCCCTCCACGAACCCGTACCCTAAGCCGTACCCTAAGCCTAACCCTAAGCCTAACCCTAACCCTAGGCTACCCTTGACTGCTTCTGCCTCCAATAGATTTCCTAAGCACTAGTGTTTTAAGGAACAGCTTAAAAAGAGAATCCTAATGTGATTTCTTTATAATGTGTGTGTTCCTTATCTTATCCTAGTGTCTAAACTCTTCTCCATGGCTGGACCCCCAAATAATATTCCTTTACGTGCTAAGGGGTAACTAGAGAGTGGGATAGGTTTAATAACTACCCTAACCCTAACGCGTACCCTAACGCTAACCCCTACCCTAACACTAACACGTACCCTAATCCTAACCCGTACCCTAAACCGAGCCCTAACCCTAACACTAACCCTAACCCTAACCCTAACCCATACCCTATGCCGTACCCGAAGCCCTCCCTGAACCCGTACCCTAAGCCGTACCCTAAGCCTAACCCTAAGCCTAACCCTAACCCTAGGCTACCCTTGACTGCTTCTGCCTCCAATAGATTTCCTAAGCACTAGTGTTTTAAGGAACAGCTTAAAAAGAGAATCCTAATGTGATTTCTTTATAATGTGTGTGTTCCTTATATTATCTTAGTGTCTAAACACTTCTCCATGGCTGCACCCCCAAATAATATTCCTTTACGTGCTAAGGAGTATCTAGAGAGTGGGATAGGTTTAATAACTACCCTAACCCTAACGCGTACCCTAACCCTAACCCCTACCCTAACCCTAACACGTACCCTAATCCTAACCCGTACCCTAAACCGAGCCCTAACCCTAACACTAACCCTAACCCTAACCCTAACCCATACCCTACGCCGTACCCGAAGCCCTCCACGAACCCGTACCCTAAGCCGTACCCTAAGCCTAACCCTAAGCCTAACCCTAACCCTAGGCTACCCTTGACTGCTTCTGCCTCCAATAGATTTCCTAAGCACTAGTGTTTTAAGGAACAGCTTAAAAAGAGAATCCTAATGTGATTTCTTTATAATGTGTGTGTTCCTTATCTTATCCTAGTGTCTAAACTCTTCTCCATGGCTGGACCCCCAAATAATATTCCTTTACGTGCTACGGGGTAACTAGAGAGTGGGATAGGTTTAATAACTACCCTAACCCTAACGCGTACCATAACGCTAACCCCTACCCTAACCCTAACACGTACCCTAATCCTAACCCGTACCCTAAACCGAGCCCTAACCCTAACACTAACCCTAACCCTAACCCTAACCCATACCCTAGGCCGTACCCGAAGCCCTCCCCGAACCCGTACCCTAAGCCGTACCCTAAGCCTAACCCTAAGCCTAACCCTAACCCTAGGCTACCCTTGACTGCTTCTGCCTCCAATAGATTTCCTAAGCACTAGTGTTTTAAGGAACAGCTTAAAAAGAGAATCCTAATGTGATTTCTTTATAATGGGTGTGTTCCTTATCTAATCCTAGTGTCTAAACTCTTCTCCATGGCTGGACCCCCAAATAATATTCCTTTATGTGCTAAGGGGTATCTAGAGAGTGGGATAGGTTTAATCACTACCCTAACCCTAACGCGTATCATAACCCTAACCCCTGCCCTAACCCTAACACGTACCCTAATCCTAACCCGTACCCTAAACCGAGCCCTAACCCTAACACTAACCCTAACCCTAACCCTAACCCATACCCTACGCCGTACCTGAAGCCCTCCCCGAACCCGTACCCTAAGCCGTACCCTAAGCCTAACCCTAAGCCTAACCCTAACCCTAGGCTACCCTTGACTGCTTCTGCCTCCAATAGATTTCCTAAGCACTAGTGTTTTAAGGAACAGCTTAAAAAGAGAATCCTAATGTGATTTCTGTATATTGTGTGTGTTCCTCATCTTATCCTAGTGTCTAAACTCTTCTCCATGGCTGGACCCCCAAATAATATTCCTTTACGTGCTAAGGGGTAACTAGGGAGTGGGATAGGTTTAATAACTACCCTAACCCTAACGCGTACCCTAACGCTAACCCCGACCCTAACACTAACACGTACCCTAATCCTAAACCGTACCCTAAACCGAGCCCTAACCCTAACACTAACCCTAACCCTAACCCTAACCCATACCCTACGCCGTACCCGAAGCCCTCCCCGAACCCGTACCCTAAGCCGTACCCTAAGCCTAACCCTAAGCCTAACCCTAACCCTAGGCTACCCTTGACTGCTTCTGCCTCCAATAGATTTCCTAAGCACTAGTGTTTTAAGGAACAGCTTAAAAAGAGAATCCTAATGTGATTTCTTTATAATGGGTGTGTTCCTGATCTTATCCTAGTGTCTAAAGATTTCTCCATGGCTGGACCCCCAAATCATATTCCTTTACGTGCTAAGGGGTATCTAGAGAGTGGGATAGGTTTAATCACTACCCTAACCCTAACACGTACACTAACCCTAACCCCTACCCTAACCCTAACACGTACCCTAATCCTAACCCGTACCCTAAACCGAGCCCTAACCCTAACACTAACCCTAACCCTAACCCTAACCCATACCCTACGCCGTATCCGAACCCCTCCCAGAACCCGTACCCTAAGCCGTACCCTAAGCCTAACCCTAAGCCTAACCCTAACCCTAGGCTACCCTTGACTGCTTCTGCCTCCAATAGATTTCCTAAGCACTAGTGTTTTAAGGAACAGCTTAAAAAGAGAATCCTAATGTGATTTCTTTATAATGGGTGTGTTCCTCATTTTATCCTAGTGTCTAAACTCTTCTCCATGGCTGGACCCCCAAATAATATTCCTTTACGTGCTAAGGAGTATCTAGAGAGTGGGATAGTTTTAATAACTACCCTAACCCTAACGCGTACCCTAACCCTAACCCCTACCCTAACCCTAACACGTACCCTAATCCTAACCCGTACCCTAAACCGAGCCCTAACCCTAACACTAACCCTAACCCTAACCCTAACCCATACCCTACGCCGTACCCGAAGCCCTCCACGAACCCGTACCCTAAGCCGTACCCTAAGCCTAACCCTAAGCCTAACCCTAACCCTAGGCTACCCTTGACTGCTTCTGCCTCCAATAGATTTCCTAAGCACTAGTGTTTTAAGGAACAGCTTAAAAAGAGAATCCTAATGTGATTTCTTTATAATGTGTGTGTTCCTTATTTTATCCTAGTGTCTAAACTCTTCTCCATGGCTAGACCCCCAAATAATATTCCTTTACGTGCTAAGGGGTAACTAGAGAGTGGGATAGGTTTAATAACTAGCCTAACCCTAACGCGTACCCTAACGCTAATCCCTACCCTAACACTAACACGTACCCTAATCCTAACCCGTACCCTAAACCGAGCCCTAACCCTAACACTAACCCTAACCCTAACCCTAACCCATACCCTATGCCGTACCCGAAGCCCTCCCTGAACCAGTACCCTAAGCCGTACCCTAAGCCTAACCCTAAGCCTAACCCTAACCCTAGGCTACCCTTGACTGCTTCTGCCTCCAATAGATTTCCTAAGCACTAGTGTTTTAAAGAACAGCTTAAAAAGAGAATCCTAATGTGATTTCTTTATAATGTGTGTGTTCCTTATCTTATCTTAGTGTCTAAACACTTCTCCATGGCTGCACCCCCAAATAATATTCCTTTACGTGCTAAGGAGTATCTAGAGAGTGGGATAGGTTTAATAACTACCCTAACCCTAACGCGTACCCTAACCCTAACCCCTACCCTAACCCTAACACGTACCCTAATCCTAACCCGTACCCTAAACCGAGCCCTAACCCTAACACTAACCCTAACCCTAACCCTAACCCATACCCTACGCCGTACCCGAAGCCCTCCACGAACCCGTACCCTAAGCCGTACCCTAAGCCTAACCCTAAGCCTAACCCTAACCCTAGGCTACCCTTGACTGCTTCTGCCTCCAATAGATTTCCTAAGCACTAGTGTTTTAAGGAACAGCTTAAAAAGAGAATCCTAATGTGATTTCTTTATAATGTGTGTGTTCCTTATATTATCTTAGTGTCTAAACACTTCTCCATGGCTGGACCCCCAAATAATATTCCTTTACGTGCTAAGGAGTATCTAGAGAGTGGGATAGGTTTAATAACTACCCTAACCCTAACGCGTACCCTAACCCTAACCCCTACCCTAACCCTAACACGTACCCTAATCCTAACCCGTACCCTAAACCGAGCCCTAACCCTAACACTAACCCTAACCCTAACCCTAACCCATACCCTACGCCGTAGCCGAAGCCCTCCACGAACCCGTACCCTAAGCCGTACCCTAAGCCTAACCCTAAGCCTAACCCTAACCCTAGGCTACCCTTGATTGCTTCTGCCTCCAATAGATTTCCTAAGCACTAGTGTTTTAAGGAACAGCTTAAAAAGAGAATCCTAATGTGATTTCTTTATAATGGGTGTGTTCCTTACCTAATCCTAGTGTCTAAACTCTTCTCCATGGCTGGACCCCCAAATAATATTCCTTTATGTGCTAAGGGGTATCTAGAGAGTGGGATAGGTTTAATCACTACCCTAACCCTAACGCGTACCATAACCCTAACCCCTACCCTAACCCTAACACGTACCCTAATCCTAACCCGTACCCTAAACCGAGCCCTAACCCTAACACTAACCCTAACCCTAACCCTAACCCATACCCTACGCCGTACCCGAAGCCCTCCCCGAACCCATACCCTAAGGCGTACCCTAAGCCTAACCCTAAGCCTAACCCTAACCCTAGGCTACCCTTGACTGCTTCTGCCTCCAATAGATTTCCTAAGCACTAGTGTTTTAAGGAACAGCTTAAAAAGAGAATCCTAATGTGATTTCTTTATATTGTGTGTGTTCCTCATCTTATCCTAGTGTCTAAACTCTTCTCCATGGCTGGACCCCCAAATAATATTCCTTTACGTGCTAAGGGGTAACTAGAGAGTGGGATAGGTTTAATAACTACCCTAACCCTAACGCGTACCCTAACGCTAACCCCTACCCTAACACTAACACGTACCCTAATCCTAACCCGTACCCTAAACCGAGCCCTAACCCTAACACTAACCCTAACCCTAACCCTAACCCATACCCTACGCCGTACCCGAAGCCCTCCCCGAACCCGTACCCTAAGCCGTACCCTAAGCCTAACACTAAGCCTAACCCTAACCCTAGGCTACCCTTGACTGCTTCTGCCTCCAATAGATTTCCTAAGCACTAGTGTTTTAAGGAACAGCTTAAAAAGAGAATCCTAATGTGATTTCTTTATATTGTGTGTGTTCCTCATCTTATCCTAGTGTCTAAACTCTTCTCCATGGCTGGACCCCCAAATAATATTCCTTTACGTGCTAAGGGGTAACTAGAGAGTGGGATAGGTTTAATAACTACCCTAACCCTAACGCGTACCCTAACGCTAACCCCTACCCTAACACTAACACGTACCCTAATCCTAACCCGTACCCTAAACCGAGCCCTAACCCTAACACTAACCCTAACCCTAACCCTAACCCATACCCTACGCCGTACCCGAAGCCCTCCCCGAACCCGTACCCTAAGCCGTACCCTAAGCCTAACCCTAAGCCTAACCCTAACCCTAGGCTACCCTTGACTGCTTCTGCCTCCAATAGATTTCCTAAGCACTAGTGTTTAAAGGAACAGCTTAAAAAGAAAATCCTAATGTGATTTCTTTATATTGTGTGTGTTCCTCATCTTATCCTAGTGTCTAAACTCTTCTCCATGGCTGGACCCCCAAATAATATTCCTTTACGTGCTAAGGGGTAACTAGAGAGTGGGATAGGTTTAATAACTACCCTAACCCTAACGCGTACACTAACGCTAACCCCTACCCTAACACTAACACGTACCCTAATCCTAACCCGTACCCTAAACCGAGCCCTAACCCTAACACTAACCCTAACCCTAACCCTAACCCATACCCTACGCCGTACCCGAAGCCCTCCCCGAACCCGTACCCTAAGCCGTACCCTAAGCCTAACCCTAAGCCTAACCCTAACCCTAGGCTACCCTTGACTGCTTCTGCCTCCAATAGATTTCCTAAGCACTAGTGTTTTAAGGAACAGCTTAAAAAGAGAATCCTAATGTGATTTCTTTATAATGGGTGTGTTCATTATCTTTTCCTAGTGTCTAAACTCTTCTCCATGGCTGGACCCCCAATTAATATTCCTTTACGTACTAAGGGGTAACTAGAGAGTGGGATAGGTTTAATAACTACCCTAACCCTAACGCGTACCCTAACGCTAACCCCTACCCTAACCCTAACACGTACCCTAATCCTAACCCGTACCCAAAACCGAGCCCTAACCCTAACACTAACCCTAACCCTAACCCTAACCCGTACCCTACGCCGTACCCGAAGCCCTCCCCGAACCCGTACCCTAAGCCGTACCCTAAGCCTAACCCTAAGCCTAACCCTAACCCTAGGCTACCCTTGACTGCTTCTGCCTCCAATAGATTTCCTAAGCACTAGTGTTTTAAGGAACAGCTTAAAAAGAGAATCCTAATGTGATTTCTTTATAATGTGTGTGTTCCTTATATTATCTTAGTGTCTAAACACTTCTCCATGCCTGGACCCCCAAATAATATTCCTTTACGTGCTAAGGAGTATCTAGAGAGTGGGATAGGTTTAATAACTACCCTAACCCTAACGCGTACCCTAACCCTAACCCCTACCCTAACCCTAACACGTACCCTAATCCTAACCCGTACCCTAAACCGAGCCCTAACCCTAACACTAACCCTAACCCTAACCCTAACCCATACCCTACGCCGTAGCCGAAGCCCTCCACGAACCCGTACCCTAAGCCGTACCCTAAGCCTAACCCTAAGCCTAACCCTAACCCTAGGCTACCCTTGACTGCTTCTGCCTCCAATAGATTTCCTAAGCACTAGTGTTTTAAGGAACAGCTTAAAAAGAGAATCCTAATGTGATTTCTTTATAATGTGTGTGTTCCTTATCTTATCCTAGTGTCTAAACTCTTCTCCATGGCTGGACCCCCAAATAATATTCCTTTACGTGCTAAGGGGTAACTAGAGAGTGGGATAGGTTTAATAACTACCCTAACCCTAACGCGTACCCTAACGCTAACCCCTACCCTAACACTAACACGTACCCTAATCCTAACCCGTACCCTAAACCGAGCCCTAACCCTAACACTAACCCTAACCCTAACCCTAACCCATACCCTACGCCGTACCCGAAGCCCTCCCCGAACCCGTACCCTAAGCCGTACCCTAAGCCTAACCCTAAGCCTAACCCTAACCCTAGGCTACCCTTGACTGCTTCTGCCTCCAATAGATTTCCTAAGCACTAGTGTTTTAAGGAACAGCTTAAAAAGAGAATCCTAATGTGATTTCTTTATAATGTGTGTGTTCCTTATATTATCTTAGTGTCTAAACACTTCTCCATGGCTGGACCCCCAAATAATATTCCTTTACGTGCTAAGGAGTATCTAGAGAGTGGGATAGGTTTAATAACTACCCTAACCCTAACGCGTACCCTAACCCTAACCCCTACCCTAACCCTAACACGTACCCTAATCCTAACCCGTACCCTAAACCGAGCCCTAACCCTAACACTAACCCTAACCCTAACCCTAACCCATACCCTACGCCGTACCCGAAGCCCTCCACGAACCCGTACCCTAAGCCGTACCCTAAGCCTAACCCTAAGCCTAACCCTAACCCTAGGCTACCCTTGACTGCTTCTGCCTCCAATAGATTTCCTAAGCACTAGTGTTTTAAGGAACAGCTTAAAAAGAGAATCCTAATGTGATTTCTTTATAATGTGTGTGTTCCTTATCTTATCCTAGTGTCTAAACACTTCTCCATGGCTGCACCCCCAAATAATATTCCTTTACGTGCTAAGGAGTATCTAGAGAGTGGGATAGGTTTAATAACTACACTAACCCTAACGCGTACCCTAACCCTAACCCCTACCCTAACCCTAACACGTACCCTAATCCTAACCCGTACCCTAAACCGAGCCCTAACCCTAACACTAACCCTAACCCTAACCCTAACCCATACCCTACGCCGTACACGAAGCCCTCCACGAACCCGTACCCTAAGCCGTACCCTAAGCCTAACCCTAAGCCTAACCCTAACCCTAGGCTACCCTTGACTGCTTCTGCCTCCAATAGATTTCCTAAGCACTAGTGTTTTAAGGAACAGCTTAAAAAGAGAATCCTAATGTGATTTCTTTATAATGTGTGTGTTCCTTATCTTATCCTAGTGTCTAAACTCTTCTCCATGGCTGGACCCCCAAATAATATTCCTTTACGTGCTAAGGGGTAACTAGAGAGTGGGATAGGTTTAATAACTACCCTAACCCTAACGCGTACCCTAACGCTAACCCGTACCCTAAACCGAGCCCTAACCCTAACACTAACCCTAACCCTAACCCTAACCCATACCCTATGCCGTACCCGAAGCCCTCCCTGAACCCGTACCCTAAGCCGTACCCTAAGCCTAACCCTAAGCCTAACCCTAACCCTAGGCTACCCTTGACTGCTTCTGCCTCCAATAGATTTCCTAAGCACTAGTGTTTTAAGGAACAGCTTAAAAAGAGAATCCTAATGTGATTTCTTTATAATGTGTGTGTTCCTTATATTATCTTAGTGTCTAAACACTTCTCCATGGCTGCACCCCCAAATAATATTCCTTTACGTGCTAAGGAGTATCTAGAGAGTGGGATAGGTTTAATAACTACCCTAACCCTAACGCGTACCCTAACCCTAACCCCTACCCTAACCCTAACACGTACCCTAATCCTAACCCGTACCCTAAACCGAGCCCTAACCCTAACACTAACCCTAACCCTAACCCTAACCCATACCCTACGCCGTACCCGAAGCCCTCCACGAACCCGTACCCTAAGCCGTACCCTAAGCCTAACCCTAAGCCTAACCCTAACCCTAGGCTACCCTTGACTGCTTCTGCCTCCAATAGATTTCCTAAGCACTAGTGTTTTAAGGAACAGCTTAAAAAGAGAATCCTAATGTGATTTCTTTATAATGTGTGTGTTCCTTATCTTATCCTAGTGTCTAAACTCTTCTCCATGGCTGGACCCCCAAATAATATTCCTTTACGTGCTACGGGGTAACTAGAGAGTGGGATAGGTTTAATAACTACCCTAACCCTAACGCGTACCATAACGCTAACCCCTACCCTAACCCTAACACGTACCCTAATCCTAACCCGTACCCTAAACCGAGCCCTAACCCTAACACTAACCCTAACCCTAACCCTAACCCATACCCTAGGCCGTACCCGAAGCCCTCCCCGAACCCGTACCCTAAGCCGTACCCTAAGCCTAACCCTAAGCCTAACCCTAACCCTAGGCTACCCTTGACTGCTTCTGCCTCCAATAGATTTCCTAAGCACTAGTGTTTTAAGGAACAGCTTAAAAAGAGAATCCTAATGTGATTTCTTTATAATGGGTGTGTTCCTTATCTAATCCTAGTGTCTAAACTCTTCTCCATGGCTGGACCCCCAAATAATATTCCTTTATGTGCTAAGGGGTATCTAGAGAGTGGGATAGGTTTAATCACTACCCTAACCCTAACGCGTATCATAACCCTAACCCCTGCCCTAACCCTAACACGTACCCTAATCCTAACCCGTACCCTAAACCGAGCCCTAACCCTAACACTAACCCTAACCCTAACCCTAACCCATACCCTACGCCGTACCTGAAGCCCTCCCCGAACCAGTACCCTAAGCCGTACCCTAAGCCTAACCCTAAGCCTAACCCTAACCCTAGGCTACCCTTGACTGCTTCTGCCTCCAATAGATTTCCTAAGCACTAGTGTTTTAAGGAACAGCTTAAAAAGAGAATCCTAATGTGATTTCTGTATATTGTGTGTGTTCCTCATCTTATCCTAGTGTCTAAACTCTTCTCCATGGCTGGACCCCCAAATAATATTCCTTTACGTGCTAAGGGGTAACTAGGGAGTGGGATAGGTTTAATAACTACCCTAACCCTAACGCGTACCCTAACGCTAACCCCGACCCTAACACTAACACGTACCCTAATCCTAAACCGTACCCTAAACCGAGCCCTAACCCTAACACTAACCCTAACCCTAACCCTAACCCATACCCTACGCCGTACCCGAAGCCCTCCCCGAACCCGTACCCTAAGCCGTACCCTAAGCCTAACCCTAAGCCTAACCCTAACCCTAGGCTACCCTTGACTGCTTCTGCCTCCAATAGATTTCCTAAGCACTAGTGTTTTAAGGAACAGCTTAAAAAGAGAATCCTAATGTGATTTCTTTATAATGGGTGTGTTCCTGATCTTATCCTAGTGTCTAAACTCTTCTCCATGGCTGGACCCCCAAATAATATTCCTTTACGTGCTAAGGGGTAACTCGAGAGTGGGATAGGTTTAATAACTACCCTAACCCTAACGCGTACCCTAACGCTAACCCCTACCCTAACCCTAACACGTACCCTAATCCTAACCCGTACCCTAAACCGAGCCCTAACCCTAACACTAACCCTAACCCTAACCCTAACCCGTACCCTACGCCGTACCCGAAGCCCTCCCCGAACCCGTACCCTAAGCCGTACCCTAAGCCTAACCCTAAGCCTAACCCTAACCCTAGGCTACCCTTGACTGCTTCTGCCTCCAATAGATTTCCTAAGCACTAGTGTTTTAAGGAACAGCTTAAAAAGAGAATCCTAATGTGATTTCTTTATAATGTGTGTGTTCCTTATATTATCTTAGTGTCTAAACACTTCTCCATGGCTGGACCCCCAAATAATATTCCTTTACGTGCTAAGGAGTATCTAGAGAGTGGGATAGGTTTAATAACTACACTAACCCTAACGCGTACCCTAACGCTAACCCCTACCCTAACCCTAACACGTACCCTAATCCTAACCCGTACCCTAAACCGAGCCCTAACCCTAACACTAACCCTAACCCTAACCCTAACCCATACCCTACGCCGTACCCGAAGCCCTCCACGAACCCGTACCCTAAGCCGTACCCTAAGCCGTACCCTAAGCCTAACCCTAACCCTAGGCTACCCTTGACTGCTTCTGCCTCCAATAGATTTCCTAAGCACTAGTGTTTTAAGGAACAGCTTAAAAAGAGAATCCTAATGTGATTTCTTTATAATGTGTGTGTTCCTTATCTTATCCTAGTGTCTAAACTCTTCTCCATGGCTGGACCCCCAAATAATATTCCTTTACGTGCTAAGGGGTAACTAGAGAGTGGGATAGGTTTAATAACTACCCTTACCCTAACGCGTACCCTAACGCTAACCCCTACCCTAACACTAACACGTACCCTAATCCTAACCCGTACCCTAAACCGAGCCCTAACCCTAACACTAACCCTAACCCTAACCCTAACCCATACCCTATGCCGTACCCGAAGCCCTCCCTGAACCCGTACCCTAAGCCGTACCCTAAGCCTAACCCTAAGCCTAACCCTAACCCTAGGCTACCCTTGACTGCTTCTGCCTCCAATAGATTTCCTAAGCACTAGTGTTTTAAGGAACAGCTTAAAA
This sequence comes from Balaenoptera physalus, assembly GCF_965194825.1. Classification (NCBI taxonomy): domain Eukaryota; kingdom Metazoa; phylum Chordata; class Mammalia; order Artiodactyla; family Balaenopteridae; genus Balaenoptera; species Balaenoptera physalus. Next base: position 236,385 of record NW_028126054.1, on the reverse strand, counting down.
AGAGAATCCTAACGTGATTTCTTTATAATGTGTGTGTTCCTTATATTATCTTAGTGTCTAAACACTTCTCCATGGCTGCACCCCCAAATAATATTCCTTTACGTTCTAAGGAGTATCTAGAGAGTGGGATAGGTTTAATAACTACCCTAACCCTAACGCGTACCCTAACCCTAACCCCTACCCTAACCCTAACACGTACCCTAATCCTAACCCGTACCCTAAACCGAGCCCTAACCCTAACACTAACCCTAACCCTAACCCTAACCCATACCCTATGCCGTACCCGAAGCCCTCCACGAGCCCGTACCCTAAGCCGTACCCTAAGCCTAACCCTAAGCCTAACCCTAACCCTAGGCTACCCTTGACTGCTTCTGCCTCCAATAGATTTCCTAAGCACTAGTGTTTTAAGGAACAGCTTAAAAAGAGAATCCTAATGTGATTTCTTTATAATGTGTCTGTTCCTTATCTTATCCTAGTGTCTAAACTCTTCTCCATGGCTGGACCCCCAAATAATATTCCTTTACGTGCTAAGGGGTAACTAGAGAGTGGGATAGGTTTAATAACTACCCTAACCCTAACGCGTACCCTAACGCTAACCCCTACCCTAACCCTAGCACGTACCCTAATCCTAACCCGTACCCTAAACCGAGCCCTAACCCTAACACTAACCCTAACCCTAACCCTAACCCATACCCTAGGCCGTACCCGAAGCCCTCTCCGAACCCGTTCGCTAAGCCGTACCCTAAGCCTAACCCTAAGCCTAACCCTAACCCTAGGCTACCCTTGACTGCTTCTGCCTCCAATAGATTTCCTAAGCACTAGTGTTTTAAGGAACAGCTTAAAAAGAGAATCCTAATGTGATTTCTTTATAATGGGTGTGTTCCTTATCTAATCCTAGTGTCTAAACTCTTCTCCATGGCTGGACCCCCAAATAATATTCCTTTATGTGCTAAGGGGTATCTAGAGAGTGGGATAGGTTTAATCACTACCCTAACCCTAACGCGTACCATAACCGTAACCCCTACCCTAACCCTAACATGTACCCTAATCCTAACCCGTACCCTAAACCGAGCCCTAACCCTAACACTAACCCTAACCCTAACCCTAACCCATACCCTACGCCGTACCTGAAGCCCTCCCCGAACCCGTACCCTAAGCCGTACCCTAAGCCTAACCCTAAGCCTAACCCTAACCCTAGGCTACCCTTGACTGCTTCTGCCTCCAATAGATTTCCTAAGCACTAGTGTTTTAAGGAACAGCTTAAAAAGAGAATCCTAATGTGATTTCTTTATATTGTGTGTGTTCCTCATCTTATCCTAGTGTCTAAACTCTTCTCCATGGCTGGACCCCCAAATAATATTCCTTTACGTGCTAAGGTGTAACTAGGGAGTGGGATAGGTTTAATAACTACCCTAACCCTAACGCGTACCCTAACGCTAACCCCTACCCTAACACTAACACGTACCCTAATCCTAACCCGTACCCTAAACCGAGCCCTAACCCTAACACTAACCCTAACCCTAACCCTAACCCATACCCTACGCCGTACCCGAAGCCCTCCCCGAACCCGTACCCTAAGCCGTACCCTAAGCCTAACCCTAAGCCTAACCCTAACCCTAGACTACCCTTGACTGCTTCTGCCTCCAATAGATTTCCTAAGCACTAGTGTTTTAAGGAACAGCTTAAAAAGAGAATCCTAATGTGATTTCTTTATAATGGGTGTGTTCCTGATCTTATCCTAGTGTCTAAACTCTTCTCCATGGCTGGACCCCCAAATAATATTCCTTTACGTGCTAAGGGGTAACTAGAGAGTGGGATAGGTTTAATAACTACCCTAACCCTAACGTGTACCCTAACGCTAACCCCTACCCTAACCCTAACACGTACCCTAATCCTAACCCGTACCCTAAACCGAGCCCTAACCCTAACACTAACCCTAACCCTAACCCTAACCCGTACCCTACGCCGTACCCGAAGCCCTCCCCGAACCCGTACCCTAAGCCGTACCCTAAGCCTAACCCTAAGCCTAACCCTAACCCTAGGCTACCCTTGACTGCTTCTGCCTCCAATAGATTTCCTAAGCACTAGTGTTTTAAGGAACAGCTTAAAAAGAGAATCCTAATGTGATTTCTTTATAATGTGTGTGTTCCTTATATTATCTTAGTGTCTAAACACTTCTCCATGGCTGGACCCCCAAATAATATTCCTTTACGTGCTAAGGAGTATCTAGAGAGTGGGATAGGTTTAATAACTACCCTAACCCTAACGCGTACCCTAACCCTAACCCCTACCCTAACCCTAACACGTACCCTAATCCTAACCCGTACCGTAAACCGAGCCCTAACCCTAACACTAACCCTAACCCTAACCCTAACCCATACCCTACGCCGTACCCGAAGCCCTCCACGAACCCGTACCCTAAGCCGTACCCTAAGCCTAACCCTAAGCCTAAACCTAACCCTAGGCTACCCTTGACTGCTTCTGCCTCCAATAGATTTCCTAAGCACTAGTGTTTTAAGGAACAGCTTAAAAAGAGAATCCTAATGTGATTTCTTTATAATGTGTGTGTTCCTTATCTTATCCTAGTGTCTAAACTCTTCTCCATGGCTGGACCCCCAAATAATATTCCTTTACGTGCTAAGGGGTAACTAGAGTGTGGGATAGGTTTAATAACTACCCTAACCCTAACGCGTACCCTAACGCTAACCCCTACCCTAACACTAACACGTACCCTAATCCTAACCCGTACCCTAAACCGAGCCCTAACCCTAACACTAACCCTAAACCTAACCCTAACCCATACCCTACGCCGTACCCGAAGCCCTCCCCGAACCCGTACCCTAAGCCGTACCCTAAGCCTAACCCTAAGCCTAACCCTAACCCTAGGCTACCCTTGACTGCTTCTGCCTCCAATAGATTTCCTAAGCACTAGTGTTTTAAGGAACAGCTTAAAAAGAGAATCCTAATGTGATTTCTTTATAATGGGTGTGTTCCTTATATTATCTTAGTGTCTAAACACTTCTCCATGGCTGCACCCCCAAATAATATTCTTTTACGTGCTAAGGAGTATCTAGAGAGTGGGATAGGTTTAATAACTACCCTAACCCTAACGCGTACCCTAACCCTAACCCCTACCCTAACCCTAACACGTACCCTAATCCTAACCCGTACCCTAAACCGAGCCCTAACCCTAAAACTAACCCTAACCCTAACCCTAACCCATACCCTACGCCGTACCCGAAGCCCTCCCCGAACCCGTTCCCTAAGCCGTACCCTAAGCCTAACCCTAAGCCTAACCCTAACCCTAGGCTACCCTTGACTGCTTCTGCCTCCAATAGATTTCCTAAGCACTAGTGTTTTAAGGAACAGCTTAAAAAGAGAATCCTAATGTGATTTCTTTATAATGGGTGTGTTCCTTATCTTATCCTAGTGTCTAAACTCTTCTCCATGGCTGGACCCCCAAATAATATTCCTTTACGTGCTAAGGGGTAACTAGAGAGTGGGATAGGTTTAATAACTACCCTAACCCTTACGCGTACCCTAACGCTAACCCCTACCCTAACCCTAACACGTACCCTAATCCTAACCCGTACCCTAAACCGAGCCCTAACCCTAACACTAACCCTAACCCTAACCCTAACCCGTACCCTACGCCGTACCCGAAGCCCTCCCCGAACCCGTACCCTAAGCCGTACCCTAAGCCTAACCCTAACCCTAGGCTACCCTTGACTGCTTCTGCCTCCAATAGATTTCCTAAACACTAGTGTTTTAAGGAACAGCTTAAAAAGAGAATCCTAATGTGATTTCTTTATAATGGGTGTGTTCCTTATATTATCTTAGTGTCTAAACAGTTCTCCATGGCTGGACCCCCAAATAATATTCCTTTACGTGCTAAGGAGTATCTAGAGAGTGGGATAGGTTTAATAACTACCCTAACCCTAACGCGTACCCTAACCCTAACCCCTACCCTAACCCTAACACGTACCCTAATCCTAACCCGTACCCTAAACCGAGCCCTAACCCTAACACTAACCCTAACCCTAACCCTAACCCATACCCTACGCCGTACCCGAAGCCCTCCCCGAACCCGTACCCTAAGCCGTACCCTAAGCCTAACCCTAAGCCTAACCCTAACCCTAGGCTACCCTTGACTGCTTCTGCCTCCAATAGATTTCCTAAGCACTAGTGTTTTAAGGAACAGCTTAAAAAGAGAATCCTAATGTGATTTCTTTATAATGTGTGTGTTCCTTATCTTATCCTAGTGTCTAAACTCTTCTCCATGGCTGGACACCCAAATAATATTCCTTTACGTGCTAAGGGGTAACTAGAGAGTGGGATAGGTTTAATAACTACCCTAACCCTAACGCGTACCCTAACGCTAACCCCTACCCTAACCCTAACACGTACCCTAATCCTAACCCGTACCCTAAACCGAGCCCTAACCCTAACACTAACCCTAACCCTAACCGTAACCCATACCCTACGCCGTACCCGAAGCCCTCCCCGAACCCGTACCCTAAGCCGTACCCTAAGCCTAACCCTAAGCCTAACCCTAACCCTAGGCTACCCTTGACTGCTTCTGCCTCCAATAGATTTCCTAAGCACTAGTGTTTTAAGGAACAGCTTAAAAAGAGAATCCTAATGTGATTTCTTTATAATGGGTGTTTTCCTTATCTAATCCTAGTGTCTAAACTCTTCTCCATGGCTGGACCCCCAAATAATATTCCTTTATGTGCTAAGGGGTATCTAGAGAGTGGGATAGGTTTAATCACTACCCTAACCCTAAAGCGTACCATAACCCTAACCCCTACCCTAACCCTAACACGTACCCTAATCCTAACACGTACCCTAAACCGAGCCCTAACCCTAACACTAACCCTAACCCTAACCCTAACCCATACCCTACGCCGTACCCGAAGCCCTCCCCGAACCCGTACCCTAAGCCGTACCCTAAGCCTAACCCTAAGCCTAACCCTAACCCTAGGCTACCCTTGACTGCTTCTGCCTCCAATAGATTTCCTAAGCACTAGTGTTTTAAGGAACAGCTTAAAAAGAGAATCCTAATGTGATTTCTTTATAATGTGTGTGTTCCTTATCTTATCCTAGTGTCTAAACTCTTCTCCATGGCTGGACCCCCAAATAATATTCCTTTACGTGCTAAGGGGTAACTAGAGAGTGGGATATGTTTAATAACTACCCTAACCCTAACGCGTACCCTAACGCTAACCCCTACCCTAACCCTAACACGTACCCTAATCCTAACCCGTACCCTAAACCGAGCCCTAACCCTAACACTAACCCTAACCCTAACCCTAACCCATACCCTACGCCGTACCCGAAGCCCTCCCCGAACCCGTACCCTAAGCCGTACCCTAAGCCTAACCCTAAGCCTAACCCTAACCCTAGGCTACCCTTGACTGCTTCTGCCTCCAATAGATTTCCTAAGCACTAGTGTTTTAAGGAACAGCTTAAAAAGAGAATCCTAATGTGATTTCTTTATATTGTGTGTGTTCCTCATCTTATCCTAGTGTCTAAACTCTTCTCCATGGCTGGACCCCCAAATAATATTCCTTTACGTGCTAAGGGGTAACTAGAGAGTGGGATAGGTTTAATAACTACCCTAACCCTAACGCGTACCCTAACGCTAACCCCTACCCTAACACTAACACGTACCCTAATCCTAACCCGTACCCTAAACCGAGCCCTAACCCTAAAACTAACCCTAACCCTAACCCTAACCCATACCCTACGCCGTACCCGAAACCCTCCCCGAACCCGTTCCCTAAGCCGTACCCTAAGCCTAACCCTAAGCCTAACCCTAACCCTAGGCTACCCTTGACTGCTTCTGCCTCCAATAGATTTCCTAAGCACTAGTGTTTTAAGGAACAGCTTAAAAAGAGAATCCTAATGTGATTTCTTTATAATGGGTGTGTTCCTTATCTTATCCTAGTGTCTAAACTCTTCTCCATGGCTGGACCCCCAAATAATATTCCTTTACGTGCTAAGGGGTAACTAGAGAGTGGGATAGGTTTAATAACTACCCTAACCCTAACGCGTACCCTAACGCTAACCCCTACCCTAACTCTAACACGTACCCTAATCCTAACCCGTACCCTAAACCGAGCCGTAACCCTAACACTAACCCTAACCCTAACCCTAACCCATACCCTACGCCGTACCCGAAGCCCTCCCCGAACCCGTACCCTAAGCCGTACCCTAAGCCTAACCCTAAGCCTAACCCTAACCCTACGCTACCCTTGACTGCTTCTGCCTCCAATAGATTTCCTAAGCACTAGTGTTTTAAGGAACAGCTTAAAAAGAGAATCCTAATGTGATTTCTTTATATTGTGTGTGTTCCTCATCTTATCCTAGTGTCTAAACTCTTCTCCATGGCTGGACCCCCAAATAATATTCCTTTACGTGCTAAGGGGTAACTAGAGAGTGGGATAGGTTTAATAACTACCCTAACCCTAACGCGTACCCTAACCCTAACCCCTACCCTAACCCTAACACGTACCCTAATCCTAACCCGTACCCTAAACCGAGCCCTAACCCTAAAACTAACCCTAACCCTAACCCTAACCCATACCCTACGCCGTACCCGAAGCCCTCCCCGAACCCGTTCCCTAAGCCGTACCCTAAGCCTAACCCTAAGCCTAACCCTAACCCTAGGCTACCCTTGACTGTTCTGCCTCCAATAGATTTCCTAAGCACTAGTGTTTTAAGGAACAGCTTAAAAAGAGAATCCTAATGTGATTTCTTTATAATGGGTGTGTTCCTTATCTTATCCTAGTGTCTAAACTCTTCTCCATGGCTGGACCCCCAAATAATATTCCTTTACGTGCTAAGGGGTAACTAGAGAGTGGGATAGGTTTAATAACTACCCTAACCCTAACGCGTACCCTAACGCTAACCCCTACCCTAACCCTAACACGTACCCTAATCCTAACCCGTACCCTAAACCGAGCCCTAACCCTAACACTAACCCTAACCCTCACCCTAACCCGTACCCTACGCCGTACCCGAAGCCCTCCCCGAACCCGTACCCTAAGCCGTACCCTAAGCCTAACCCTAAGCCTAACCCTAACCCTAGGCTACCCTTGACTGCTTCTGCCTCCAATAGATTTCCTAAGCACTAGTGTTTTAAGGAACAGCTTAAAAAGAGAATCCTAATGTGATTTCTTTATAATGGGTGTGTTCCTTATATTATCTTAGTGTCTAAACAGTTCTCCATGGCTGGACCCCCAAATAATATTCCTTTACGTGCTAAGGAGTATCTAGAGAGTGGGATAGGTTTAATAACTACCCTAACCCTAACGCGTACCCTAACCCTAACCCCTACCCTAACCCTAACACGTACCCTAATCCTAACCCGTACCCTAAACCGAGCCCTAACCCTAACACTAACCCTAACCCTAACCCTAACCCATACCCTACGCCGTACCCGAAGCCCTCCACGAACCCGTACCCTAAGCCGTACCCTAAGCCGTACCCTAAGCCTAACCCTAACCCTAGGCTACCCTTGACTGCTTCTGCCTCCAATAGATTTCCTAAGCACTAGTGTTTTAAGGAACAGCTTAAAAAGAGAATCCTAATGTGATTTCTTTATAATGTGTGTGTTCCTTATCTTATCCTAGTGTCTAAACTCTTCTCCATGGCTGGACCCCCAAATAATATTCCTTTACGTGCTAAGGGGTAACTAGAGAGTGGGATAGGTTTAATAACTACCCTAACCCTAACGCGTACCCTAACGCTAACCCCTACCCTAACCCTAACACGTACCCTAATCCTAACCCGTACCCTAAACCGAGCCCTAACCCTAACACTAACCCTAACCCTAACCCTAACCCATACCCTACGCCGTACCCGAAGCCCTCCCCGAACCCGTACCCTAAGCCGTACCCTAAGCCTAACCCTAAGCCTAACCCTAACCCTACGCTACCCTTGACTGCTTCTGCCTCCAATAGATTTCCTAAGCACTAGTGTTTTAAGGAACAGCTTAAAAAGAGAATCCTAATGTGATTTCTTTATATTGTGTGTGTTCCTCATCTTATCCTAGTGTCTAAACTCTTCTCCATGGCTGGACCCCCAAATAATATTCCTTTACGTGCTAAGGGGTAACTAGAGAGTGGGATAGGTTTAATAACTACCCTAACCCTAACGCGTACCCTAACCCTAACCCCTACCCTAACCCTAACACGTACCCTAATCCTAACCCGTACCCTAAACCGAGCCCTAACCCTAAAACTAACCCTAACCCTAACCCTAACCCATACCCTACGCCGTACCCGAAGCCCTCCCCGAACCCGTTCCCTAAGCCGTACCCTAAGCCTAACCCTAAGCCTAACCCTAACCCTAGGCTACCCTTGACTGTTCTGCCTCCAATAGATTTCCTAAGCACTAGTGTTTTAAGGAACAGCTTAAAAAGAGAATCCTAATGTGATTTCTTTATAATGGGTGTGTTCCTTATCTTATCCTAGTGTCTAAACTCTTCTCCATGGCTGGACCCCCAAATAATATTCCTTTACGTGCTAAGGGGTAACTAGAGAGTGGGATAGGTTTAATAACTACCCTAACCCTAACGCGTACCCTAACGCTAACCCCTACCCTAACCCTAACACGTACCCTAATCCTAACCCGTACCCTAAACCGAGCCCTAACCCTAACACTAACCCTAACCCTAACCCTAACCCGTACCCTACGCCGTACCCGAAGCCCTCCCCGAACCCGTACCCTAAGCCGTACCCTAAGCCTAACCCTAAGCCTAACCCTAACCCTAGGCTACCCTTGACTGCTTCTGCCTCCAATAGATTTCCTAAGCACTAGTGTTTTAAGGAACAGCTTAAAAAGAGAATCCTAATGTGATTTCTTTATAATGGGTGTGTTCCTTATATTATCTTAGTGTCTAAACAGTTCTCCATGGCTGGACCCCCAAATAATATTCCTTTACGTGCTAAGGAGTATCTAGAGAGTGGGATAGGTTTAATAACTACCCTAACCCTAACGCGTACCCTAACCCTAACCCCTACCCTAACCCTAACACGTACCCTAATCCTAACCCGTACCCTAAACCGAGCCCTAACCCTAACACTAACCCTAACCCTAACCCTAACCCATACCCTACGCCGTACCCGAAGCCCTCCACGAACCCGTACCCTAAGCCGTACCCTAAGCCGTACCCTAAGCCTAACCCTAACCCTAGGCTACCCTTGACTGCTTCTGCCTCCAATAGATTTCCTAAGCACTAGTGTTTTAAGGAACAGCTTAAAAAGAGAATCCTAATGTGATTTCTTTATAATGTGTGTGTTCCTTATCTTATCCTAGTGTCTAAACTCTTCTCCATGGCTGGACCCCCAAATAATATTCCTTTACGTGCTAAGGGGTAACTAGAGAGTGGGATAGGTTTAATAACTACCCTAACCCTAACGCGTACCCTAACGCTAACCCCTACCCTAACCCTAACACGTACCCTAATCCTAACCCGTACCCTAAACCGACCCCTAACCCTAACACTAACCCTAACCCTAACCCTAACCCATACCCTACGCCGTACCCGAAGTCCTCCCCGAACCCGTACCCTAAGCCGTACCCTAAGCCTAACCCTAAGCCTAACCCTAACCCTAGGCTACCCTTGACTGCTTCTGCCTCCAATAGATTTCCTAAGCACTAGTGTTTTAAGGAACAGCTTAAAAAGAGAATCCTAATGTGATTTCTTTATATTGTGTGTGTTCCTCATCTTATCCTAGTGTCTAAACTCTTCTCCATGGCTGGACCCCCAAATAATATTCCTTTACGTGCTAAGGGGTAACTAGAGAGTGGGATAGGTTTAATAACTACCCTAACCCTAACGCGTACCCTAACGCTAACCCCTACCCTAACACTAACACGTACCCTAATCCTAACCCGTACCCTAAACCGAGCCCTAACCCTAAAACTAACCCTAACCCTAACCCTAACCCATACCCTACGCCGTACCCGAAGCCCTCCCCGAACCCGTTCCCTAAGCCGTACCCTAAGCCTAACCCTAAGCCTAACCCTAACCCTAGGCTACCCTTGACTGCTTCTGCCTCCAATAGATTTCCTAAGCACTAGTGTTTTAAGGAACAGCTTAAAAAGAGAATCCTAATGTGATTTCTTTATAATGGGTGTGTTCCTTATCTTATCCTAGTGTCTAAACTCTTCTCCATGGCTGGACCCCCAAATAATATTCCTTTACGTGCTAAGGGGTAACTAGAGAGTGGGATAGGTTTAATAACTACCCTAACCCTAACGCGTACCCTAACGCTAACCCCTACCCTAACCCTAACACGTACCCTAATCCTAACCCGTACCCTAAACCGAGCCCTAACCCTAACACTAACCCTAACCCTAACCCTAACCCGTACCCTACGCCGTACCCGAAGCCCTCCACGAACCCGTACCCTAAGCCGTACCCTAAGCCTAACCCTAAGCCTAACCCTAACCCTAGGCTACCCTTGACTGCTTCTGCCTCCAATAGATTTCCTAAGCACTAGTGTTTTAAGGAACAGCTTAAAAAGAGAATCCTAATGTGATTTCTTTATAATGTGTGTGTTCCTTATATTATCTTAGTGTCTAAACACTTCTCCATGGCTGGACCCCCAAATAATATTCCTTTACGTGCTAAGGAGTATCTAGAGAGTGGGATAGGTTTAATAACTACCCTAACCCTAATGCGTACCCTAACCCTAACCACTACCCTAACCCTAACACGTACCCTAATCCTAACCCGTACCCTAAACCGAGCCCTAACCCTAACACTAACCCTAACCCTAACCCTAACCCATACCCTACGCCGTACCCGAAGCCCTCCACGAACCCGTACCCTAAGCCGTACCCTAAGCCTAACCCTAAGCCTAACCCTAACCCTAGGCTACCCTCGACTGCTTCTGCCTCCAATAGATTTCCTAAGCACTAGTGTTTTAAGGAACAGCTTAAAAAGAGAATCCTAATGTGATTTCTTTATAATGGGTGTGTTCCTTATCTAATCCTAGTGTCTAAACTCTTCTCCATGGCTGGACCCCCAAATAATATTCCTTTATGTGCTAAGGGGTATCTAGAGAGTGGGATAGGTTTAATCACTACCCTAACCCTAAAGCGTACCATAACCCTAACCCCTACCCTAACCCTAACACGTACCCTAATCCTAACCCGTACCCTAAACCGAGCCCTAACCCTAACACTAACCCTAACCCTAACCCTAACCCATACCCTACGCCGTACCCGAAGCCCTCCCCGAACCCGTACCCTAAGCCGTACCCTAAGCCTAACCCTAAGCCTAACCCTAACCCTGGGCTACCCTTGACTGCTTCTGCCTCCAATAGATTTCCTAAGCACTAGTGTTTTAAGGAACAGCTTAAAAAGAGAATCCTAATGTGATTTCTTTATAATGGGTGTTTTCCTTATCTAATCCTAGTGTCTAAACTCTTCTCCATGGCTGGACACCCAAATAATATTCCTTTATGTGCTAAGGGGTATCTAGAGAGTGGGATAGGTTTAATCACTACCCTAACCCTAACGCGTACCATAACCCTAACCCCTACCCTAACCCTAACACCTACCCTAATCCTAACACGTACCCTAAACCGAGCCCTAACCCTAACACTAACCCTAACCCTAACCCTAACCCATACCCTACGCCGTACCCGAAGCCCTCCCCGAACCCGTACCCTAAGCCGTACCCTAAGCCTAACCCTAAGCCTAACCCTAACCCTAGGCTACCCTTGACTGCTTCTGCCTCCAATAGATTTCCTAAGCACTAGTGTTTTAAGGAACAGCTTAAAAAGAGAATCCTAATGTGATTTCTTTATAATGTGTGTGTTCCTTATCTTATCCTAGTGTCTAAACTCTTCTCCATGGCTGGACCCCCAAATAATATTCCTTTACGTGCTAAGGGGTAACTAGAGAGTGGGATAGGTTTAATAACTACCCTAACCCTAACGCGTACCCTAACGCTAACCCCTACCCTAACCCTAACACGTACCCTAATCCTAACCCGTACCCTAAACCGAGCCCTAACCCTAACACTAACCCTAACACTAACCCTAACCCATACCCTACGCCGTACCCGAAGCCCTCCCCGAACCCGTACCCTAAGCCGTACCCTAAGCCTAACCCTAAGCCTAACCCTAACCCTAGGCTACCCTTGACTGCTTCTGCCTCCAATAGATTTCCTAAGCACTAGTGTTTTAAGGAACAGCTTAAAAAGAGAATCCTAATGTGATTTCTTTATATTGTGTGTGTTCCTCATCTTATCCTAATGTCTAAACTCTTCTCCATGGCTGGACCCCCAAATAATATTCCTTTACGTGCTAAGGGGTAACTAGAGAGTGGGATAGGTTTAATAACTACCCTAACCCTAACGCGTACCCTAACGCTAACCCCTACCCTAACACTAACACGTACCCTAATCCTAACCCGTACCCTAAACCGAGCCCTAACCCTAAAACTAACCCTAACCCTAACCCTAACCCATACCCTACGCCGTACCCGAAGCCCTCCCCGAACCCGTTCCCTAAGCCGTACCCTAAGCCTAACCCTAAGCCTAACCCTAACCCTAGGCTACCCTTGACTGTTCTGCCTCCAATAGATTTCCTAAGCACTAGTGTTTTAAGGAACAGCTTAAAAAGAGAATCCTAATGTGATTTCTTTATAATGGGTGTGTTCCTTATCTTATCCTAGTGTCTAAACTCTTCTCCATGGCTGGACCCCCAAATAATATTCCTTTACGTGCTAAGGGGTAACTAGAGAGTGGGATAGGTTTAATAACTACCCTAACCCTAACGCGTACCCTAACGCTAACCCCTACCCTAACCCTAACACGTACCCTAATCCTAACCCGTACCCTAAACCGAGCCCTAACCCTAACACTAACCCTAACCCTAACCCTAACCCGTACCCTACGCCGTACCCGAAGCCCTCCCCGAACCCGTACCCTAAGCCGTACCCTAAGCCTAACCCTAAGCCTAACCCTAACCCTAGGCTACCCTTGACTGCTTCTGCCTCCAATAGATTTCCTAAGCACTAGTGTTTTAAGGAACAGCTTAAAAAGAGAATCCTAATGTGATTTCTTTATAATGGGTGTGTTCCTTATATTATCTTAGTGTCTAAACAGTTCTCCATGGCTGGACCCCCAAATAATATTCCTTTACGTGCTAAGGAGTATCTAGAGAGTGGGATAGGTTTAATAACTACCCTAACCCTAACGCGTACCCTAACCCTAACCCCTACCCTAACCCTAACACGTACCCTAATCCTAACCCGTACCCTAAACCGAGCCCTAACCCTAACACTAACCCTAACCCTAACCCTAACCCATACCCTACGCCGTACCCGAAGCCCTCCACGAACCCGTATCCTAATCCGTACCCTAAGCCGTACCCTAAGCCTAACCCTAACCCTAGGCTACCCTTGACTGCTTCTGCCTCCAATAGATTTCCTAAGCACTAGTGTTTTAAGGAACAGCTTAAAAAGAGAATCCTAATGTGATTTCTTTATAATGCGTGTGTTCCTTATCTTATCCTAGTGTCTAAACTCTTCTCCATGGCTGGACCCCCAAATAATATTCCTTTACGTGCTAAGGGGTAACTAGAGAGTGGGATAGGTTTAATAACTACCCTAACCCTAACGCGTACCCTAACGCTAACCCCTACCCTAACCCTAACACGTACCCTAATCCTAACCCGTACCCTAAACCGACCCCTAACCCTAACACTAACCCTAACCCTAACCCTAACCCATACCCTACGCCGTACCCGAAGCCCTCCCCGAACCCGTACCGTAAGCCGTACCCTAAGCCTATCCCTAAGCCTAACCCTAACCCTAGGCTACCCTTGACTCCTTCTGCCTCCAATAGATTTCCTAAGCATTAGTGTTTTAAGGAACAGCTTAAAAAGAGAATCCTAATGTGATTTCTTTATAATGGGTGTGTTCCTTATCTTATCCTAGTGTCTAAACTTTTCTCCATGGCTGGACCCCAAATAATATTCCTTTTCGTGCTAGGGGGTATCTAGAGAGTGGGATAGGTTTAATCACTACCCTAACCCTAACACGTACACTAACCCTAACCACTACCCTAACCCTAACACGTACCCTAATCCTAACCCAGACCCTAAACCGAGCCCTAACCCTAACACTAACCCTAACCCTAACCCTAACCCATACCTTACGCTGTACCCGAAGCCCTCCCCGAACCCGTACCCTAATCCTAACCCTAAGCCTAACCCTAACCCTAGGCTACCCTTGACTGCTTCTGCCTCCAATAGATTTCCTAAGCACTAGTGTTTTAAGGAACAGCTTAAAAAGAGAATCATAATGTGATTTCTTTATAATGGGTGTGTTCCTTATCTTATCCTAGTGTCTAAACTCTTCTCCATGGCTGGACCCCCAAGTAATATTCCTTTACGTGCTAAGGGGAATCTAGAGAGTGGGATAGGTTTAATAACAACCCTAACCCTAACGCGTACCCTAACCCTAACCCCTACACTAAACCTAACCCGTACCCTAAACCGAGCCCTAACCCTAACACTAACCCTAAACCTAACCCTAACCCATACCCTACGCCGTACCCGAAGCCCTCCCCGAACCCGTACCCTAAGCCGTACCCTAAGCCTAACCCTAAGCCTAACCCTAACCCTACGCTACCGTTGACTGATTCTGCCTCCAATAGATTTCCTAAGCACTAGTGTTTTAAGGAAGAGCTTAAAAAGAGAATCCTAATGTGATTTCTTTGTAATGTGTGTGTTCCTTATATTATATTAGTGTCTAAACTCTTCTCCATGGCTGGACCCCTAATAATATTCCTTTACGTGCTAAGGGGTATCTAGAGAGTGGGATAGGTTTAATAACAACCCTAACCCTAACGCGTACCCTAACCCTAACCCCTACTCTAACCCTAACAAGTACCCTAATCCTAACCCGTACCCTAAACCGAGCCCTAACCCTAACACTAACCCTAACCCTAACCCATACCCTACGCCGTACCCGAAGCACTCCCCGAAGCCGTACCCTAAGCCGTACCCGAAGCCTAACCCTAACCCTAGGCTACCA
Organism: Balaenoptera physalus; assembly: GCF_965194825.1. NCBI lineage: Eukaryota > Metazoa > Chordata > Mammalia > Artiodactyla > Balaenopteridae > Balaenoptera > Balaenoptera physalus. The sequence goes on along the minus strand of NW_028126054.1, from coordinate 221,319 downwards.
TTGACTGCTTCTGCCTCCAATAGATTTCCTAAGCACTAGTGTTTTAAGGAACAGCTTAAAAAGGGAATCCTAATGTGATTTCTTTATAATGGGTGTGTTCCTTATCTTATCCTATTGTCTAAACTCTTCTCCATGGCTGGACGCCCAAATAATATTCCTTTACGTGCTAAGGGGTATCTAGAGAGTGGGATAGGTTTAATAACTACCCTAACCCTAACGCGTACCCTAACCCTAACCCCTACCCTAACCCTAACACGTACCCTAATCCTAACCCGTACCGTAAACCGAGCCCTAACCCTAACAGTAACCCTAACCCTAACCCTAACGCATACCCTACGCCGTACCCGAAGCCCTCCCCGAACCTGTACCCTAAGCCGTACCCTAAGCCTAACCCTAAGCCTAACCCTAACCCTAGGCTACCCTTGACTGCTTCTGCCTCCAATAGATTTCCAAAGCACTAGAGTTTTAAGGAACAGCTTAAAAAGAGAATCCTAATGTGATTTCTTTATAATGTGTGTGTTCCTTATATTATCTTAGTGTCTAAACTCTTCTCCATGGCTGGACCCCCAAATAATATTCCTTTACGTGCTAAGGGGTAACTAGAGAGTGGGATAGGTTTAATAACTACCCTTACCCTAACGCGTACCCTAACGCTAACCCCTACCCTAACCCTAACACGTACCCTAATCCTAACCCGTACCCTAAACCGAGCCCTAACCGTAACACTAACCCTAACCTTAACCCTAACCCATACCCTACGCCGTACCCGAAGCCCTCCCCGAACCCGTACCATAAGCCGTACCCTAAGCCTAACCCTAAGCCTAACCCTAACCCTAGGCTACCCTTGACTGCTTCTGCCTCCAATAGATTTCCTAAGCACTAGTGTTTTAAGGAACAGCATAAAAAGAGAATCCTAATGTGATTTCTTTATAATGTGTGTGTTCCTTATATTATCTTAGTGTCTAAACTCTTCTCCATGGCTGGACCCCCTAATAATATTCCTTTACGTGCTAAGGGTATCTAGAGAGTGGGATAGGTTTAATAACTACCCTAACCCTAACGCGTACCCTAACCCTAACCCCTACCCTAACCCTAACACGTACCCTAATCCTAACCCGTACCCTAAACCGAGCCCTAACCCTAACACTAACCCTAACCCTAACCCTAACCCTAACCCATACCCTACGCCGTACCCGAAGCCCTCCCCGAACCCGTACCCTAAGCCGTACCCTAAGCCTAACCCTAAGCCTAACCCTAACCCTAGGCTACCCTTGACTGCTTCTGCCTCCAATAGATTTCCTAAGCACTAGTGTTTTAAGGAACAGCTTAAAAAGAGAATCCTAATGTGATTTCTTTATAATGGGTGTGTTCCTTATCTTATCCTAGTGTCTAAACTCTTCTCCATGGCTGGACCCCCAAATAATATTCCTTTACGTGCTAAGGGGTAACTAGAGAGTGGGATAGGTTTAATAACTACCCTATCCGTAACACGTACCCTAACCCTAACCCCTACCCTAACCCTAACACGTACCCTTATCCTAACCCGTACCCTAAACCGAGCCCTAACCCGAACCCTAACCCTAACTCATACCCTACGCCATATCCGAACCCCTCCCCGAACCCGTACCCTAAGCCGTACCCTAACCCTAACCCTAAGCCTAACCCTAACCCTAGGCTACCCTTGACTGCGTCTGCCTCCAATAAATGTCCTAAGCACTAGTGTTTTAAGGAACAGCTTAAAAAGAGAATCCTAATGTGATTTCTTTATAATGGGTGTGTTCCTTATCTTATCCTAGTGTCTAAACTTTTCTCCATGGCTGGACCCCAAATAATATTCCTTTACGTGCTAGGGGGTATCTAGAGAGTGGGATAGGTTTAATCACTACACTAACCCTAACACGTACACTAACCCTAACCACTACCCTAACCCTAACCCGTACCCTAATCCTAACCCAGACCCTAAACCGAGCCCTAACCCTAACACTAACCCTAACCCTAACCCTAACTCATACCTTACGCTGTACCCGAAGCGCTCCCCGAACCCGTACCCTAAGCCTAACCCTAAGCCTAACCCTAACCCTAGGCTACCCTTGACTGCTTCTGCCTCCAATAGATTTCCTAAGCACTAGTGTTTTAAGGAACAGCTTAAAAAGAGAATCCTAATGTGATTTCTTTATAATGGGTGTGTTCCTTATCTTATCCTAGTGTCTAAACTCTTCTCCATGGCTGGACCCCCAAATAATATTCCTTGACGTGCTAAGGGGTATCTAGAGAGTGGGATAGGTTTAATCACTACCCTAACCCTAACACGTACACTAACCCTAACCACTACCCTAACCCTAACACGTACCCTAATCCTAACCCATACGCTAAACCGAGCCCTAACCCTAACACTAACCCTAACCCTAACCCTAACCCATACCCTACGCCGTATCCGAACCCCTCCCAGAACCCGTACCCTAAGCCGTACCATAACCCTAACCCTAAGCCTAACCCTAACCCTAGGCTACCCTTGACTGCTTCTGCCTCCAATAGATTTCCTAAGCACTAGTGTTTTAAGGAACAGCTTAAAAAGAGAATCCTAATGTGATTTCTTTATAATGGATGTGTTCCTCATCTTATCCTAGTGTCTAAATTCTTCTCCATGGCTGGACCCCCAAATAATATTCCTTTACGTGCTAAGGAGTATCTAGAGAGTGGAATAGTTTTAATAACTACCCTAACCCTAACACGTACCCTAACCCTAACCCCTACCCTAACCCTAACACGTACCCAAATCCTAAACCGTACCCTAAACCGAGCCCTAACCCTAACACTAACCCTAACCCTAACCCTAACCCATACCCTACGCCGTACCCGAAGCCCTCCCCGAACCCGTACCCTAAGCCGTACCCTAAGCCTAACCCTAAGCCTAACCCTAACCCTAGGCTACCGTTGACTGATTCTGCCTCCAATAGATTTCCTAAGCACTAGTGTTTTAAGGAACAGCTTAAAAAGAGAATCCTAATGTGATTTCTTTATAATGGGTATGTTCCTTATCTTATCCTAGTGTCTAAAGATTTCTCCATGGCTGGACCCCCAAATCATATTCCTTTACGTGCTAAGGGGTATCTAGAGAGTGGGATAGGTTTAATCACTACCCTAACCCTAACACGTACACTAACCCTAACCACTACCCTAACCCTAACACGTACCCTAATCCTAACCCATACCCTAAACCGAGCCCTAACCCTAACACTAACCCTAACCCTAACCCTAACCCATACCCTACGCCGTATCCGAACCCCTCCCAGAACCCGTACCCTAAGCCGTACCATAACCCTAACCCTAAGCCTAACCCTAACCCTAGGCTACCCTTGACTGCTTCTGCCTCCAGTAGATTTCCTAAGCACTAGTGTTTTAAGGAACAGCTTAAAAAGAGAATCCTAATGTGATTTCTTTATAATGGGTGTGTTCCTCATTTTATCCTAGTGTCTAAACTCTTCTCCATGGCTGGACCCCCAAATAATATTCCTTTACGTGCTAAGGAGTATCTAGAGAGTGGGATAGTTTTAATAACTACCCTAACCCTAACGCGTACCCTAACGCTAACCCCTACCCTAACACTAACACGTACCCTAATCCTAACCCGTACCCTAAACTGAGCCCTAACCCTAACACTAACCCTAACCCTAACCCTAACCCATACCCTACGCCGTACCCGAAGCCCTCCCCGAACCCGTACCCTAAGCCATACCCTAAGCCTAACCCTAAGCCTAACCCTAACCCTAGGCTACCCTTGACTGCTTCTGCCTCCAATAGATTTCCTAAGCACTAGTGTTTTAAGGAACAGCTTAAAAAGAGAATCCTAATGTGATTTCTTTATAATGTGTGTGTTCCTTATCTTATCCTAGTGTCTAAACACTTCTCCATGGCTGCACCCCCAAATAATATTCCTTTACGTGCTAAGGAGTATCTAGAGAGTGGGATAGGTTTAATAACTACCCTAACCCTAACGCGTACCCTAACCCTAACCCCTACCCTAACCCTAACACGTACCCTAATCCTAACCCGTACCCTAAACCGAGCCCTAACCCTAACACTAACCCTAACCCTAACCCTAACCCATACCCTACGCCGTACCCGAAGCCCTCCACGAACCCGTACCCTAAGCCGTACCCTAAGCCTAACCCTAAGCCTAACCCTAACCCTAGGCTACCCTTGACTGCTTCTGCCTCCAATAGATTTCCTAAGCACTAGTGTTTTAAGGAACAGCTTAAAAAGAGAATCCTAATGTGATTTCTTTATAATGTGTGTGTTCCTTATTTTATCCTAGTGTCTAAACTCTTCTCCATGGCTAGACCCCCAAATAATATTCCTTTACGTGCTAAGGGGTAACTAGAGAGTGGGATAGGTTTAATAACTACCCTAACCCTAACGCGTACCCTAACGCTAATCCCTACCCTAACACTAACACGTACCCTAATCCTAACCCGTACCCTAAACCGAGCCCTAACCCTAACACTAACCCTAACCCTAACCCTAACCCATACCCTATGCCGTACCCGAAGCCCTCCCTGAACCAGTACCCTAAGCCGTACCCTAAGCCTAACCCTAAGCCTAACCCTAACCCTAGGCTACCCTTGACTGCTTCTGCCTCCAATAGATTTCCTAAGCACTAGTGTTTTAAGGAACAGCTTAAAAAGAGAATCCTAATGTGATTTCTTTATAATGTGTGTGTTCCTTATATTATCTTAGTGTCTAAACACTTCTCCATGGCTGCACCCCCAAATAATATTCCTTTACGTGCTAAGGAGTATCTAGAGAGTGGGATAGGTTTAATAACTACCCTAACCCTAACGCGTACCCTAACCCTAACCCCTACCCTAACCCTAACACGTACCCTAATCCTAACCCGTACCCTAAACCGAGCCCTAACCCTAACACTAACCCTAACCCTAACCCTAACCCATACCCTACGCCGTACCCGAAGCCCTCCACGAACCCGTACCCTAAGCCGTACCCTAAGCCTAACCCTAAGCCTAACCCTAACCCTAGGCTACCCTTGACTGCTTCTGCCTCCAATAGATTTCCTAAGCACTAGTGTTTTAAGGAACAGCTTAAAAAGAGAATCCTAATGTGATTTCTTTATAATGTGTGTGTTCCTTATATTATCTTAGTGTCTAAACACTTCTCCATGGCTGGACCCCCAAATAATATTCCTTTACGTGCTAAGGAGTATCTAGAGAGTGGGATAGGTTTAATAACTACCCTAACCCTAACGCGTACCCTAACCCTAACCCCTACCCTAACCCTAACACGTACCCTAATCCTAACCCGTACCCTAAACCGAGCCCTAACCCTAACACTAACCCTAACCCTAACCCTAACCCATACCCTACGCCGTAGCCGAAGCCCTCCACGAACCCGTACCCTAAGCCGTACCCTAAGCCTAACCCTAAGCCTAACCCTAACCCTAGGCTACCCTTGATTGCTTCTGCCTCCAATAGATTTCCTAAGCACTAGTGTTTTAAGGAACAGCTTAAAAAGAGAATCCTAATGTGATTTCTTTATAATGGGTGTGTTCCTTACCTAATCCTAGTGTCTAAACTCTTCTCCATGGCTGGACCCCCAAATAATATTCCTTTATGTGCTAAGGGGTATCTAGAGAGTGGGATAGGTTTAATCACTACCCTAACCCTAACGCGTACCATAACCCTAACCCCTACCCTAACCCTAACACGTACCCTAATCCTAACCCGTACCCTAAACCGAGCCCTAACCCTAACACTAACCCTAACCCTAACCCTAACCCATACCCTACGCCGTACCCGAAGCCCTCCCCGAACCCATACCCTAAGGCGTACCCTAAGCCTAACCCTAAGCCTAACCCTAACCCTAGGCTACCCTTGACTGCTTCTGCCTCCAATAGATTTCCTAAGCACTAGTGTTTTAAGGAACAGCTTAAAAAGAGAATCCTAATGTGATTTCTTTATATTGTGTGTGTTCCTCATCTTATCCTAGTGTCTAAACTCTTCTCCATGGCTGGACCCCCAAATAATATTCCTTTACGTGCTAAGGGGTAACTAGAGAGTGGGATAGGTTTAATAACTACCCTAACCCTAACGCGTACCCTAACGCTAACCCCTACCCTAACACTAACACGTACCCTAATCCTAACCCGTACCCTAAACCGAGCCCTAACCCTAACACTAACCCTAACCCTAACCCTAACCCATACCCTACGCCGTACCCGAAGCCCTCCCCGAACCCGTACCCTAAGCCGTACCCTAAGCCTAACACTAAGCCTAACCCTAACCCTAGGCTACCCTTGACTGCTTCTGCCTCCAATAGATTTCCTAAGCACTAGTGTTTTAAGGAACAGCTTAAAAAGAGAATCCTAATGTGATTTCTTTATATTGTGTGTGTTCCTCATCTTATCCTAGTGTCTAAACTCTTCTCCATGGCTGGACCCCCAAATAATATTCCTTTACGTGCTAAGGGGTAACTAGAGAGTGGGATAGGTTTAATAACTACCCTAACCCTAACGCGTACCCTAACGCTAACCCCTACCCTAACACTAACACGTACCCTAATCCTAACCCGTACCCTAAACCGAGCCCTAACCCTAACACTAACCCTAACCCTAACCCTAACCCATACCCTACGCCGTACCCGAAGCCCTCCCCGAACCCGTACCCTAAGCCGTACCCTAAGCCTAACCCTAAGCCTAACCCTAACCCTAGGCTACCCTTGACTGCTTCTGCCTCCAATAGATTTCCTAAGCACTAGTGTTTAAAGGAACAGCTTAAAAAGAAAATCCTAATGTGATTTCTTTATATTGTGTGTGTTCCTCATCTTATCCTAGTGTCTAAACTCTTCTCCATGGCTGGACCCCCAAATAATATTCCTTTACGTGCTAAGGGGTAACTAGAGAGTGGGATAGGTTTAATAACTACCCTAACCCTAACGCGTACACTAACGCTAACCCCTACCCTAACACTAACACGTACCCTAATCCTAACCCGTACCCTAAACCGAGCCCTAACCCTAACACTAACCCTAACCCTAACCCTAACCCATACCCTACGCCGTACCCGAAGCCCTCCCCGAACCCGTACCCTAAGCCGTACCCTAAGCCTAACCCTAAGCCTAACCCTAACCCTAGGCTACCCTTGACTGCTTCTGCCTCCAATAGATTTCCTAAGCACTAGTGTTTTAAGGAACAGCTTAAAAAGAGAATCCTAATGTGATTTCTTTATAATGTGTGTGTTCCTTATATTATCTTAGTGTCTAAACACTTCTCCATGGCTGCACCCCCAAATAATATTCCTTTACGTGCTAAGGAGTATCTAGAGAGTGGGATAGGTTTAATAACTACCCTAACCCTAACGCGTACCCTAACCCTAACCCCTACCCTAACCCTAACACGTACCCTAATCCTAACCCGTACCCTAAACCGAGCCCTAACCCTAACACTAACCCTAACCCTAACCCTAACCCATACCCTACGCCGTACCCGAAGCCCTCCACGAACCCGTACCCTAAGCCGTACCCTAAGCCTAACCCTAAGCCTAACCCTAACCCTAGGCTACCCTTGACTGCTTCTGCCTCCAATAGATTTCCTAAGCACTAGTGTTTTAAGGAACAGCTTAAAAAGAGAATCCTAATGTGATTTCTTTATAATGTGTGTGTTCCTTATATTATCTTAGTGTCTAAACACTTCTCCATGGCTGGACCCCCAAATAATATTCCTTTACGTGCTAAGGAGTATCTAGAGAGTGGGATAGGTTTAATAACTACCCTAACCCTAACGCGTACCCTAACCCTAACCCCTACCCTAACCCTAACACGTACCCTAATCCTAACCCGTACCCTAAACCGAGCCCTAACCCTAACACTAACCCTAACCCTAACCCTAACCCATACCCTACGCCGTAGCCGAAGCCCTCCACGAACCCGTACCCTAAGCCGTACCCTAAGCCTAACCCTAAGCCTAACCCTAACCCTAGGCTACCCTTGATTGCTTCTGCCTCCAATAGATTTCCTAAGCACTAGTGTTTTAAGGAACAGCTTAAAAAGAGAATCCTAATGTGATTTCTTTATAATGGGTGTGTTCCTTACCTAATCCTAGTGTCTAAACTCTTCTCCATGGCTGGACCCCCAAATAATATTCCTTTATGTGCTAAGGGGTATCTAGAGAGTGGGATAGGTTTAATCACTACCCTAACCCTAACGCGTACCATAACCCTAACCCCTACCCTAACCCTAACACGTACCCTAATCCTAACCCGTACCCTAAACCGAGCCCTAACCCTAACACTAACCCTAACCCTAACCCTAACCCATACCCTACGCCGTACCCGAAGCCCTCCCCGAACCCATACCCTAAGGCGTACCCTAAGCCTAACCCTAAGCCTAACCCTAACCCTAGGCTACCCTTGACTGCTTCTGCCTCCAATAGATTTCCTAAGCACTAGTGTTTTAAGGAACAGCTTAAAAAGAGAATCCTAATGTGATTTCTTTATATTGTGTGTGTTCCTCATCTTATCCTAGTGTCTAAACTCTTCTCCATGGCTGGACCCCCAAATAATATTCCTTTACGTGCTAAGGGGTAACTAGAGAGTGGGATAGGTTTAATAACTACCCTAACCCTAACGCGTACCCTAACGCTAACCCCTACCCTAACACTAACACGTACCCTAATCCTAACCCGTACCCTAAACCGAGCCCTAACCCTAACACTAACCCTAACCCTAACCCTAACCCATACCCTACGCCGTACCCGAAGCCCTCCCCGAACCCGTACCCTAAGCCGTACCCTAAGCCTAACACTAAGCCTAACCCTAACCCTAGGCTACCCTTGACTGCTTCTGCCTCCAATAGATTTCCTAAGCACTAGTGTTTTAAGGAACAGCTTAAAAAGAGAATCCTAATGTGATTTCTTTATATTGTGTGTGTTCCTCATCTTATCCTAGTGTCTAAACTCTTCTCCATGGCTGGACCCCCAAATAATATTCCTTTACGTGCTAAGGGGTAACTAGAGAGTGGGATAGGTTTAATAACTACCCTAACCCTAACGCGTACCCTAACGCTAACCCCTACCCTAACACTAACACGTACCCTAATCCTAACCCGTACCCTAAACCGAGCCCTAACCCTAACACTAACCCTAACCCTAACCCTAACCCATACCCTACGCCGTACCCGAAGCCCTCCCCGAACCCGTACCCTAAGCCGTACCCTAAGCCTAACCCTAAGCCTAACCCTAACCCTAGGCTACCCTTGACTGCTTCTGCCTCCAATAGATTTCCTAAGCACTAGTGTTTAAAGGAACAGCTTAAAAAGAAAATCCTAATGTGATTTCTTTATATTGTGTGTGTTCCTCATCTTATCCTAGTGTCTAAACTCTTCTCCATGGCTGGACCCCCAAATAATATTCCTTTACGTGCTAAGGGGTAACTAGAGAGTGGGATAGGTTTAATAACTACCCTAACCCTAACGCGTACACTAACGCTAACCCCTACCCTAACACTAACACGTACCCTAATCCTAACCCGTACCCTAAACCGAGCCCTAACCCTAACACTAACCCTAACCCTAACCCTAACCCATACCCTACGCCGTACCCGAAGCCCTCCCCGAACCCGTACCCTAAGCCGTACCCTAAGCCTAACCCTAAGCCTAACCCTAACCCTAGGCTACCCTTGACTGCTTCTGCCTCCAATAGATTTCCTAAGCACTAGTGTTTTAAGGAACAGCTTAAAAAGAGAATCCTAATGTGATTTCTTTATAATGGGTGTGTTCATTATCTTTTCCTAGTGTCTAAACTCTTCTCCATGGCTGGACCCCCAATTAATATTCCTTTACGTACTAAGGGGTAACTAGAGAGTGGGATAGGTTTAATAACTACCCTAACCCTAACGCGTACCCTAACGCTAACCCCTACCCTAACCCTAACACGTACCCTAATCCTAACCCGTACCCAAAACCGAGCCCTAACCCTAACACTAACCCTAACCCTAACCCTAACCCGTACCCTACGCCGTACCCGAAGCCCTCCCCGAACCCGTACCCTAAGCCGTACCCTAAGCCTAACCCTAAGCCTAACCCTAACCCTAGGCTACCCTTGACTGCTTCTGCCTCCAATAGATTTCCTAAGCACTAGTGTTTTAAGGAACAGCTTAAAAAGAGAATCCTAATGTGATTTCTTTATAATGTGTGTGTTCCTTATATTATCTTAGTGTCTAAACACTTCTCCATGCCTGGACCCCCAAATAATATTCCTTTACGTGCTAAGGAGTATCTAGAGAGTGGGATAGGTTTAATAACTACCCTAACCCTAACGCGTACCCTAACCCTAACCCCTACCCTAACCCTAACACGTACCCTAATCCTAACCCGTACCCTAAACCGAGCCCTAACCCTAACACTAACCCTAACCCTAACCCTAACCCATACCCTACGCCGTAGCCGAAGCCCTCCACGAACCCGTACCCTAAGCCGTACCCTAAGCCTAACCCTAAGCCTAACCCTAACCCTAGGCTACCCTTGACTGCTTCTGCCTCCAATAGATTTCCTAAGCACTAGTGTTTTAAGGAACAGCTTAAAAAGAGAATCCTAATGTGATTTCTTTATAATGTGTGTGTTCCTTATCTTATCCTAGTGTCTAAACTCTTCTCCATGGCTGGACCCCCAAATAATATTCCTTTACGTGCTAAGGGGTAACTAGAGAGTGGGATAGGTTTAATAACTACCCTAACCCTAACGCGTACCCTAACGCTAACCCCTACCCTAACACTAACACGTACCCTAATCCTAACCCGTACCCTAAACCGAGCCCTAACCCTAACACTAACCCTAACCCTAACCCTAACCCATACCCTACGCCGTACCCGAAGCCCTCCCCGAACCCGTACCCTAAGCCGTACCCTAAGCCTAACCCTAAGCCTAACCCTAACCCTAGGCTACCCTTGACTGCTTCTGCCTCCAATAGATTTCCTAAGCACTAGTGTTTTAAGGAACAGCTTAAAAAGAGAATCCTAATGTGATTTCTTTATAATGTGTGTGTTCCTTATATTATCTTAGTGTCTAAACACTTCTCCATGGCTGGACCCCCAAATAATATTCCTTTACGTGCTAAGGAGTATCTAGAGAGTGGGATAGGTTTAATAACTACCCTAACCCTAACGCGTACCCTAACCCTAACCCCTACCCTAACCCTAACACGTACCCTAATCCTAACCCGTACCCTAAACCGAGCCCTAACCCTAACACTAACCCTAACCCTAACCCTAACCCATACCCTACGCCGTACCCGAAGCCCTCCACGAACCCGTACCCTAAGCCGTACCCTAAGCCTAACCCTAAGCCTAACCCTAACCCTAGGCTACCCTTGACTGCTTCTGCCTCCAATAGATTTCCTAAGCACTAGTGTTTTAAGGAACAGCTTAAAAAGAGAATCCTAATGTGATTTCTTTATAATGTGTGTGTTCCTTATCTTATCCTAGTGTCTAAACACTTCTCCATGGCTGCACCCCCAAATAATATTCCTTTACGTGCTAAGGAGTATCTAGAGAGTGGGATAGGTTTAATAACTACACTAACCCTAACGCGTACCCTAACCCTAACCCCTACCCTAACCCTAACACGTACCCTAATCCTAACCCGTACCCTAAACCGAGCCCTAACCCTAACACTAACCCTAACCCTAACCCTAACCCATACCCTACGCCGTACCCGAAGCCCTCCACGAACCCGTACCCTAAGCCGTACCCTAAGCCTAACCCTAAGCCTAACCCTAACCCTAGGCTACCCTTGACTGCTTCTGCCTCCAATAGATTTCCTAAGCACTAGTGTTTTAAGGAACAGCTTAAAAAGAGAATCCTAATGTGATTTCTTTATAATGTGTGTGTTCCTTATCTTATCCTAGTGTCTAAACTCTTCTCCATGGCTGGACCCCCAAATAATATTCCTTTACGTGCTAAGGGGTAACTAGAGAGTGGGATAGGTTTAATAACTACCCTAACCCTAACGCGTACCCTAACGCTAACCCCTACCCTAACACTAACACGTACCCTAATCCTAACCCGTACCCTAAACCGAGCCCTAACCCTAACACTAACCCTAACCCTAACCCTAACCCATACCCTATGCCGTACCCGAAGCCCTCCCTGAACCCGTACCCTAAGCCGTACCCTAAGCCTAACCCTAAGCCTAACCCTAACCCTAGGCTACCCTTGACTGCTTCTGCCTCCAATAGATTTCCTAAGCACTAGTGTTTTAAGGAACAGCTTAAAAAGAGAATCCTAATGTGATTTCTTTATAATGTGTGTGTTCCTTATATTATCTTAGTGTCTAAACACTTCTCCATGGCTGCACCCCCAAATAATATTCCTTTACGTGCTAAGGAGTATCTAGAGAGTGGGATAGGTTTAATAACTACCCTAACCCTAACGCGTACCCTAACCCTAACCCCTACCCTAATCCTAACACGTACCCTAATCCTAACCCGTACCCTAAACCGAGCCCTAACCCTAACACTAACCCTAACCCTAACCCTAACCCATACCCTACGCCGTACCCGAAGCCCTCCACGAACCCGTACCCTAAGCCGTACCCTAAGCCTAACCCTAAGCCTAACCCTAACCCTAGGCTACCCTTGACTGCTTCTGCCTCCAATAGATTTCCTAAGCACTAGTGTTTTAAGGAACAGCTTAAAAAGAGAATCCTAATGTGATTTCTTTATAATGTGTGTGTTCCTTATCTTATCCTAGTGTCTAAACTCTTCTCCATGGCTGGACCCCCAAATAATATTCCTTTACGTGCTACGGGGTAACTAGAGAGTGGGATAGGTTTAATAACTACCCTAACCCTAACGCGTACCATAACGCTAACCCCTACCCTAACCCTAACACGTACCCTAATCCTAACCCGTACCCTAAACCGAGCCCTAACCCTAACACTAACCCTAACCCTAACCCTAACCCATACCCTAGGCCGTACCCGAAGCCCTCCCCGAACCCGTACCCTAAGCCGTACCCTAAGCCTAACCCTAAGCCTAACCCTAACCCTAGGCTACCCTTGACTGCTTCTGCCTCCAATAGATTTCCTAAGCACTAGTGTTTTAAGGAACAGCTTAAAAAGAGAATCCTAATGTGATTTCTTTATAATGGGTGTGTTCCTTATCTAATCCTAGTGTCTAAACTCTTCTCCATGGCTGGACCCCCAAATAATATTCCTTTATGTGCTAAGGGGTATCTAGAGAGTGGGATAGGTTTAATCACTACCCTAACCCTAACGCGTATCATAACCCTAACCCCTGCCCTAACCCTAACACGTACCCTAATCCTAACCCGTACCCTAAACCGAGCCCTAACCCTAACACTAACCCTAACCCTAACCCTAACCCATACCCTACGCCGTACCTGAAGCCCTCCCCGAACCAGTACCCTAAGCCGTACCCTAAGCCTAACCCTAAGCCTAACCCTAACCCTAGGCTACCCTTGACTGCTTCTGCCTCCAATAGATTTCCTAAGCACTAGTGTTTTAAGGAACAGCTTAAAAAGAGAATCCTAATGTGATTTCTGTATATTGTGTGTGTTCCTCATCTTATCCTAGTGTCTAAACTCTTCTCCATGGCTGGACCCCCAAATAATATTCCTTTACGTGCTAAGGGGTAACTAGGGAGTGGGATAGGTTTAATAACTACCCTAACCCTAACGCGTACCCTAACGCTAACCCCGACCCTAACACTAACACGTACCCTAATCCTAAACCGTACCCTAAACCGAGCCCTAACCCTAACACTAACCCTAACCCTAACCCTAACCCATACCCTACGCCGTACCCGAAGCCCTCCCCGAACCCGTACCCTAAGCCGTACCCTAAGCCTAACCCTAAGCCTAACCCTAACCCTAGGCTACCCTTGACTGCTTCTGCCTCCAATAGATTTCCTAAGCACTAGTGTTTTAAGGAACAGCTTAAAAAGAGAATCCTAATGTGATTTCTTTATAATGGGTGTGTTCCTGATCTTATCCTAGTGTCTAAACTCTTCTCCATGGCTGGACCCCCAAATAATATTCCTTTACGTGCTAAGGGGTAACTCGAGAGTGGGATAGGTTTAATAACTACCCTAACCCTAACGCGTACCCTAACGCTAACCCCTACCCTAACCCTAACACGTACCCTAATCCTAACCCGTACCCTAAACCGAGCCCTAACCCTAACACTAACCCTAACCCTAACCCTAACCCGTACCCTACGCCGTACCCGAAGCCCTCCCCGAACCCGTACCCTAAGCCGTACCCTAAGCCTAACCCTAAGCCTAACCCTAACCCTAGGCTACCCTTGACTGCTTCTGCCTCCAATAGATTTCCTAAGCACTAGTGTTTTAAGGAACAGCTTAAAAAGAGAATCCTAATGTGATTTCTTTATAATGTGTGTGTTCCTTATATTATCTTAGTGTCTAAACACTTCTCCATGGCTGGACCCCCAAATAATATTCCTTTACGTGCTAAGGAGTATCTAGAGAGTGGGATAGGTTTAATAACTACACTAACCCTAACGCGTACCCTAACCCTAACCCCTACCCTAACCCTAACACGTACCCTAATCCTAACCCGTACCCTAAACCGAGCCCTAACCCTAACACTAACCCTAACCCTAACCCTAACCCATACCCTACGCCGTACCCGAAGCCCTCCACGAACCCGTACCCTAAGCCGTACCCTAAGCCGTACCCTAAGCCTAACCCTAACCCTAGGCTACCCTTGACTGCTTCTGCCTCCAATAGATTTCCTAAGCACTAGTGTTTTAAGGAACAGCTTAAAAAGAGAATCCTAATGTGATTTCTTTATAATGTGTGTGTTCCTTATCTTATCCTAGTGTCTAAACTCTTCTCCATGGCTGGACCCCCAAATAATATTCCTTTACGTGCTAAGGGGTAACTAGAGAGTGGGATAGGTTTAATAACTACCCTTACCCTAACGCGTACCCTAACGCTAACCCCTACCCTAACACTAACACGTACCCTAATCCTAACCCGTACCCTAAACCGAGCCCTAACCCTAACACTAACCCTAACCCTAACCCTAACCCATACCCTATGCCGTACCCGAAGCCCTCCCTGAACCCGTACCCTAAGCCGTACCCTAAGCCTAACCCTAAGCCTAACCCTAACCCTAGGCTACCCTTGACTGCTTCTGCCTCCAATAGATTTCCTAAGCACTAGTGTTTTAAGGAACAGCTTAAAAAGAGAATCCTAACGTGATTTCTTTATAATGTGTGTGTTCCTTATATTATCTTAGTGTCTAAACACTTCTCCATGGCTGCACCCCCAAATAATATTCCTTTACGTTCTAAGGAGTATCTAGAGAGTGGGATAGGTTTAATAACTACCCTAACCCTAACGCGTACCCTAACCCTAACCCCTACCCTAACCCTAACACGTACCCTAATCCTAACCCGTACCCTAAACCGAGCCCTAACCCTAACACTAACCCTAACCCTAACCCTAACCCATACCCTACGCCGTACCCGAAGCCCTCCACGAGCCCGTACCCTAAGCCGTACCCTAAGCCTAACCCTAAGCCTAACCCTAACCCTAGGCTACCCTTGACTGCTTCTGCCTCCAATAGATTTCCTAAGCACTAGTGTTTTAAGGAACAGCTTAAAAAGAGAATCCTAATGTGATTTCTTTATAATGTGTCTGTTCCTTATCTTATCCTAGTGTCTAAACTCTTCTCCATGGCTGGACCCCCAAATAATATTCCTTTACGTGCTAAGGGGTAACTAGAGAGTGGGATAGGTTTAATAACTACCCTAACCCTAACGCGTACCCTAACGCTAACCCCTACCCTAACCCTAGCACGTACCCTAATCCTAACCCGTACCCTAAACCGAGCCCTAACCCTAACACTAACCCTAACCCTAACCCTAACCCATACCCTAGGCCGTACCCGAAGCCCTCTCCGAACCCGTTCGCTAAGCCGTACCCTAAGCCTAACCCTAAGCCTAACCCTAACCCTAGGCTACCCTTGACTGCTTCTGCCTCCAATAGATTTCCTAAGCACTAGTGTTTTAAGGAACAGCTTAAAAAGAGAATCCTAATGTGATTTCTTTATAATGGGTGTGTTCCTTATCTAATCCTAGTGTCTAAACTCTTCTCCATGGCTGGACCCCCAAATAATATTCCTTTATGTGCTAAGGGGTATCTAGAGAGTGGGATAGGTTTAATCACTACCCTAACCCTAACGCGTACCATAACCGTAACCCCTACCCTAACCCTAACACGTACCCTAATCCTAACCCGTACCCTAAACCGAGCCCTAACCCTAACACTAACCCTAACCCTAACCCTAACCCATACCCTACGCCGTACCTGAAGCCCTCCCCGAACCCGTACCCTAAGCCGTACCCTAAGCCTAACCCTAAGCCTAACCCTAACCCTAGGCTACCCTTGACTGCTTCTGCCTCCAATAGATTTCCTAAGCACTAGTGTTTTAAGGAACAGCTTAAAAAGAGAATCCTAATGTGATTTCTTTATATTGTGTGTGTTCCTCATCTTATCCTAGTGTCTAAACTCTTCTCCATGGCTGGACCCCCAAATAATATTCCTTTACGTGCTAAGGTGTAACTAGGGAGTGGGATAGGTTTAATAACTACCCTAACCCTAACGCGTACCCTAACGCTAACCCCTACCCTAACACTAACACGTACCCTAATCCTAACCCGTACCCTAAACCGAGCCCTAACCCTAACACTAACCCTAACCCTAACCCTAACCCATACCCTACGCCGTACCCGAAGCCCTCCCCGAACCCGTACCCTAAGCCGTACCCTAAGCCTAACCCTAAGCCTAACCCTAACCCTAGACTACCCTTGACTGCTTCTGCCTCCAATAGATTTCCTAAGCACTAGTGTTTTAAGGAACAGCTTAAAAAGAGAATCCTAATGTGATTTCTTTATAATGGGTGTGTTCCTGATCTTATCCTAGTGTCTAAACTCTTCTCCATGGCTGGACCCCCAAATAATATTCCTTTACGTGCTAAGGGGTAACTAGAGAGTGGGATAGGTTTAATAACTACCCTAACCCTAACGTGTACCCTAACGCTAACCCCTACCCTAACCCTAACACGTACCCTAATCCTAACCCGTACCCTAAACCGAGCCCTAACCCTAACACTAACCCTAACCCTAACCCTAACCCGTACCCTACGCCGTACCCGAAGCCCTCCCCGAACCCGTACCCTAAGCCGTACCCTAAGCCTAACCCTAAGCCTAACCCTAACCCTAGGCTACCCTTGACTGCTTCTGCCTCCAATAGATTTCCTAAGCACTAGTGTTTTAAGGAACAGCTTAAAAAGAGAATCCTAATGTGATTTCTTTATAATGTGTGTGTTCCTTATATTATCTTAGTGTCTAAACACTTCTCCATGGCTGGACCCCCAAATAATATTCCTTTACGTGCTAAGGAGTATCTAGAGAGTGGGATAGGTTTAATAACTACCCTAACCCTAACGCGTACCCTAACCCTAACCCCTACCCTAACCCTAACACGTACCCTAATCCTAACCCGTACCGTAAACCGAGCCCTAACCCTAACACTAACCCTAACCCTAACCCTAACCCATACCCTACGCCGTACCCGAAGCCCTCCACGAACCCGTACCCTAAGCCGTACCCTAAGCCTAACCCTAAGCCTAAACCTAACCCTAGGCTACCCTTGACTGCTTCTGCCTCCAATAGATTTCCTAAGCACTAGTGTTTTAAGGAACAGCTTAAAAAGAGAATCCTAATGTGATTTCTTTATAATGTGTGTGTTCCTTATCTTATCCTAGTGTCTAAACTCTTCTCCATGGCTGGACCCCCAAATAATATTCCTTTACGTGCTAAGGGGTAACTAGAGTGTGGGATAGGTTTAATAACTACCCTAACCCTAACGCGTACCCTAACGCTAACCCCTACCCTAACACTAACACGTACCCTAATCCTAACCCGTACCCTAAACCGAGCCCTAACCCTAACACTAACCCTAAACCTAACCCTAACCCATACCCTACGCCGTACCCGAAGCCCTCCCCGAACCCGTACCCTAAGCCGTACCCTAAGCCTAACCCTAAGCCTAACCCTAACCCTAGGCTACCCTTGACTGCTTCTGCCTCCAATAGATTTCCTAAGCACTAGTGTTTTAAGGAACAGCTTAAAAAGAGAATCCTAATGTGATTTCTTTATAATGGGTGTGTTCCTTATATTATCTTAGTGTCTAAACACTTCTCCATGGCTGCACCCCCAAATAATATTCTTTTACGTGCTAAGGAGTATCTAGAGAGTGGGATAGGTTTAATAACTACCCTAACCCTAACGCGTACCCTAACCCTAACCCCTACCCTAACCCTAACACGTACCCTAATCCTAACCCGTACCCTAAACCGAGCCCTAACCCTAAAACTAACCCTAACCCTAACCCTAACCCATACCCTACGCCGTACCCGAAGCCCTCCCCGAACCCGTTCCCTAAGCCGTACCCTAAGCCTAACCCTAAGCCTAACCCTAACCCTAGGCTACCCTTGACTGCTTCTGCCTCCAATAGATTTCCTAAGCACTAGTGTTTTAAGGAACAGCTTAAAAAGAGAATCCTAATGTGATTTCTTTATAATGGGTGTGTTCCTTATCTTATCCTAGTGTCTAAACTCTTCTCCATGGCTGGACCCCCAAATAATATTCCTTTACGTGCTAAGGGGTAACTAGAGAGTGGGATAGGTTTAATAACTACCCTAACCCTTACGCGTACCCTAACGCTAACCCCTACCCTAACCCTAACACGTACCCTAATCCTAACCCGTACCCTAAACCGAGCCCTAACCCTAACACTAACCCTAACCCTAACCCTAACCCGTACCCTACGCCGTACCCGAAGCCCTCCCCGAACCCGTACCCTAAGCCGTACCCTAAGCCTAACCCTAACCCTAGGCTACCCTTGACTGCTTCTGCCTCCAATAGATTTCCTAAACACTAGTGTTTTAAGGAACAGCTTAAAAAGAGAATCCTAATGTGATTTCTTTATAATGGGTGTGTTCCTTATATTATCTTAGTGTCTAAACAGTTCTCCATGGCTGGACCCCCAAATAATATTCCTTTACGTGCTAAGGAGTATCTAGAGAGTGGGATAGGTTTAATAACTACCCTAACCCTAACGCGTACCCTAACCCTAACCCCTACCCTAACCCTAACACGTACCCTAATCCTAACCCGTACCCTAAACCGAGCCCTAACCCTAACACTAACCCTAACCCTAACCCTAACCCATACCCTACGCCGTACCCGAAGCCCTCCCCGAACCCGTACCCTAAGCCGTACCCTAAGCCTAACCCTAAGCCTAACCCTAACCCTAGGCTACCCTTGACTGCTTCTGCCTCCAATAGATTTCCTAAGCACTAGTGTTTTAAGGAACAGCTTAAAAAGAGAATCCTAATGTGATTTCTTTATAATGTGTGTGTTCCTTATCTTATCCTAGTGTCTAAACTCTTCTCCATGGCTGGACACCCAAATAATATTCCTTTACGTGCTAAGGGGTAACTAGAGAGTGGGATAGGTTTAATAACTACCCTAACCCTAACGCGTACCCTAACGCTAACCCCTACCCTAACCCTAACACGTACCCTAATCCTAACCCGTACCCTAAACCGAGCCCTAACCCTAACACTAACCCTAACCCTAACCGTAACCCATACCCTACGCCGTACCCGAAGCCCTCCCCGAACCCGTACCCTAAGCCGTACCCTAAGCCTAACCCTAAGCCTAACCCTAACCCTAGGCTACCCTTGACTGCTTCTGCCTCCAATAGATTTCCTAAGCACTAGTGTTTTAAGGAACAGCTTAAAAAGAGAATCCTAATGTGATTTCTTTATAATGGGTGTTTTCCTTATCTAATCCTAGTGTCTAAACTCTTCTCCATGGCTGGACCCCCAAATAATATTCCTTTATGTGCTAAGGGGTATCTAGAGAGTGGGATAGGTTTAATCACTACCCTAACCCTAACGCGTACCATAACCCTAACCCCTACCCTAACCCTAACACGTACCCTAATCCTAACACGTACCCTAAACCGAGCCCTAACCCTAACACTAACCCTAACCCTAACCCTAACCCATACCCTACGCCGTACCCGAAGCCCTCCCCGAACCCGTACCCTAAGCCGTACCCTAAGCCTAACCCTAAGCCTAACCCTAACCCTAGGCTACCCTTGACTGCTTCTGCCTCCAATAGATTTCCTAAGCACTAGTGTTTTAAGGAACAGCTTAAAAAGAGAATCCTAATGTGATTTCTTTATAATGTGTGTGTTCCTTATCTTATCCTAGTGTCTAAACTCTTCTCCATGGCTGGACCCCCAAATAATATTCCTTTACGTGCTAAGGGGTAACTAGAGAGTGGGATATGTTTAATAACTACCCTAACCCTAACGCGTACCCTAACGCTAACCCCTACCCTAACCCTAACACGTACCCTAATCCTAACCCGTACCCTAAACCGAGCCCTAACCCTAACACTAACCCTAACCCTAACCCTAACCCATACCCTACGCCGTACCCGAAGCCCTCCCCGAACCCGTACCCTAAGCCGTACCCTAAGCCTAACCCTAAGCCTAACCCTAACCCTAGGCTACCCTTGACTGCTTCTGCCTCCAATAGATTTCCTAAGCACTAGTGTTTTAAGGAACAGCTTAAAAAGAGAATCCTAATGTGATTTCTTTATATTGTGTGTGTTCCTCATCTTATCCTAGTGTCTAAACTCTTCTCCATGGCTGGACCCCCAAATAATATTCCTTTACGTGCTAAGGGGTAACTAGAGAGTGGGATAGGTTTAATAACTACCCTAACCCTAACGCGTACCCTAACGCTAACCCCTACCCTAACACTAACACGTACCCTAATCCTAACCCGTACCCTAAACCGAGCCCTAACCCTAAAACTAACCCTAACCCTAACCCTAACCCATACCCTACGCCGTACCCGAAACCCTCCCCGAACCCGTTCCCTAAGCCGTACCCTAAGCCTAACCCTAAGCCTAACCCTAACCCTAGGCTACCCTTGACTGCTTCTGCCTCCAATAGATTTCCTAAGCACTAGTGTTTTAAGGAACAGCTTAAAAAGAGAATCCTAATGTGATTTCTTTATAATGGGTGTGTTCCTTATCTTATCCTAGTGTCTAAACTCTTCTCCATGGCTGGACCCCCAAATAATATTCCTTTACGTGCTAAGGGGTAACTAGAGAGTGGGATAGGTTTAATAACTACCCTAACCCTAACGCGTACCCTAACGCTAACCCCTACCCTAACCCTAACACGTACCCTAATCCTAACCCGTACCCTAAACCGAGCCCTAACCCTAACACTAACCCTAACCCTAACCCTAACCCATACCCTACGCCGTACCCGAAGCCCTCCCCGAACCCGTACCCTAAGCCGTACCCTAAGCCTAACCCTAAGCCTAACCCTAACCCTACGCTACCCTTGACTGCTTCTGCCTCCAATAGATTTCCTAAGCACTAGTGTTTTAAGGAACAGCTTAAAAAGAGAATCCTAATGTGATTTCTTTATATTGTGTGTGTTCCTCATCTTATCCTAGTGTCTAAACTCTTCTCCATGGCTGGACCCCCAAATAATATTCCTTTACGTGCTAAGGGGTAACTAGAGAGTGGGATAGGTTTAATAACTACCCTAACCCTAACGCGTACCCTAACCCTAACCCCTACCCTAACCCTAACACGTACCCTAATCCTAACCCGTACCCTAAACCGAGCCCTAACCCTAAAACTAACCCTAACCCTAACCCTAACCCATACCCTACGCCGTACCCGAAGCCCTCCCCGAACCCGTTCCCTAAGCCGTACCCTAAGCCTAACCCTAAGCCTAACCCTAACCCTAGGCTACCCTTGACTGTTCTGCCTCCAATAGATTTCCTAAGCACTAGTGTTTTAAGGAACAGCTTAAAAAGAGAATCCTAATGTGATTTCTTTATAATGGGTGTGTTCCTTATCTTATCCTAGTGTCTAAACTCTTCTCCATGGCTGGACCCCCAAATAATATTCCTTTACGTGCTAAGGGGTAACTAGAGAGTGGGATAGGTTTAATAACTACCCTAACCCTAACGCGTACCCTAACGCTAACCCCTACCCTAACCCTAACACGTACCCTAATCCTAACCCGTACCCTAAACCGAGCCCTAACCCTAACACTAACCCTAACCCTCACCCTAACCCGTACCCTACGCCGTACCCGAAGCCCTCCCCGAACCCGTACCCTAAGCCGTACCCTAAGCCTAACCCTAAGCCTAACCCTAACCCTAGGCTACCCTTGACTGCTTCTGCCTCCAATAGATTTCCTAAGCACTAGTGTTTTAAGGAACAGCTTAAAAAGAGAATCCTAATGTGATTTCTTTATAATGGGTGTGTTCCTTATATTATCTTAGTGTCTAAACAGTTCTCCATGGCTGGACCCCCAAATAATATTCCTTTACGTGCTAAGGAGTATCTAGAGAGTGGGATAGGTTTAATAACTACCCTAACCCTAACGCGTACCCTAACCCTAACCCCTACCCTAACCCTAACACGTACCCTAATCCTAACCCGTACCCTAAACCGAGCCCTAACCCTAACACTAACCCTAACCCTAACCCTAACCCATACCCTACGCCGTACCCGAAGCCCTCCACGAACCCGTACCCTAAGCCGTACCCTAAGCCGTACCCTAAGCCTAACCCTAACCCTAGGCTACCCTTGACTGCTTCTGCCTCCAATAGATTTCCTAAGCACTAGTGTTTTAAGGAACAGCTTAAAAAGAGAATCCTAATGTGATTTCTTTATAATGTGTGTGTTCCTTATCTTATCCTAGTGTCTAAACTCTTCTCCATGGCTGGACCCCCAAATAATATTCCTTTACGTGCTAAGGGGTAACTAGAGAGTGGGATAGGTTTAATAACTACCCTAACCCTAACGCGTACCCTAACGCTAACCCCTACCCTAACCCTAACACGTACCCTAATCCTAACCCGTACCCTAAACCGAGCCCTAACCCTAACACTAACCCTAACCCTAACCCTAACCCATACCCTACGCCGTACCCGAAGCCCTCCCCGAACCCGTACCCTAAGCCGTACCCTAAGCCTAACCCTAAGCCTAACCCTAACCCTACGCTACCCTTGACTGCTTCTGCCTCCAATAGATTTCCTAAGCACTAGTGTTTTAAGGAACAGCTTAAAAAGAGAATCCTAATGTGATTTCTTTATATTGTGTGTGTTCCTCATCTTATCCTAGTGTCTAAACTCTTCTCCATGGCTGGACCCCCAAATAATATTCCTTTACGTGCTAAGGGGTAACTAGAGAGTGGGATAGGTTTAATAACTACCCTAACCCTAACGCGTACCCTAACCCTAACCCCTACCCTAACCCTAACACGTACCCTAATCCTAACCCGTACCCTAAACCGAGCCCTAACCCTAAAACTAACCCTAACCCTAACCCTAACCCATACCCTACGCCGTACCCGAAGCCCTCCCCGAACCCGTTCCCTAAGCCGTACCCTAAGCCTAACCCTAAGCCTAACCCTAACCCTAGGCTACCCTTGACTGTTCTGCCTCCAATAGATTTCCTAAGCACTAGTGTTTTAAGGAACAGCTTAAAAAGAGAATCCTAATGTGATTTCTTTATAATGGGTGTGTTCCTTATCTTATCCTAGTGTCTAAACTCTTCTCCATGGCTGGACCCCCAAATAATATTCCTTTACGTGCTAAGGGGTAACTAGAGAGTGGGATAGGTTTAATAACTACCCTAACCCTAACGCGTACCCTAACGCTAACCCCTACCCTAACCCTAACACGTACCCTAATCCTAACCCGTACCCTAAACCGAGCCCTAACCCTAACACTAACCCTAACCCTAACCCTAACCCGTACCCTACGCCGTACCCGAAGCCCTCCCCGAACCCGTACCCTAAGCCGTACCCTAAGCCTAACCCTAAGCCTAACCCTAACCCTAGGCTACCCTTGACTGCTTCTGCCTCCAATAGATTTCCTAAGCACTAGTGTTTTAAGGAACAGCTTAAAAAGAGAATCCTAATGTGATTTCTTTATAATGGGTGTGTTCCTTATATTATCTTAGTGTCTAAACAGTTCTCCATGGCTGGACCCCCAAATAATATTCCTTTACGTGCTAAGGAGTATCTAGAGAGTGGGATAGGTTTAATAACTACCCTAACCCTAACGCGTACCCTAACCCTAACCCCTACCCTAACCCTAACACGTACCCTAATCCTAACCCGTACCCTAAACCGAGCCCTAACCCTAACACTAACCCTAACCCTAACCCTAACCCATACCCTACGCCGTACCCGAAGCCCTCCACGAACCCGTACCCTAAGCCGTACCCTAAGCCGTACCCTAAGCCTAACCCTAACCCTAGGCTACCCTTGACTGCTTCTGCCTCCAATAGATTTCCTAAGCACTAGTGTTTTAAGGAACAGCTTAAAAAGAGAATCCTAATGTGATTTCTTTATAATGTGTGTGTTCCTTATCTTATCCTAGTGTCTAAACTCTTCTCCATGGCTGGACCCCCAAATAATATTCCTTTACGTGCTAAGGGGTAACTAGAGAGTGGGATAGGTTTAATAACTACCCTAACCCTAACGCGTACCCTAACGCTAACCCCTACCCTAACCCTAACACGTACCCTAATCCTAACCCGTACCCTAAACCGACCCCTAACCCTAACACTAACCCTAACCCTAACCCTAACCCATACCCTACGCCGTACCCGAAGTCCTCCCCGAACCCGTACCCTAAGCCGTACCCTAAGCCTAACCCTAAGCCTAACCCTAACCCTAGGCTACCCTTGACTGCTTCTGCCTCCAATAGATTTCCTAAGCACTAGTGTTTTAAGGAACAGCTTAAAAAGAGAATCCTAATGTGATTTCTTTATATTGTGTGTGTTCCTCATCTTATCCTAGTGTCTAAACTCTTCTCCATGGCTGGACCCCCAAATAATATTCCTTTACGTGCTAAGGGGTAACTAGAGAGTGGGATAGGTTTAATAACTACCCTAACCCTAACGCGTACCCTAACGCTAACCCCTACCCTAACACTAACACGTACCCTAATCCTAACCCGTACCCTAAACCGAGCCCTAACCCTAAAACTAACCCTAACCCTAACCCTAACCCATACCCTACGCCGTACCCGAAGCCCTCCCCGAACCCGTTCCCTAAGCCGTACCCTAAGCCTAACCCTAAGCCTAACCCTAACCCTAGGCTACCCTTGACTGCTTCTGCCTCCAATAGATTTCCTAAGCACTAGTGTTTTAAGGAACAGCTTAAAAAGAGAATCCTAATGTGATTTCTTTATAATGGGTGTGTTCCTTATCTTATCCTAGTGTCTAAACTCTTCTCCATGGCTGGACCCCCAAATAATATTCCTTTACGTGCTAAGGGGTAACTAGAGAGTGGGATAGGTTTAATAACTACCCTAACCCTAACGCGTACCCTAACGCTAACCCCTACCCTAACCCTAACACGTACCCTAATCCTAACCCGTACCCTAAACCGAGCCCTAACCCTAACACTAACCCTAACCCTAACCCTAACCCGTACCCTACGCCGTACCCGAAGCCCTCCACGAACCCGTACCCTAAGCCGTACCCTAAGCCTAACCCTAAGCCTAACCCTAACCCTAGGCTACCCTTGACTGCTTCTGCCTCCAATAGATTTCCTAAGCACTAGTGTTTTAAGGAACAGCTTAAAAAGAGAATCCTAATGTGATTTCTTTATAATGTGTGTGTTCCTTATATTATCTTAGTGTCTAAACACTTCTCCATGGCTGGACCCCCAAATAATATTCCTTTACGTGCTAAGGAGTATCTAGAGAGTGGGATAGGTTTAATAACTACCCTAACCCTAATGCGTACCCTAACCCTAACCACTACCCTAACCCTAACACGTACCCTAATCCTAACCCGTACCCTAAACCGAGCCCTAACCCTAACACTAACCCTAACCCTAACCCTAACCCATACCCTACGCCGTACCCGAAGCCCTCCACGAACCCGTACCCTAAGCCGTACCCTAAGCCTAACCCTAAGCCTAACCCTAACCCTAGGCTACCCTCGACTGCTTCTGCCTCCAATAGATTTCCTAAGCACTAGTGTTTTAAGGAACAGCTTAAAAAGAGAATCCTAATGTGATTTCTTTATAATGGGTGTGTTCCTTATCTAATCCTAGTGTCTAAACTCTTCTCCATGGCTGGACCCCCAAATAATATTCCTTTATGTGCTAAGGGGTATCTAGAGAGTGGGATAGGTTTAATCACTACCCTAACCCTAAAGCGTACCATAACCCTAACCCCTACCCTAACCCTAACACGTACCCTAATCCTAACCCGTACCCTAAACCGAGCCCTAACCCTAACACTAACCCTAACCCTAACCCTAACCCATACCCTACGCCGTACCCGAAGCCCTCCCCGAACCCGTACCCTAAGCCGTACCCTAAGCCTAACCCTAAGCCTAACCCTAACCCTGGGCTACCCTTGACTGCTTCTGCCTCCAATAGATTTCCTAAGCACTAGTGTTTTAAGGAACAGCTTAAAAAGAGAATCCTAATGTGATTTCTTTATAATGGGTGTTTTCCTTATCTAATCCTAGTGTCTAAACTCTTCTCCATGGCTGGACACCCAAATAATATTCCTTTATGTGCTAAGGGGTATCTAGAGAGTGGGATAGGTTTAATCACTACCCTAACCCTAACGCGTACCATAACCCTAACCCCTACCCTAACCCTAACACCTACCCTAATCCTAACACGTACCCTAAACCGAGCCCTAACCCTAACACTAACCCTAACCCTAACCCTAACCCATACCCTACGCCGTACCCGAAGCCCTCCCCGAACCCGTACCCTAAGCCGTACCCTAAGCCTAACCCTAAGCCTAACCCTAACCCTAGGCTACCCTTGACTGCTTCTGCCTCCAATAGATTTCCTAAGCACTAGTGTTTTAAGGAACAGCTTAAAAAGAGAATCCTAATGTGATTTCTTTATAATGTGTGTGTTCCTTATCTTATCCTAGTGTCTAAACTCTTCTCCATGGCTGGACCCCCAAATAATATTCCTTTACGTGCTAAGGGGTAACTAGAGAGTGGGATAGGTTTAATAACTACCCTAACCCTAACGCGTACCCTAACGCTAACCCCTACCCTAACCCTAACACGTACCCTAATCCTAACCCGTACCCTAAACCGAGCCCTAACCCTAACACTAACCCTAACACTAACCCTAACCCATACCCTACGCCGTACCCGAAGCCCTCCCCGAACCCGTACCCTAAGCCGTACCCTAAGCCTAACCCTAAGCCTAACCCTAACCCTAGGCTACCCTTGACTGCTTCTGCCTCCAATAGATTTCCTAAGCACTAGTGTTTTAAGGAACAGCTTAAAAAGAGAATCCTAATGTGATTTCTTTATATTGTGTGTGTTCCTCATCTTATCCTAATGTCTAAACTCTTCTCCATGGCTGGACCCCCAAATAATATTCCTTTACGTGCTAAGGGGTAACTAGAGAGTGGGATAGGTTTAATAACTACCCTAACCCTAACGCGTACCCTAACGCTAACCCCTACCCTAACACTAACACGTACCCTAATCCTAACCCGTACCCTAAACCGAGCCCTAACCCTAAAACTAACCCTAACCCTAACCCTAACCCATACCCTACGCCGTACCCGAAGCCCTCCCCGAACCCGTTCCCTAAGCCGTACCCTAAGCCTAACCCTAAGCCTAACCCTAACCCTAGGCTACCCTTGACTGTTCTGCCTCCAATAGATTTCCTAAGCACTAGTGTTTTAAGGAACAGCTTAAAAAGAGAATCCTAATGTGATTTCTTTATAATGGGTGTGTTCCTTATCTTATCCTAGTGTCTAAACTCTTCTCCATGGCTGGACCCCCAAATAATATTCCTTTACGTGCTAAGGGGTAACTAGAGAGTGGGATAGGTTTAATAACTACCCTAACCCTAACGCGTACCCTAACGCTAACCCCTACCCTAACCCTAACACGTACCCTAATCCTAACCCGTACCCTAAACCGAGCCCTAACCCTAACACTAACCCTAACCCTAACCCTAACCCGTACCCTACGCCGTACCCGAAGCCCTCCCCGAACCCGTACCCTAAGCCGTACCCTAAGCCTAACCCTAAGCCTAACCCTAACCCTAGGCTACCCTTGACTGCTTCTGCCTCCAATAGATTTCCTAAGCACTAGTGTTTTAAGGAACAGCTTAAAAAGAGAATCCTAATGTGATTTCTTTATAATGGGTGTGTTCCTTATATTATCTTAGTGTCTAAACAGTTCTCCATGGCTGGACCCCCAAATAATATTCCTTTACGTGCTAAGGAGTATCTAGAGAGTGGGATAGGTTTAATAACTACCCTAACCCTAACGCGTACCCTAACCCTAACCCCTACCCTAACCCTAACACGTACCCTAATCCTAACCCGTACCCTAAACCGAGCCCTAACCCTAACACTAACCATAACCCTAACCCTAACCCATACCCTACGCCGTACCCGAAGCCCTCCACGAACCCGTATCCTAATCCGTACCCTAAGCCGTACCCTAAGCCTAACCCTAACCCTAGGCTACCCTTGACTGCTTCTGCCTCCAATAGATTTCCTAAGCACTAGTGTTTTAAGGAACAGCTTAAAAAGAGAATCCTAATGTGATTTCTTTATAATGCGTGTGTTCCTTATCTTATCCTAGTGTCTAAACTCTTCTCCATGGCTGGACCCCCAAATAATATTCCTTTACGTGCTAAGGGGTAACTAGAGAGTGGGATAGGTTTAATAACTACCCTAACCCTAACGCGTACCCTAACGCTAACCCCTACCCTAACCCTAACACGTACCCTAATCCTAACCCGTACCCTAAACCGACCCCTAACCCTAACACTAACCCTAACCCTAACCCTAACCCATACCCTACGCCGTACCCGAAGCCCTCCCCGAACCCGTACCGTAAGCCGTACCCTAAGCCTATCCCTAAGCCTAACCCTAACCCTAGGCTACCCTTGACTCCTTCTGCCTCCAATAGATTTCCTAAGCATTAGTGTTTTAAGGAACAGCTTAAAAAGAGAATCCTAATGTGATTTCTTTATAATGGGTGTGTTCCTTATCTTATCCTAGTGTCTAAACTTTTCTCCATGGCTGGACCCCAAATAATATTCCTTTTCGTGCTAGGGGGTATCTAGAGAGTGGGATAGGTTTAATCACTACCCTAACCCTAACACGTACACTAACCCTAACCACTACCCTAACCCTAACACGTACCCTAATCCTAACCCAGACCCTAAACCGAGCCCTAACCCTAACACTAACCCTAACCCTAACCCTAACCCATACCTTACGCTGTACCCGAAGCCCTCCCCGAACCCGTACCCTAATCCTAACCCTAAGCCTAACCCTAACCCTAGGCTACCCTTGACTGCTTCTGCCTCCAATAGATTTCCTAAGCACTAGTGTTTTAAGGAACAGCTTAAAAAGAGAATCATAATGTGATTTCTTTATAATGGGTGTGTTCCTTATCTTATCCTAGTGTCTAAACTCTTCTCCATGGCTGGACCCCCAAATAATATTCCTTTACGTGCTAAGGGGAATCTAGAGAGTGGGATAGGTTTAATAACAACCCTAACCCTAACGCGTACCCTAACCCTAACCCCTACACTAAACCTAACACGTACCCTAAACCGAGCCCTAACCCTAACACTAACCCTAAACCTAACCCTAACCCATACCCTACGCCGTACCCGAAGCCCTCCCCGAACCCGTACCCTAAGCCGTACCCTAAGCCTAACCCTAAGCCTAACCCTAACCCTACGCTACCGTTGACTGATTCTGCCTCCAATAGATTTCCTAAGCACTAGTGTTTTAAGGAAGAGCTTAAAAAGAGAATCCTAATGTGATTTCTTTGTAATGTGTGTGTTCCTTATATTATATTAGTGTCTAAACTCTTCTCCATGGCTGGACCCCTAATAATATTCCTTTACGTGCTAAGGGGTATCTAGAGAGTGGGATAGGTTTAATAACAACCCTAACCCTAACGCGTACCCTAACCCTAACCCCTACTCTAACC
This sequence comes from Balaenoptera physalus, assembly GCF_965194825.1. Lineage (NCBI taxonomy): Eukaryota > Metazoa > Chordata > Mammalia > Artiodactyla > Balaenopteridae > Balaenoptera > Balaenoptera physalus. The sequence continues at coordinate 191,175 of NW_028126054.1, read as the reverse complement.
CTAACAAGTACCCTAATCCTAACCCGTACCCTAAACCGAGCCCTAACCCTAACACTAACCCTAACCCTAACCCATACCCTACGCCGTACCCGAAGCACTCCCGGAAGCCGTACCCTAAGCCGTACCCGAAGCCTAACCCTAACCCTAGGCTACCATTGACTGCTTCTGCCTCCAATAGATTTCCTAAGCACTAGTGTTTTAAGGAACAGCTTAAAAAGGGAATCCTAATGTGATTTCTTTATAATGGGTGTGTTCCTTATCTTATCCTATTGTCTAAACTCTTCTCCATGGCTGGACGCCCAAATAATATTCCTTTACGTGCTAAGGGGTATCTAGAGAGTGGGATAGGTTTAATAACTACCCTAACCCTAACGCGTACCCTAACCCTAACCCCTACCCTAACACTAACACGTACCCTAATCCTAACCCGTACCGTAAACCGAGCCCTAACCCTAACAGTAAACCTAACCCTAACCCTAACGCATACCCTACGCCGTACCCGAAGCCCTCCCCGAACCTGTACCCTAAGCCGTACCCTAAGCCTAACCCTAAGCCTAACCCTAACCCTAGGCTACCCTTGACTGCTTCTGCCTCCAATAGATTTCCAAAGCACTAGAGTTTTAAGGAACAGCTTAAAAAGAGAATCCTAATGTGATTTCTTTATAATGTGTGTGTTCCTTATATTATCTTAGTGTCTAAACTCTTCTCCATGGCTGGACCCCCAAATAATATTCCTTTACGTGCTAAGGGGTAACTAGAGAGTGGGATAGGTTTAATAACTACCCTTACCCTAACGCGTACCCTAACGCTAACCCCTACCCTAACCCTAACACGTACCCTAATCCTAACCCGTACCCTAAACCGAGCCCTAACCGTAACACTAACCCTAACCTTAACCCTAACCCATACCCTACGCCGTACCCGAAGCCCTCCCCGAACCCGTACCATAAGCCGTACCCTAAGCCTAACCCTAAGCCTAACCCTAACCCTAGGCTACCCTTGACTGCTTCTGCCTCCAATAGATTTCCTAAGCACTAGTGTTTTAAGGAACAGCATAAAAAGAGAATCCTAATGTGATTTCTTTATAATGTGTGTGTTCCTTATATTATCTTAGTGTCTAAACTCTTCTCCATGGCTGGACCCCCTAATAATATTCCTTTACGTGCTAAGGGTATCTAGAGAGTGGGATAGGTTTAATAACTACCCTAACCCTAACGCGTACCCTAACCCTAACGCGTACCCTAACCCTAACACGTACCCTAATCCTAACCCGTACCCTAAACCGAGCCCTAACCCTAACACTAACCCTAACCCTAACCCTAACCCTAACCCATACCCTACGCCGTACCCGAAGCCCTCCCCGAACCCGTACCCTAAGCCGTACCCTAAGCCTAACCCTAAGCCTAACCCTAACCCTAGGCTACCCTTGACTGCTTCTGCCTCCAATAGATTTCCTAAGCACTAGTGTTTTAAGGAACAGCTTAAAAAGAGAATCCTAATGTGATTTCTTTATAATGGGTGTGTTCCTTATCTTATCCTAGTGTCTAAACTCTTCTCCATGGCTGGACCCCCAAATAATATTCCTTTACGTGCTAAGGGGTAACTAGAGAGTGGGATAGGTTTAATAACTACCCTATCCGTAACACGTACCCTAACCCTAACCCCTACCCTAACCCTAACACGTACCCTTATCCTAACCCGTACCCTAAACCGAGCCCTAACCCGAACCCTAACCCTAACTCATACCCTACGCCATATCCGAACCCCTCCCCGAACCCGTACCCTAAGCCGTACCCTAACCCTAACCCTAAGCCTAACCCTAACCCTAGGCTACCCTTGACTGCGTCTGCCTCCAATAAATGTCCTAAGCACTAGTGTTTTAAGGAACAGCTTAAAAAGAGAATCCTAATGTGATTTCTTTATAATGGGTGTGTTCCTTATCTTATCCTAGTGTCTAAACTTTTCTCCATGGCTGGACCCCAAATAATATTCCTTTACGTGCTAGGGGGTATCTAGAGAGTGGGATAGGTTTAATCACTACACTAACCCTAACACGTACACTAACCCTAACCACTACCCTAACCCTAACCCGTACCCTAATCCTAACCCAGACCCTAAACCGAGCCCTAACCCTAACACTAACCCTAACCCTAACCCTAACTCATACCTTACGCTGTACCCGAAGCGCTCCCCGAACCCGTACCCTAAGCCTAACCCTAAGCCTAACCCTAACCCTAGGCTACCCTTGACTGCTTCTGCCTCCAATAGATTTCCTAAGCACTAGTGTTTTAAGGAACAGCTTAAAAAGAGAATCCTAATGTGATTTCTTTATAATGGGTGTGTTCCTTATCTTATCCTAGTGTCTAAACTCTTCTCCATGGCTGGACCCCCAAATAATATTCCTTGACGTGCTAAGGGGTATCTAGAGAGTGGGATAGGTTTAATCACTACCCTAACCCTAACACGTACACTAACCCTAACCACTACCCTAACCCTAACACGTACCCTAATCCTAACCCATACGCTAAACCGAGCCCTAACCCTAACACTAACCCTAACCCTAACCCTAACCCATACCCTACGCCGTATCCGAACCCCTCCCAGAACCCGTACCCTAAGCCGTACCATAACCCTAACCCTAAGCCTAACCCTAACCCTAGGCTACCCTTGACTGCTTCTGCCTCCAATAGATTTCCTAAGCACTAGTGTTTTAAGGAACAGCTTAAAAAGAGAATCCTAATGTGATTTCTTTATAATGGATGTGTTCCTCATCTTATCCTAGTGTCTAAATTCTTCTCCATGGCTGGACCCCCAAATAATATTCCTTTACGTGCTAAGGAGTATCTAGAGAGTGGAATAGTTTTAATAACTACCCTAACCCTAACACGTACCCTAACCCTAACCCCTACCCTAACCCTAACACGTACCCAAATCCTAAACCGTACCCTAAACCGAGCCCTAACCCTAACACTAACCCTAACCCTAACCCTAACCCATACCCTACGCCGTACCCGAAGCCCTCCCCGAACCCGTACCCTAAGCCGTACCCTAAGCCTAACCCTAAGCCTAACCCTAACCCTAGGCTACCGTTGACTGATTCTGCCTCCAATAGATTTCCTAAGCACTAGTGTTTTAAGGAACAGCTTAAAAAGAGAATCCTAATGTGATTTCTTTATAATGGGTATGTTCCTTATCTTATCCTAGTGTCTAAAGATTTCTCCATGGCTGGACCCCCAAATCATATTCCTTTACGTGCTAAGGGGTATCTAGAGAGTGGGATAGGTTTAATCACTACCCTAACCCTAACACGTACACTAACCCTAACCACTACCCTAACCCTAACACGTACCCTAATCCTAACCCATACCCTAAACCGAGCCCTAACCCTAACACTAACCCTAACCCTAACCCTAACCCATACCCTACGCCGTATCCGAACCCCTCCCAGAACCCGTACCCTAAGCCGTACCATAACCCTAACCCTAAGCCTAACCCTAACCCTAGGCTACCCTTGACTGCTTCTGCCTCCAGTAGATTTCCTAAGCACTAGTGTTTTAAGGAACAGCTTAAAAAGAGAATCCTAATGTGATTTCTTTATAATGGGTGTGTTCCTCATTTTATCCTAGTGTCTAAACTCTTCTCCATGGCTGGACCCCCAAATAATATTCCTTTACGTGCTAAGGAGTATCTAGAGAGTGGGATAGTTTTAATAACTACCCTAACCCTAACGCGTACCCTAACGCTAACCCCTACCCTAACACTAACACGTACCGTAATCCTAACCCGTACCCTAAACTGAGCCCTAACCCTAACACTAACCCTAACCCTAACCCTAACCCATACCCTACGCCGTACCCGAAGCCCTCCCCGAACCCGTACCCTAAGCCATACCCTAAGCCTAACCCTAAGCCTAACCCTAACCCTAGGCTACCCTTGACTGCTTCTGCCTCCAATAGATTTCCTAAGCACTAGTGTTTTAAGGAACAGCTTAAAAAGAGAATCCTAATGTGATTTCTTTATAATGTGTGTGTTCCTTATCTTATCCTAGTGTCTAAACACTTCTCCATGGCTGCACCCCCAAATAATATTCCTTTACGTGCTAAGGAGTATCTAGAGAGTGGGATAGGTTTAATAACTACCCTAACCCTAACGCGTACCCTAACCCTAACCCCTACCCTAACCCTAACACGTACCCTAATCCTAACCCGTACCCTAAACCGAGCCCTAACCCTAACACTAACCCTAACCCTAACCCTAACCCATACCCTACGCCGTACCCGAAGCCCTCCACGAACCCGTACCCTAAGCCGTACCCTAAGCCTAACCCTAAGCCTAACCCTAACCCTAGGCTACCCTTGACTGCTTCTGCCTCCAATAGATTTCCTAAGCACTAGTGTTTTAAGGAACAGCTTAAAAAGAGAATCCTAATGTGATTTCTTTATAATGTGTGTGTTCCTTATTTTATCCTAGTGTCTAAACTCTTCTCCATGGCTAGACCCCCAAATAATATTCCTTTACGTGCTAAGGGGTAACTAGAGAGTGGGATAGGTTTAATAACTACCCTAACCCTAACGCGTACCCTAACGCTAATCCCTACCCTAACACTAACACGTACCCTAATCCTAACCCGTACCCTAAACCGAGCCCTAACCCTAACACTAACCCTAACCCTAACCCTAACCCATACCCTATGCCGTACCCGAAGCCCTCCCTGAACCAGTACCCTAAGCCGTACCCTAAGCCTAACCCTAAGCCTAACCCTAACCCTAGGCTACCCTTGACTGCTTCTGCCTCCAATAGATTTCCTAAGCACTAGTGTTTTAAGGAACAGCTTAAAAAGAGAATCCTAATGTGATTTCTTTATAATGTGTGTGTTCCTTATATTATCTTAGTGTCTAAACACTTCTCCATGGCTGCACCCCCAAATAATATTCCTTTACGTGCTAAGGAGTATCTAGAGAGTGGGATAGGTTTAATAACTACCCTAACCCTAACGCGTACCCTAACCCTAACCCCTACCCTAACCCTAACACGTACCCTAATCCTAACCCGTACCCTAAACCGAGCCCTAACCCTAACACTAACCCTAACCCTAACCCTAACCCATACCCTACGCCGTACCCGAAGCCCTCCACGAACCCGTACCCTAAGCCGTACCCTAAGCCTAACCCTAAGCCTAACCCTAACCCTAGGCTACCCTTGACTGCTTCTGCCTCCAATAGATTTCCTAAGCACTAGTGTTTTAAGGAACAGCTTAAAAAGAGAATCCTAATGTGATTTCTTTATAATGTGTGTGTTCCTTATATTATCTTAGTGTCTAAACACTTCTCCATGGCTGGACCCCCAAATAATATTCCTTTACGTGCTAAGGAGTATCTAGAGAGTGGGATAGGTTTAATAACTACCCTAACCCTAACGCGTACCCTAACCCTAACCCCTACCCTAACCCTAACACGTACCCTAATCCTAACCCGTACCCTAAACCGAGCCCTAACCCTAACACTAACCCTAACCCTAACCCTAACCCATACCCTACGCCGTAGCCGAAGCCCTCCACGAACCCGTACCCTAAGCCGTACCCTAAGCCTAACCCTAAGCCTAACCCTAACCCTAGGCTACCCTTGATTGCTTCTGCCTCCAATAGATTTCCTAAGCACTAGTGTTTTAAGGAACAGCTTAAAAAGAGAATCCTAATGTGATTTCTTTATAATGGGTGTGTTCCTTACCTAATCCTAGTGTCTAAACTCTTCTCCATGGCTGGACCCCCAAATAATATTCCTTTATGTGCTAAGGGGTATCTAGAGAGTGGGATAGGTTTAATCACTACCCTAACCCTAACGCGTACCATAACCCTAACCCCTACCCTAACCCTAACACGTACCCTAATCCTAACCCGTACCCTAAACCGAGCCCTAACCCTAACACTAACCCTAACCCTAACCCTAACCCATACCCTACGCCGTACCCGAAGCCCTCCCCGAACCCATACCCTAAGGCGTACCCTAAGCCTAACCCTAAGCCTAACCCTAACCCTAGGCTACCCTTGACTGCTTCTGCCTCCAATAGATTTCCTAAGCACTAGTGTTTTAAGGAACAGCTTAAAAAGAGAATCCTAATGTGATTTCTTTATATTGTGTGTGTTCCTCATCTTATCCTAGTGTCTAAACTCTTCTCCATGGCTGGACCCCCAAATAATATTCCTTTACGTGCTAAGGGGTAACTAGAGAGTGGGATAGGTTTAATAACTACCCTAACCCTAACGCGTACCCTAACGCTAACCCCTACCCTAACACTAACACGTACCCTAATCCTAACCCGTACCCTAAACCGAGCCCTAACCCTAACACTAACCCTAACCCTAACCCTAACCCATACCCTACGCCGTACCCGAAGCCCTCCCCGAACCCGTACCCTAAGCCGTACCCTAAGCCTAACACTAAGCCTAACCCTAACCCTAGGCTACCCTTGACTGCTTCTGCCTCCAATAGATTTCCTAAGCACTAGTGTTTTAAGGAACAGCTTAAAAAGAGAATCCTAATGTGATTTCTTTATATTGTGTGTGTTCCTCATCTTATCCTAGTGTCTAAACTCTTCTCCATGGCTGGACCCCCAAATAATATTCCTTTACGTGCTAAGGGGTAACTAGAGAGTGCAATAGGTTTAATAACTACCCTAACCCTAACGCGTACCCTAACGCTAACCCCTACCCTAACACTAACACGTACCCTAATCCTAACCCGTACCCTAAACCGAGCCCTAACCCTAACACTAACCCTAACCCTAACCCTAACCCATACCCTACGCCGTACCCGAAGCCCTCCCCGAACCCGTACCCTAAGCCGTACCCTAAGCCTAACCCTAAGCCTAACCCTAACCCTAGGCTACCCTTGACTGCTTCTGCCTCCAATAGATTTCCTAAGCACTAGTGTTTAAAGGAACAGCTTAAAAAGAAAATCCTAATGTGATTTCTTTATATTGTGTGTGTTCCTCATCTTATCCTAGTGTCTAAACTCTTCTCCATGGCTGGACCCCCAAATAATATTCCTTTACGTGCTAAGGGGTAACTAGAGAGTGGGATAGGTTTAATAACTACCCTAACCCTAACGCGTACACTAACGCTAACCCCTACCCTAACACTAACACGTACCCTAATCCTAACCCGTACCCTAAACCGAGCCCTAACCCTAACACTAACCCTAACCCTAACCCTAACCCATACCCTACGCCGTACCCGAAGCCCTCCCCGAACCCGTACCCTAAGCCGTACCCTAAGCCTAACCCTAAGCCTAACCCTAACCCTAGGCTACCCTTGACTGCTTCTGCCTCCAATAGATTTCCTAAGCACTAGTGTTTTAAGGAACAGCTTAAAAAGAGAATCCTAATGTGATTTCTTTATAATGGGTGTGTTCATTATCTTTTCCTAGTGTCTAAACTCTTCTCCATGGCTGGACCCCCAATTAATATTCCTTTACGTACTAAGGGGTAACTAGAGAGTGGGATAGGTTTAATAACTACCCTAACCCTAACGCGTACCCTAACGCTAACCCCTACCCTAACCCTAACACGTACCCTAATCCTAACCCGTACCCTAAACCGAGCCCTAACCCTAACACTAACCCTAACCCTAACCCTAACCCGTACCCTACGCCGTACCCGAAGCCCTCCCCGAACCCGTACCCTAAGCCGTACCCTAAGCCTAACCCTAAGCCTAACCCTAACCCTAGGCTACCCTTGACTGCTTCTGCCTCCAATAGATTTCCTAAGCACTAGTGTTTTAAGGAACAGCTTTAAAAGAGAATCCTAATGTGATTTCTTTATAATGTGTGTGTTCCTTATATTATCTTAGTGTCTAAACACTTCTCCATGCCTGGACCCCCAAATAATATTCCTTTACGTGCTAAGGAGTATCTAGAGAGTGGGATAGGTTTAATAACTACCCTAACCCTAACGCGTACCCTAACCGTAACCCCTACCCTAACCCTAACACGTACCCTAATCCTAACACGTACCCTAAACCGAGCCCTAACCCTAACACTAACCCTAACCCTAACCCTAACCCATACCCTACGCCGTAGCCGAAGCCCTCCACGAACCCGTACCCTAAGCCGTACCCTAAGCCTAACCCTAAGCCTAACCCTAAGCCTAGGCTACCCTTGACTGCTTCTGCCTCCAATAGATTTCCTAAGCACTAGTGTTTTAAGGAACAGCTTAAAAAGAGAATCCTAATGTGATTTCTTTATAATGTGTGTGTTCCTTATCTTATCCTAGTGTCTAAACTCTTCTCCATGGCTGGACCCCCAAATAATATTCCTTTACGTGCTAAGGGGTAACTAGAGAGTGGGATAGGTTTAATAACTACCCTAACCCTAACGCGTACCCTAACGCTAACCCCTACCCTAACACTAACACGTACCCTAATCCTAACCCGTACCCTAAACCGAGCCCTAACCCTAACACTAACCCTAACCCTAACCCTAACCCATACCCTACGCCGTACCCGAAGCCCTCCCCGAACCCGTACCCTAAGCCGTACCCTAAGCCTAACCCTAAGCCTAACCCTAACCCTAGGCTACCCTTGACTGCTTCTGCCTCCAATAGATTTCCTAAGCACTAGTGTTTTAAGGAACAGCTTAAAAAGAGAATCCTAATGTGATTTCTTTATAATGTGTGTGTTCCTTATATTATCTTAGTGTCTAAACACTTCTCCATGGCTGGACCCCCAAATAATATTCCTTTACGTGCTAAGGAGTATCTAGAGAGTGGGATAGGTTTAATAACTACCCTAACCCTAACGCGTACCCTAACCCTAACCCCTACCCTAACCCTAACACGTACCCTAATCCTAACCCGTACCCTAAACCGAGCCCTAACCCTAACACTAACCCTAACCCTAACCCTAACCCATACCCTACGCCGTACCCGAAGCCCTCCACGAACCCGTACCCTAAGCCGTACCCTAAGCCTAACCCTAAGCCTAACCCTAACCCTAGGCTACCCTTGACTGCTTCTGCCTCCAATAGATTTCCTAAGCACTAGTGTTTTAAGGAACAGCTTAAAAAGAGAATCCTAATGTGATTTCTTTATAATGTGTGTGTTCCTTATCTTATCCTAGTGTCTAAACACTTCTCCATGGCTGCACCCCCAAATAATATTCCTTTACGTGCTAAGGAGTATCTAGAGAGTGGGACAGGTTTAATAACTACACTAACCCTAACGCGTACCCTAACCCTAACCCCTACCCTAACCCTAACACGTACCCTAATCCTAACCCGTACCCTAAACCGAGCCCTAACCCTAACACTAACCCTAACCCTAACCCTAACCCATACCCTACGCCGTACCCGAAGCCCTCCACGAACCCGTACCCTAAGCCGTACCCTAAGCCTAACCCTAAGCCTAACCCTAACCCTAGGCTACCCTTGACTGCTTCTGCCTCCAATAGATTTCCTAAGCACTAGTGTTTTAAGGAACAGCTTAAAAAGAGAATCCTAATGTGATTTCTTTATAATGTGTGTGTTCCTTATCTTATCCTAGTGTCTAAACTCTTCTCCATGGCTGGACCCCCAAATAATATTCCTTTACGTGCTAAGGGGTAACTAGAGAGTGGGATAGGTTTAATAACTACCATAACCCTAACGCGTACCCTAACGCTAACCCCTACCCTAACACTAACACGTACCCTAATCCTAACCCGTACCCTAAACCGAGCCCTAACCCTAACACTAACCCTAACCCTAACCCTAACCCATACCCTATGCCGTACCCGAAGCCCTCCCTGAACCCGTACCCTAAGCCGTACCCTAAGCCTAACCCTAAGCCTAACCCTAACCCTAGGCTACCCTTGACTGCTTCTGCCTCCAATAGATTTCCTAAGCACTAGTGTTTTAAGGAACAGCTTAAAAAGAGAATCCTAATGTGATTTCTTTATAATGTGTGTGTTCCTTATATTATCTTAGTGTCTAAACACTTCTCCATGGCTGCACCCCCAAATAATATTCCTTTACGTGCTAAGGAGTATCTAGAGAGTGGGATAGGTTTAATAACTACCCTAACCCTAACGCGTACCCTAACCCTAACCCCTACCCTAACCCTAACACGTACCCTAATCCTAACCCGTACCCTAAACCGAGCCCTAACCCTAACACTAACCCTAACCCTAACCCTAACCCATACCCTACGCCGTACCCGAAGCCCTCCACGAACCCGTACCCTAAGCCGTACCCTAAGCCTAACCCTAAGCCTAACCCTAACCCTAGGCTACCCTTGACTGCTTCTGCCTCCAATAGATTTCCTAAGCACTAGTGTTTTAAGGAACAGCTTAAAAAGAGAATCCTAATGTGATTTCTTTATAATGTGTGTGTTCCTTATCTTATCCTAGTGTCTAAACTCTTCTCCATGGCTGGACCCCCAAATAATATTCCTTTACGTGCTACGGGGTAACTAGAGAGTGGGATAGGTTTAATAACTACCCTAACCCTAACGCGTACCATAACGCTAACCCCTACCCTAACCCTAACACGTACCCTAATCCTAACCCGTACCCTAAACCGAGCCCTAACCCTAACACTAACCCTAACCCTAACCCTAACCCATACCCTAGGCCGTACCCGAAGCCCTCCCCGAACCCGTACCCTAAGCCGTACCCTAAGCCTAACCCTAAGCCTAACCCTAACCCTAGGCTACCCTTGACTGCTTCTGCCTCCAATAGATTTCCTAAGCACTAGTGTTTTAAGGAACAGCTTAAAAAGAGAATCCTAATGTGATTTCTTTATAATGGGTGTGTTCCTTATCTAATCCTAGTGTCTAAACTCTTCTCCATGGCTGGACCCCCAAATAATATTCCTTTATGTGCTAAGGGGTATCTAGAGAGTGGGATAGGTTTAATCACTACCCTAACCCTAACGCGTATCATAACCCTAACCCCTGCCCTAACCCTAACACGTACCCTAATCCTAACCCGTACCCTAAACCGAGCCCTAACCCTAACACTAACCCTAACCCTAACCCTAACCCATACCCTACGCCGTACCTGAAGCCCTCCCCGAACCCGTACCCTAAGCCGTACCCTAAGCCTAACCCTAAGCCTAACCCTAACCCTAGGCTACCCTTGACTGCTTCTGCCTCCAATAGATTTCCTAAGCACTAGTGTTTTAAGGAACAGCTTAAAAAGAGAATCCTAATGTGATTTCTGTATATTGTGTGTGTTCCTCATCTTATCCTAGTGTCTAAACTCTTCTCCATGGCTGGACCCCCAAATAATATTCCTTTACGTGCTAAGGGGTAACTAGGGAGTGGGATAGGTTTAATAACTACCCTAACCCTAACGCGTACCCTAACGCTAACCCCGACCCTAACACTAACACGTACCCTAATCCTAAACCGTACCCTAAACCGAGCCCTAACCCTAACACTAACCCTAACCCTAACCCTAACCCATACCCTACGCCGTACCCGAAGCCCTCCCCGAACCCGTACCCTAAGCCGTACCCTAAGCCTAACCCTAAGCCTAACCCTAACCCTAGGCTACCCTTGACTGCTTCTGCCTCCAATAGATTTCCTAAGCACTAGTGTTTTAAGGAACAGCTTAAAAAGAGAATCCTAATGTGATTTCTTTATAATGGGTGTGTTCCTGATCTTATCCTAGTGTCTAAACTCTTCTCCATGGCTGGACCCCCAAATAATATTCCTTTACGTGCTAAGGGGTAACTAGAGAGTGGGATAGGTTTAATAACTACCCTAACCCTAACGCGTACCCTAACGCTAACCCCTACCCTAACCCTTACACGTACCCTAATCCTAACCCGTACCCTAAACCGAGCCCTAACCCTAACACTAACCCTAACCCTAACCCTAACCCGTACCCTACGCCGTACCCGAAGCCCTCCCCGAACCCGTACCCTAAGCCGTACCCTAAGCCTAACCCTAAGCCTAACCCTAACCCTAGGCTACCCTTGACTGCTTCTGCCTCCAATAGATTTCCTAAGCACTAGTGTTTTAAGGAACAGCTTAAAAAGAGAATCCTAATGTGATTTCTTTATAATGTGTGTGTTCCTTATATTATCTTAGTGTCTAAACACTTCTCCATGGCTGGACCCCCAAATAATATTCCTTTACGTGCTAAGGAGTATCTAGAGAGTGGGATAGGTTTAATAACTACACTAACCCTAACGCGTACCCTAACCCTAACCCCTACCCTAACCCTAACACGTACCCTAATCCTAACCCGTACCCTAAACCGAGCCCTAACCCTAACACTAACCCTAACCCTAACCCTAACCCATACCCTACGCCGTACCCGAAGCCCTCCACGAACCCGTACCCTAAGCCGTACCCTAAGCCGTACCCTAAGCCTAACCCTAACCCTAGGCTACCCTTGACTGCTTCTGCCTCCAATAGATTTCCTAAGCACTAGTGTTTTAAGGAACAGCTTAAAAAGAGAATCCTAATGTGATTTCTTTATAATGTGTGTGTTCCTTATCTTATCCTAGTGTCTAAACTCTTCTCCATGGCTGGACCCCCAAATAATATTCCTTTACGTGCTAAGGGGTAACTAGAGAGTGGGATAGGTTTAATAACTACCCTTACCCTAACGCGTACCCTAACGCTAACCCCTACCCTAACACTAACACGTACCCTAATCCTAACCCGTACCCTAAACCGAGCCCTAACCCTAACACTAACCCTAACCCTAACCCTAACCCATACCCTATGCCGTACCCGAAGCCCTCCCTGAACCCGTACCCTAAGCCGTACCCTAAGCCTAACCCTAAGCCTAACCCTAACCCTAGGCTACCCTTGACTGCTTCTGCCTCCAATAGATTTCCTAAGCACTAGTGTTTTAAGGAACAGCTTAAAAAGAGAATCCTAACGTGTTTCTTTATAATGTGTGTGTTCCTTATATTATCTTAGTGTCTAAACACTTCTCCATGGCTGCACCCCCAAATAATATTCCTTTACGTTCTAAGGAGTATCTAGAGAGTGGGATAGGTTTAATAACTACCCTAACCCTAACGCGTACCCTAACCCTAACCCCTACCCTAACCCTAACACGTACCCTAATCCTAACCCGTACCCTAAACCGAGCCCTAACCCTAACACTAACCCTAACCCTAACCCTAACCCATACCCTACGCCGTACCCGAAGCCCTCCACGAGCCCGTACCCTAAGCCGTACCCTAAGCCTAACCCTAAGCCTAACCCTAACCCTAGGCTACCCTTGACTGCTTCTGCCTCCAATAGATTTCCTAAGCACTAGTGTTTTAAGGAACAGCTTAAAAAGAGAATCCTAATGTGATTTCTTTATAATGTGTCTGTTCCTTATCTTATCCTAGTGTCTAAACTCTTCTCCATGGCTGGACCCCCAAATAATATTCCTTTACGTGCTAAGGGGTAACTAGAGAGTGGGATAGGTTTAATAACTACCCTAACCCTAACGCGTACCCTAACGCTAACCCCTACCCTAACCCTAGCACGTACCCTAATCCTAACCCGTACCCTAAACCGAGCCCTAACCCTAACACTAACCCTAACCCTAACCCTAACCCATACCCTAGGCCGTACCCGAAGCCCTCTCCGAACCCGTACGCTAAGCCGTACCCTAAGCCTAACCCTAAGCCTAACCCTAACCCTAGGCTACCCTTGACTGCTTCTGCCTCCAATAGATTTCCTAAGCAGTAGTGTTTTAAGGAACAGCTTAAAAAGAGAATCCTAATGTGATTTCTTTATAATGGGTGTGTTCCTTATCTAATCCTAGTGTCTAAACTCTTCTCCATGGCTGGACCCCCAAATAATATTCCTTTATGTGCTAAGGGGTATCTAGAGAGTGGGATAGGTTTAATCACTACCCTAACCCTAACGCGTACCATAACCGTAACCCCTACCCTAACCCTAACACGTACCCTAATCCTAACCCGTACCCTAAACCGAGCCCTAACCCTAACACTAACCCTAACCCTAACCCTAACCCATACCCTACGCCGTACCTGAAGCCCTCCCCGAACCCGTACCCTAAGCCGTACCCTAAGCCTAACCCTAAGCCTAACCCTAACCCTAGGCTACCCTTGACTGCTTCTGCCTCCAATAGATTTCCTAAGCACTAGTGTTTTAAGGAACAGCTTAAAAAGAGAATCCTAATGTGATTTCTTTATATTGTGTGTGTTCCTCATCTTATCCTAGTGTCTAAACTCTTCTCCATGGCTGGACCCCCAAATAATATTCCTTTACGTGCTAAGGTGTAACTAGGGAGTGGGATAGGTTTAATAACTACCCTAACCCTAACGCGTACCCTAACGCTAACCCCTACCCTAACACTAACACGTACCCTAATCCTAACCCGTACCCTAAACCGAGCCCTAACCCTAACACTAACCCTAACCCTAACCCTAACCCATACCCTACGCCGTACCCGAAGCCCTCCCCGAACCCGTACCCTAAGCCGTACCCTAAGCCTAACCCTAAGCCTAAACCTAACCCTAGACTACCCTTGACTGCTTCTGCCTCCAATAGATTTCCTAAGCACTAGTGTTTTAAGGAACAGCTTAAAAAGAGAATCCTAATGTGATTTCTTTATAATGGGTGTGTTCCTGATCTTATCCTAGTGTCTAAACTCTTCTCCATGGCTGGACCCCCAAATAATATTCCTTTACGTGCTAAGGGGTAACTAGAGAGTGGGATAGGTTTAATAACTACCCTAACCCTAACGTGTACCCTAACGCTAACCCCTACCCTAACCCTAACACGTACCCTAATCCTAACCCGTACCCTAAACCGAGCCCTAACCCTAACACTAACCCTAACCCTAACCCTAACCCGTACCGTACGCCGTACCCGAAGCCCTCCCCGAACCCGTACCCTAAGCCGTACCCTAAGCCTAACCCTAAGCCTAACCCTAACCCTAGGCTACCCTTGACTGCTTCTGCCTCCAATAGATTTCCTAAGCACTAGTGTTTTAAGGAACAGCTTAAAAAGAGAATCCTAATGTGATTTCTTTATAATGTGTGTGTTCCTTATATTATCTTAGTGTCTAAACACTTCTCCATGGCTGGACCCCCAAATAATATTCCTTTACGTGCTAAGGAGTATCTAGAGAGTGGGATAGGTTTAATAACTACCCTAACCCTAACGCGTACCCTAACCCTAACCCCTACCCTAACCCTAACACGTACCCTAATCCTAACCCGTACCGTAAACCGAGCCCTAACCCTAACACTAACCCTAACCCTAACCCTAACCCATACCCTACGCCGTACCCGAAGCCCTCCACGAACCCGTACCCTAAGCCGTACCCTAAGCCTAACCCTAAGCCTAAACCTAACCCTAGGCTACCCTTGACTGCTTCTGCCTCCAATAGATTTCCTAAGCACTAGTGTTTTAAGGAACAGCTTAAAAAGAGAATCCTAATGTGATTTCTTTATAATGTGTGTGTTCCTTATCTTATCCTAGTGTCTAAACTCTTCTCCATGGCTGGACCCCCAAATAATATTCCTTTACGTGCTAAGGGGTAACTAGAGTGTGGGATAGGTTTAATAACTACCCTAACCCTAACGCGTACCCTAACGCTAACCCCTACCCTAACACTAACACGTACCCTAATCCTAACCCGTACCCTAAACCGAGCCCTAACCCTAACACTAACCCTAAACCTAACCCTAACCCATACCCTATGCCGTACCCGAAGCCCTCCCCGAACCCGTACCCTAAGCCGTACCCTAAGCCTAACCCTAAGCCTAACCCTAACCCTAGGCTACCCTTGACTGCTTCTGCCTCCAATAGATTTCCTAAGCACTAGTGTTTTAAGGAACAGCTTAAAAAGAGAATCCTAATGTGATTTCTTTATAATGGGTGTGTTCCTTATATTATCTTAGTGTCTAAACACTTCTCCATGGCTGCACCCCCAAATAATATTCCTTTACGTGCTAAGGAGTATCTAGAGAGTGGGATAGGTTTAATAACTACCCTAACCCTAACGCGTACCCTAACCCTAACCCCTACCCTAACCCTAACACGTACCCTAATCCTAACCCGTACCCTAAACCGAGCCCTAACCCTAAAACTAACCCTAACCCTAACCCTAACCCATACCCTACGCCGTACCCGAAGCCCTCCCCGAACCCGTTCCCTAAGCCGTACCCTAAGCCTAACCCTAAGCCTAACCCTAACCCTAGGCTACCCTTGACTGCTTCTGCCTCCAATAGATTTCCTAAGCACTAGTGTTTTAAGGAACAGCTTAAAAAGAGAATCCTAATGTGATTTCTTTATAATGGGTGTGTTCCTTATCTTATCCTAGTGTCTAAACTCTTCTCCATGGCTGGACCCCCAAATAATATTCCTTTACGTGCTAAGGGGTAACTAGAGAGTGGGATAGGTTTAATAACTATCCTAACCCTTACGCGTACCCTAACGCTAACCCCTACCCTAACCCTAACACGTACCCTAATCCTAACCCGTACCCTAAACCGAGCCCTAACCCTAACACTAACCCTAACCCTAACCCTAACCCGTACCCTACGCCGTACCCGAAGCCCTCCCCGAACCCGTACCCTAAGCCGTACCCTAAGCCTAACCCTAACCCTAGGCTACCCTTGACTGCTTCTGCCTCCAATAGATTTCCTAAACACTAGTGTTTTAAGGAACAGCTTAAAAAGAGAATCCTAATGTGATTTCTTTATAATGGGTGTGTTCCTTATATTATCTTAGTGTCTAAACAGTTCTCCATGGCTGGACCCCCAAATAATATTCCTTTACGTGCTAAGGAGTATCTAGAGAGTGGGATAGGTTTAATAACTACCCTAACCCTAACGCGTACCCTAACCCTAACCCCTACCCTAACCCTAACACGTACCCTAATCCTAACCCGTACCCTAAACCGATCCCTAACCCTAACACTAACCCTAACCCTAACCCTAACCCATACCCTACGCCGTACCCGAAGCCCTCCCCGAACCCGTACCCTAAGCCGTACCCTAAGCCTAACCCTAAGCCTAACCCTAACCCTAGGCTACCCTTGACTGCTTCTGCCTCCAATAGATTTCCTAAGCACTAGTGTTTTAAGGAACAGCTTAAAAAGAGAATCCTAATGTGATTTCTTTATAATGTGTGTGTTCCTTATCTTATCCTAGTGTCTAAACTCTTCTCCATGGCTGGACACCCAAATAATATTCCTTTACGTGCTAAGGGGTAACTAGAGAGTGGGATAGGTTTAATAACTACCCTAACCCTAACGCGTACCCTAACGCTAACCCCTACCCTAACCCTAACACGTACCCTAATCCTAACCCGTACCCTAAACCGAGCCCTAACCCTAACACTAACCCTAACCCTAACCGTAACCCATACCCTACGCCGTACCCGAAGCCCTCCACGAACCCGTACCCTAAGCCGTACCCTAAGCCTAACCCTAAGCCTAACCCTAACCCTAGGCTACCCTTGACTGCTTCTGCCTCCAATAGATTTCCTAAGCACTAGTGTTTTAAGGAACAGCTTAAAAAGAGAATCCTAATGTGATTTCTTTATAATGGGTGTTTTCCTTATCTAATCCTAGTGTCTAAACTCTTCTCCATGGCTGGACCCCCAAATAATATTCCTTTATGTGCTAAGGGGTATCTAGAGAGTGGGATAGGTTTAATCACTACCCTAACCCTAACGCGTACCATAACCCTAACCCCTACCCTAACCCTAACACGTACCCTAATCCTAACACGTACCCTAAACCGAGCCCTAACCCTAACACTAACCCTAACCCTAACCCTAACCCATACCCTACGCCGTACCCGAAGCCCTCCCCGAACCCGTACCCTAAGCCGTACCCTAAGCCTAACCCTAAGCCTAACCCTAACCCTAGGCTACCCTTGACTGCTTCTGCCTCCAATAGATTTCCTAAGCACTAGTGTTTTAAGGAACAGCTTAAAAAGAGAATCCTAATGTGATTTCTTTATAATGTGTGTGTTCCTTATCTTATCCTAGTGTCTAAACTCTTCTCCATGGCTGGACCCCCAAATAATATTCCTTTACGTGCTAAGGGGTAACTAGAGAGTGGGATATGTTTAATAACTACCCTAACCCTAACGCGTACCCTAACGCTAACCCCTACCCTAACCCTAACACGTACCCTAATCCTAACCCGTACCCTAAACCGAGCCCTAACCCTAACACTAACCCTAACCCTAACCCTAACCCATACCCTACGCCGTACCCGAAGCCCTCCCCCGAACCCGTACCCTAAGCCGTACCCTAAGCCTAACCCTAAGCCTAACCCTAACCCTAGGCTACCCTTGACTGCTTCTGCCTCCAATAGATTTCCTAAGCACTAGTGTTTTAAGGAACAGCTTAAAAAGAGAATCCTAATGTGATTTCTTTATATTGTGTGTGTTCCTCATCTTATCCTAGTGTCTAAACTCTTCTCCATGGCTGGACCCCCAAATAATATTCCTTTACGTGCTAAGGGGTAACTAGAGAGTGGGATAGGTTTAATAACTACCCTAACCCTAACGCGTACCCTAACGCTAACCCCTACCCTAACACTAACACGTACCCTAATCCTAACCCGTACCCTAAACCGAGCCCTAACCCTAAAACTAACCCTAACCCTAACCCTAACCCATACCCTACGCCGTACCCGAAACCCTCCCCGAACCCGTTCCCTAAGCCGTACCCTAAGCCTAACCCTAAGCCTAACCCTAACCCTAGGCTACCCTTGACTGCTTCTGCCTCCAATAGATTTCCTAAGCACTAGTGTTTTAAGGAACAGCTTAAAAAGAGAATCCTAATGTGATTTCTTTATAATGGGTGTGTTCCTTATCTTATCCTAGTGTCTAAACTCTTCTCCATGGCTGGACCCCCAAATAATATTCCTTTACGTGCTAAGGGGTAACTAGAGAGTGGGATAGGTTTAATAACTACCCTAACCCTAACGCGTACCCTAACGCTAACCCCTACCCTAACCCTAACACGTACCCTAATCCTAACCCGTACCCTAAACCGAGCCCTAACCCTAACACTAACCCTAACCCTAACCCTAACCCATACCCTACGCCGTACCCGAAGCCCTCCCCGAACCCGTACCCTAAGCCGTACCCTAAGCCTAACCCTAAGCCTAACCCTAACCCTACGCTACCCTTGACTGCTTCTGCCTCCAATAGATTTCCTAAGCACTAGTGTTTTAAGGAACAGCTTAAAAAGAGAATCCTAATGTGATTTCTTTATATTGTGTGTGTTCCTCATCTTATCCTAGTGTCTAAACTCTTCTCCATGGCTGGACCCCCAAATAATATTCCTTTACGTGCTAAGGGGTAACTAGAGAGTGGGATAGGTTTAATAACTACCCTAACCCTAACGCGTACCCTAACCCTAACCCCTACCCTAACCCTAACACGTACCCTAATCCTAACCCGTACCCTAAACCGAGCCCTAACCCTAAAACTAACCCTAACCCTAACCCTAACCCATACCCTACGCCGTACCCGAAGCCCTCCCCGAACCCGTTCCCTAAGCCGTACCCTAAGCCTAACCCTAAGCCTAACCCTAACCCTAGGCTACCCTTGACTGTTCTGCCTCCAATAGATTTCCTAAGCACTAGTGTTTTAAGGAACAGCTTAAAAAGAGAATCCTAATGTGATTTCTTTATAATGGGTGTGTTCCTTATCTTATCCTAGTGTCTAAACTCTTCTCCATGGCTGGACCCCCAAATAATATTCCTTTACGTGCTAAGGGGTAACTAGAGAGTGGGATAGGTTTAATAACTACCCTAACCCTAACGCGTACCCTAACGCTAACCCCTACCCTAACCCTAACACGTACCCTAATCCTAACCCGTACCCTAAACCGAGCCCTAACCCTAACACTAACCCTAACCCTCACCCTAACCCGTACCCTACGCCGTACCCGAAGCCCTCCCCGAACCCGTACCCTAAGCCGTACCCTAAGCCTAACCCTAAGCCTAACCCTAACCCTAGGCTACCCTTGACTGCTTCTGCCTCCAATAGATTTCCTAAGCACTAGTGTTTTAAGGAACAGCTTAAAAAGAGAATCCTAATGTGATTTCTTTATAATGGGTGTGTTCCTTATATTATCTTAGTGTCTAAACAGTTCTCCATGGCTGGACCCCCAAATAATATTCCTTTACGTGCTAAGGAGTATCTAGAGAGTGGGATAGGTTTAATAACTACCCTAACCCTAACGCGTACCCTAACCCTAACCCCTACCCTAACCCTAACACGTACCCTAATCCTAACCCGTACCCTAAACCGAGCCCTAACCCTAACACTAACCCTAACCCTAACCCTAACCCATACCCTACGCCGTACCCGAAGCCCTCCACGAACCCGTACCCTAAGCCGTACCCTAAGCCGTACCCTAAGCCTAACCCTAACCCTAGGCTACCCTTGACTGCTTCTGCCTCCAATAGATTTCCTAAGCACTAGTGTTTTAAGGAACAGCTTAAAAAGAGAATCCTAATGTGATTTCTTTATAATGTGTGTGTTCCTTATCTTATCCTAGTGTCTAAACTCTTCTCCATGGCTGGACCCCCAAATAATATTCCTTTACGTGCTAAGGGGTAACTAGAGAGTGGGATAGGTTTAATAACTACCCTAACCCTAACGCGTACCCTAACGCTAACCCCTACCCTAACCCTAACACGTACCCTAATCCTAACCCGTACCCTAAACCGACCCCTAACCCTAACACTAACCCTAACCCTAACCCTAACCCATACCCTACGCCGTACCCGAAGCCCTCCCCGAACCCGTACCCTAAGCCGTACCCTAAGCCTAACCCTAAGCCTAACCCTAACCCTAGGCTACCCTTGACTGCTTCTGCCTCCAATAGATTTCCTAAGCACTAGTGTTTTAAGGAACAGCTTAAAAAGAGAATCCTAATGTGATTTCTTTATAATGGGTGTGTTCCTTATCTTATCCTAGTGTCTAAACTCTTCTCCATGGCTGGACCCCCAAATAATATTCCTTTACGTGCTAAGGGGTAACTAGAGAGTGGGATAGGTTTAATAACTACCCTAACCCTAACGCGTACCCTAACGCTAACCCCTACCCTAACCCTAACACGTACCCTAATCCTAACCCGTACCCTAAACCGAGCCCTAACCCTAACACTAACCCTAACCCTAACCCTAACCCATACCCTACGCCGTACCCGAAGCCCTCCCCGAACCCGTACCCTAAGCCGTACCCTAAGCCTAACCCTAAGCCTAACCCTAACCCTACGCTACCCTTGACTGCTTCTGCCTCCAATAGATTTCCTAAGCACTAGTGTTTTAAGGAACAGCTTAAAAAGAGAATCCTAATGTGATTTCTTTATATTGTGTGTGTTCCTCATCTTATCCTAGTGTCTAAACTCTTCTCCATGGCTGGACCCCCAAATAATATTCCTTTACGTGCTAAGGGGTAACTGGAGAGTGGGATAGGTTTAATAACTACCCTAACCCTAACGCGTACCCTAACCCTAACCCCTACCCTAACCCTAACACGTACCCTAATCCTAACCCGTACCCTAAACCGAGCCCTAACCCTAAAACTAACCCTAACCCTAACCCTAACCCATACCCTACGCCGTACCCGAAGCCCTCCCCGAACCCGTTCCCTAAGCCGTACCCTAAGCCTAACCCTAAGCCTAACCCTAACCCTAGGCTACCCTTGACTGTTCTGCCTCCAATAGATTTCCTAAGCACTAGTGTTTTAAGGAACAGCTTAAAAAGAGAATCCTAATGTGATTTCTTTATAATGGGTGTGTTCCTTATCTTATCCTAGTGTCTAAACTCTTCTCCATGGCTGGACCCCCAAATAATATTCCTTTACGTGCTAAGGGGTAACTAGAGAGTGGGATAGGTTTAATAACTACCCTAACCCTAACGCGTACCCTAACGCTAACCCCTACCCTAACCCTAACACGTACCCTAATCCTAACCCGTACCCTAAACCGAGCCCTAACCCTAACACTAACCCTAACCCTAACCCTAACCCGTACCCTACGCCGTACCCGAAGCCCTCCCCGAACCCGTACCCTAAGCCGTACCCTAAGCCTAACCCTAAGCCTAACCCTAACCCTAGGCTACCCTTGACTGCTTCTGCCTCCAATAGATTTCCTAAGCACTAGTGTTTTAAGGAACAGCTTAAAAAGAGAATCCTAATGTGATTTCTTTATAATGGGTGTGTTCCTTATATTATCTTAGTGTCTAAACAGTTCTCCATGGCTGGACCCCCAAATAATATTCCTTTACGTGCTAAGGAGTATCTAGAGAGTGGGATAGGTTTAATAACTACCCTAACCCTAACGCGTACCCTAACCCTAACCCCTACCCTAACCCTAACACGTACCCTAATCCTAACCCGTACCCTAAACCGAGCCCTAACCCTAACACTAACCCTAACCCTAACCCTAACCCATACCCTACGCCGTACCCGAAGCCCTCCACGAACCCGTACCCTAAGCCGTACCCTAAGCCGTACCCTAAGCCTAACCCTAACCCTAGGCTACCCTTGACTGCTTCTGCCTCCAATAGATTTCCTAAGCACTAGTGTTTTAAGGAACAGCTTAAAAAGAGAATCCTAATGTGATTTCTTTATAATGTGTGTGTTCCTTATCTTATCCTAGTGTCTAAACTCTTCTCCATGGCTGGACCCCCAAATAATATTCCTTTACGTGCTAAGGGGTAACTAGAGAGTGGGATAGGTTTAATAACTACCCTAACCCTAACGCGTACCCTAACGCTAACCCCTACCCTAACCCTAACACGTACCCTAATCCTAACCCGTACCCTAAACCGAGCCCTAACCCTAACACTAACCCTAACCCTAACCCTAACCCATACCCTACGCCGTACCCGAAGTCCTCCCCGAACCCGTACCCTAAGCCATACCCTAAGCCTAACCCTAAGCCTAACCCTAACCCTAGGCTACCCTTGACTGCTTCTGCCTCCAATAGATTTCCTAAGCACTAGTGTTTTAAGGAACAGCTTAAAAAGAGAATCCTAATGTGATTTCTTTATATTGTGTGTGTTCCTCATCTTATCCTAGTGTCTAAACTCTTCTCCATGGCTGGACCCCCAAATAATATTCCTTTACGTGCTAAGGGGTAACTAGAGAGTGGGATAGGTTTAATAACTACCCTAACCCTAACGCGTACCCTAACGCTAACCCCTACCCTAACACTAACACGTACCCTAATCCTAACCCGTACCCTAAACCGAGCCCTAACCCTAAAACTAACCCTAACCCTAACCCTAACCCATACCCTACGCCGTACCCGAAGCCCTCCCCGAACCCGTTCCCTAAGCCGTACCCTAAGCCTAACCCTAAGCCTAACCCTAACCCTAGGCTACCCTTGACTGCTTCTGCCTCCAATAGATTTCCTAAGCACTAGTGTTTTAAGGAACAGCTTAAAAAGAGAATCCTAATGTGATTTCTTTATAATGGGTGTGTTCCTTATCTTATCCTAGTGTCTAAACTCTTCTCCATGGCTGGACCCCCAAATAATATTCCTTTACGTGCTAAGGGGTAACTAGAGAGTGGGATAGGTTTAATAACTACCCTAACCCTAACGCGTACCCTAACGCTAACCCCTACCCTAACCCTAACACGTACCCTAATCCTAACCCGTACCCTAAACCGAGCCCTAACCCTAACACTAACCCTAACCCTAACCCTAACCCGTACCCTACGCCGTACCCGAAGCCCTCCCCGAACCCGTACCCTAAGCCGTACCCTAAGCCTAACCCTAAGCCTAACCCTAACCCTAGGCTACCCTTGACTGCTTCTGCCTCCAATAGATTTCCTAAGCACTAGTGTTTTAAGGAACAGCTTAAAAAGAGAATCCTAATGTGATTTCTTTATAATGTGTGTGTTCCTTATATTATCTTAGTGTCTAAACACTTCTCCATGGCTGGACCCCCAAATAATATTCCTTTACGTGCTAAGGAGTATCTAGAGAGTGGGATAGGTTTAATAACTACCCTAACCCTAATGCGTACCCTAACCCTAACCACTACCCTAACCCTAACACGTACCCTAATCCTAACCCGTACCCTAAACCGAGCCCTAACCCTAACACTAACCCTAACCCTAACCCTAACCCATACCCTACGCCGTACCCGAAGCCCTCCACGAACCCGTACCCTAAGCCGTACCCTAAGCCTAACCCTAAGCCTAACCCTAACCCTAGGCTACCCTCGACTGCTTCTGCCTCCAATAGATTTCCTAAGCACTAGTGTTTTAAGGAACAGCTTAAAAAGAGAATCCTAATGTGATTTCTTTATAATGGGTGTGTTCCTTATCTAATCCTAGTGTCTAAACTCTTCTCCATGGCTGGACCCCCAAATAATATTCCTTTATGTGCTAAGGGGTATCTAGAGAGTGGGATAGGTTTAATCACTACCCTAACCCTAAAGCGTACCATAACCCTAACCCCTACCCTAACCCTAACACGTACCCTAATCCTAACCCGTACCCTAAACCGAGCCCTAACCCTAACACTAACCCTAACCCTAACCCTAACCCATACCCTACGCTGTACCCGAAGCCCTCCCCGAACCCGTACCCTAAGCCGTACCCTAAGCCTAACCCTAAGCCTAACCCTAACCCTGGGCTACCCTTGACTGCTTCTGCCTCCAATAGATTTCCTAAGCACTAGTGTTTTAAGGAACAGCTTAAAAAGAGAATCCTAATGTGATTTCTTTATAATGGGTGTTTTCCTTATCTAATCCTAGTGTCTAAACTCTTCTCCATGGCTGGACACCCAAATAATATTCCTTTATGTGCTAAGGGGTATCTAGAGAGTGGGATAGGTTTAATCACTACCCTAACCCTAACGCGTACCATAACCCTAACCCCTACCCTAACCCTAACACGTACCCTAATCCTAACACGTACCCTAAACCGAGCCCTAACCCTAACACTAACCCTAACCCTAACCCTAACCCATACCCTACGCCGTACCCGAAGCCCTCCCCGAACCCGTACCCTAAGCCGTACCCTAAGCCTAACCCTAAGCCTAACCCTAACCCTAGGCTACCCTTGACTGCTTCTGCCTCCAATAGATTTCCTAAGCACTAGTGTTTTAAGGAACAGCTTAAAAAGAGAATCCTAATGTGATTTCTTTATAATGTGTGTGTTCCTTATCTTATCCTAGTGTCTAAACTCTTCTCCATGGCTGGACCCCCAAATAATATTCCTTTACGTGCTAAGGGGTAACTAGAGAGTGGGATAGGTTTAATAACTACCCTAACCCTAACGCGTACCCTAACGCTAACCCCTACCCTAACCCTAACACGTACCCTAATCCTAACCCGTACCCTAAACCGAGCCCTAACCCTAACACTAACCCTAACACTAACCCTAACCCATACCCTACGCCGTACCCGAAGCCCTCCCCGAACCCGTACCCTAAGCCGTACCCTAAGCCTAACCCTAAGCCTAACCCTAACCCTAGGCTACCCTTGACTGCTTCTGCCTCCAATAGATTTCCTAAGCACTAGTGTTTTAAGGAACAGCTTAAAAAGAGAATCCTAATGTGATTTCTTTATATTGTGTGTGTTCCTCATCTTATCCTAATGTCTAAACTCTTCTCCATGGCTGGACCCCCAAATAATATTCCTTTACGTGCTAAGGGGTAACTAGAGAGTGGGATAGGTTTAATAACTACCCTAACCCTAACGCGTACCCTAACGCTAACCCCTACCCTAACACTAACACGTACCCTAATCCTAACCCGTACCCTAAACCGAGCCCTAACCCTAAAACTAACCCTAACCCTAACCCTAACCCATACCCTACGCCGTACCCGAAGCCCTCCCCGAACCCGTTCCCTAAGCCGTACCCTAAGCCTAACCCTAAGCCTAACCCTAACCCTAGGCTACCCTTGACTGTTCTGCCTCCAATAGATTTCCTAAGCACTAGTGTTTTAAGGAACAGCTTAAAAAGAGAATCCTAATGTGATTTCTTTATAATGGGTGTGTTCCTTATCTTATCCTAGTGTCTAAACTCTTCTCCATGGCTGGACCCCCAAATAATATTCCTTTACGTGCTAAGGGGTAACTAGAGAGTGGGATAGGTTTAATAACTACCCTAACCCTAACGCGTACCCTAACGCTAACCCCTACCCTAACCCTAACACGTACCCTAATCCTAACCCGTACCCTAAACCGACCCCTAACCCTAACACTAACCCTAACCCTAACCCTAACCCGTACCCTACGCCGTACCCGAAGCCCTCCCCGAACCCGTACCCTAAGCCGTACCCTAAGCCTAACCCTAAGCCTAACCCTAACCCTAGGCTACCCTTGACTGCTTCTGCCTCCAATAGATTTCCTAAGCACTAGTGTTTTAAGGAACAGCTTAAAAAGAGAATCCTAATGTGATTTCTTTATATTGTGTGTGTTCCTCATCTTATCCTAGTGTCTAAACTCTTCTCCATGGCTGGACCCCCAAATAATATTCCTTTACGTGCTAAGGGGTAACTAGAGAGTGGGATAGGTTTAATAACTACCCTAACCCTAACGCGTACCCTAACGCTAACCCCTACCCTAACACTAACACGTACCCTAATCCTAACCCGTACCCTAAACCGAGCCCTAACCCTAACACTAACCCTAACCCTAACCCTAACCCATACCCTACGCCGTACCCGAAGCCCTCCCCGAACCCGTTCCCTAAGCCGTACCCTAAGCCTAACCCTAAGCCTAACCCTAACCCTAGGCTACCCTTGACTGCTTCTGCCTCCAATAGATTTCCTAAGCACTAGTGTTTTAAGGAACAGCTTAAAAAGAGAATCCTAATGTGATTTCTTTATAATGGGTGTGTTCCTTATCTTATCCTAGTGTCTAAACTCTTCTCCATGGCTGGACCCCCAAATAATATTCCTTTACGTGCTAAGGGGTAACTAGAGAGTGGGATAGGTTTAATAACTACCCTAACCCTAACGCGTACCCTAACGCTAACCCCTACCCTAACCCTAACACGTACCCTAATCCTAACCCGTACCCTAAACCGAGCCCTAACCCTAACACTAACCCTAACCCTAACCCTAACCCGTACCCTACGCCGTACCCGAAGCCCTCCCCGAACCCGTACCCTAAGCCGTACCCTAAGCGTAACCCTAAGCCTAACCCTAACCCTAGGCTACGCTTGACTGCTTCTGCCTCCAATAGATTTCCTAAGCACTAGTGTTTTAAGGAACAGCTTAAAAAGAGAATCCTAATGTGATTTCTTTATAATGTGTGTGTTCCTTATATTATCTTAGTGTCTAAACACTTCTCCATGGCTGGACCCCCAAATAATATTCCTTTACGTGCTAAGGAGTATCTAGAGAGTGGGATAGGTTTAATAACTACCCTAACCCTAATGCGTACCCTAACCCTAACCACTACCCTAACCCTAACACGTACCCTAATCCTAACCCGTACCCTAAACCGAGCCCTAACCCTAACACTAACCCTAACCCTAACCCTAACCCATACCCTACGCCGTACCCGAAGCCCTCCACGAACCCGTACCCTAAGCCGTACCCTAAGCCTAACCCTAAGCCTAACCCTAACCCTAGGCTACCCTTGACTGCTTCTGCCTCCAATAGATTTCCTAAGCACTAGTGTTTTAAGGAACAGCTTAAAAAGAGAATCCTAATGTGATTTCTTTATAATGGGTGTGTTCCTTATCTAATCCTAGTGTCTAAACTCTTCTCCATGGCTGGACCCCCAAATAATATTCCTTTATGTGCTAAGGGGTATCTAGAGAGTGGGATAGGTTTAATCACTACCCTAACCCTAAAGCGTACCATAACCCTAACCCCTACCCTAACCCTAACACGTACCCTAATCCTAACCCGTACCCTAAACCGAGCCCTAACCCTAACACTAACCCTAACCCTAACCCTAACCCATACCCTACGCCGTACCCGAAGCCCTCCCCGAACCCGTACCCTAAGCCGTACCCTAAGCCTAACCCTAAGCCTAACCCTAACCCTAGGCTACCCTTGACTGCTTCTGCCTCCAATAGATTTCCTAAGCACTAGTGTTTTAAGGAACAGCTTAAAAAGAGAATCCTAATGTGATTTCTTTATAATGGGTGTTTTCCTTATCTAATCCTAGTGTCTAAACTCTTCTCCATGGCTGGACCCCCAAATAATATTCCTTTATGTGCTAAGGGGTATCTAGAGAGTGGGATAGGTTTAATCACTACCCTAACCCTAACGCGTACCATAACCCTAACCCCTACCCTAACCCTAACACGTACCCTAATCCTAACACGTACCCTAAACCGAGCCCTAACCCTAACACTAACCCTAACCCTAACCCTAACCCATACCCTACGCCGTACCCGAAGCCCTCCCCGAACCCGTACCCTAAGCCGTACCCTAAGCCTAACCCTAAGCCTAACCCTAACCCTAGGCTACCCTTGACTGCTTCTGCCTCCAATAGATTTCCTAAGCACTAGTGTTTTAAGGAACAGCTTAAAAAGAGAATCCTAATGTGATTTCTTTATAATGTGTGTGTTCCTTATCTTATCCTAGTGTCTAAACTCTTCTCCATGGCTGGACCCCCAAATAATATTACTTTACGTGCTAAGGGGTAACTAGAGAGTGGGATAGGTTTAATAACTACCCTAACCCTAACGCGTACCCTAACGCTAACCCCTACCCTAACCCTAACACGTACCCTAATCCTAACACGTACCCTAAACCGAGCCCTAACCCTAACACTAACCCTAACCCTAACCCTAACCCATACCCTACGCCGTACCCGAAGCCCTCCCCGAACCCGTACCCTAAGCCGTACCCTAAGCCTAACCCTAAGCCTAACCCTAACCCTAGGCTACCCTTGACTGCTTCTGCCTCCAATAGATTTCCTAAGCACTAGTGTTTTAAGGAACAGCTTAAAAAGAGAATCCTAATGTGATTTCTTTATAATGTGTGTGTTCCTTATATTATCTTAGTGTCTAAACACTTCTCCATGGCTGGACCCCCAAATAATATTCCTTTACGTGCTAAGGAGTATCTAGAGAGTGGGATAGGTTTAATAACTACCCTAACCCTAATGCGTACCCTAACCCTAACCACTACCCTAACCCTAACACGTACCCTAATCCTAACCCGTACCCTAAACCGAGCCCTAACCCTAACACTAACCCTAACCCTAACCCTAACCCATACCCTACGCCGTACCCGAAGCCCTCCACGAACCCGTACCCTAAGCCGTACCCTAAGCCTAACCCTAAGCCTAACCCTAACCCTAGGCTACCCTCGACTGCTTCTGCCTCCAATAGATTTCCTAAGCACTAGTGTTTTAAGGAACAGCTTAAAAAGAGAATCCTAATGTGATTTCTTTATAATGGGTGTGTTCCTTATCTAATCCTAGTGTCTAAACTCTTCTCCATGGCTGGACCCCCAAATAATATTCCTTTATGTGCTAAGGGGTATCTAGAGAGTGGGATAGGTTTAATCACTACCCTAACCCTAAAGCGTACCATAACCCTAACCCCTACCCTAACCCTAACACGTACCCTAATCCTAACCCGTACCCTAAACCGAGCCCTAACCCTAACACTAACCCTAACCCTAACCCTAACCCATACCCTACGCCGTACCCGAAGCCCTCCCCGAACCCGTACCCTAAGCCGTACCCTAAGCCTAACCCTAAGCCTAACCCTAACCCTAGGCTACCCTTGACTGCTTCTGCCTCCAATAGATTTCCTAAGCACTAGTGTTTTAAGGAACAGCTTAAAAAGAGAATCCTAATGTGATTTCTTTATAATGGGTGTTTTCCTTATCTAATCCTAGTGTCTAAACTCTTCTCCATGGCTGGACACCCAAATAATATTCCTTTATGTGCTAAGGGGTATCTAGAGAGTGGGATAGGTTTAATCACTACCCTAACCCTAACGCGTACCATAACCCTAACCCCTACCCTAACCCTAACACGTACCCTAATCCTAACACGTACCCTAAACCGAGCCCTAACCCTAACACTAACCCTAACCCTAACCCTAACCCATACCCTACGCCGTACCCGAAGCCCTCCCCGAACCCGTACCCTAAGCCGTACCCTAAGCCTAACCCTAAGCCTAACCCTAACCCTAGGCTACCCTTGACTGCTTCTGCCTCCAATAGATTTCCTAAGCACTAGTGTTTTAAGGAACAGCTTAAAAAGAGAATCCTAATGTGATTTCTTTATAATGTGTGTGTTCCTTATCTTATCCTAGTGTCTAAACTCTTCTCCATGGCTGGACCCCCAAATAATATTCCTTTACGTGCTAAGGGGTAACTAGAGAGTGGGATAGGTTTAATAACTACCCTAACCCTAACGCGTACCCTAACGCTAACCCCTACCCTAACCCTAACACGTACCCTAATCCTAACCCGTACCCTAAACCGAGCCCTAACCCTAACACTAACCATAACACTAACCCTAACCCATACCCTACGCCGTACCCGAAGCCCTCCCCGAACCCGTACCCTAAGCCGTACCCTAAGCCTAACCCTAAGCCTAACCCTAACCCTAGGCTACCCTTGACTGCTTCTGCCTCCAATAGATTTCCTAAGCACTAGTGTTTTAAGGAACAGCTTAAAAAGAGAATCCTAATGTGATTTCTTTATATTGTGTGTGTTCCTCATCTTATCCTAATGTCTAAACTCTTCTCCATGGCTGGACCCCCAAATAATATTCCTTTACGTGCTAAGGGGTAACTAGAGAGTGGGATAGGTTTAATAACTACCCTAACCCTAACGCGTACCCTAACGCTAACCCCTACCCTAACACTAACACGTACCCTAATCCTAACCCGTACCCTAAACCGAGCCCTAACCCTAAAACTAACCCTAACCCTAACCCTAACCCATACCCTACGCCGTACCCGAAGCCCTCCCCGAACCCGTTCCCTAAGCCGTACCCTAAGCCTAACCCTAAGCCTAACCCTAACCCTAGGCTACCCTTGACTGTTCTGCCTCCAATAGATTTCCTAAGCACTAGTGTTTTAAGGAACAGCTTAAAAAGAGAATCCTAATGTGATTTCTTTATAATGGGTGTGTTCCTTATCTTATCCTAGTGTCTAAACTCTTCTCCATGGCTGGACCCCCAAATAATATTCCTTTACGTGCTAAGGGGTAACTAGAGAGTGGGATAGGTTTAATAACTACCCTAACCCTAACGCGTACCCTAACGCTAACCCCTACCCTAACCCTAACACGTACCCTAATCCTAACCCGTACCCTAAACCGAGCCCTAACCCTAACACTAACCCTAACCCTAACCCTAACCCGTACCCTACGCCGTACCCGAAGCCCTCCCCGAACCCGTACCCTAAGCCGTACCCTAAGCCTAACCCTAAGCCTAACCCTAACCCTAGGCTACCCTTGACTGCTTCTGCCTCCAATAGATTTCCTAAGCACTAGTGTTTTAAGGAACAGCTTAAAAAGAGAATCCTAATGTGATTTCTTTATAATGGGTGTGTTCCTTATATTATCTTAGTGTCTAAACAGTTCTCCATGGCTGGACCCCCAAATAATATTCCTTTACGTGCTAAGGAGTATCTAGAGAGTGGGATAGGTTTAATAACTACCCTAACCCTAACGCGTACCCTAACCCTAACCCCTACCCTAACCCTAACACGTACCCTAATCCTAACCCGTACCCTAAACCGAGCCCTAACCCTAACACTAACCCTAACCCTAACCCTAACCCATACCCTACGCCGTACCCGAAGCCCTCCACGAACCCGTACCCTAATCCGTACCCTAAGCCGTACCCTAAGCCTAACCCTAACCCTAGGCTACCCTTGACTGCTTCTGCCTCCAATAGATTTCCTAAGCACTAGTGTTTTAAGGAACAGCTTAAAAAGAGAATCCTAATGTGATTTCTTTATAATGCGTGTGTTCCTTATCTTATCCTAGTGTCTAAACTCTTCTCCATGGCTGGACCCCCAAATAATATTCCTTTACGTGCTAAGGGGTAACTAGAGAGTGGGATAGGTTTAATAACTACCCTAACCCTAACGCGTACCCTAACGCTAACCCCTACCCTAACCCTAACACGTACCCTAATCCTAACCCGTACCCTAAACCGACCCCTAACCCTAACACTAACCCTAACCCTAACCCTAACCCATACCCTACGCCGTACCCGAAGCCCTCCCCGAACCCGTACCCTAAGCCGTACCCTAAGCCTAACCCTAAGCCTAACCCTAACCCTAGGCTACCCTTGACTGCTTCTGCCTCCAATAGATTTCCTAAGCACTAGGGTTTTAAGGAACAGCTTAAAAAGAGAATCCTAATGTGATTTCTTTATATTGTGTGTGTTCCTCATCTTATCCTAGTGTCTAAACTCTTCTCCATGGCTGGACCCCCAAATAATATTCCTTTACGTGCTAAGGGGTAACTAGAGAGTGGGATAGGTTTAATAACTACCCTAACCCTAACGCGTACCCTAACGCTAACCCCTACCCTAACACTAACACGTACCCTAATCCTAACCCGTACCCTAAACCGAGCCCTAACCCTAAAACTAACCCTAACCCTAACCCTAACCCATACCCTACGCCGTACCCGAAGCCCTCCCCGAACCCGTTCCCTAAGCCGTACCCTAAGCCTAACCCTAAGCCTAACCCTAACCCTAGGCTACCCTTGACTGCTTCTGCCTCCAATAGATTTCCTAAGCACTAGTGTTTTAAGGAACAGCTTAAAAAGAGAATCCTAATGTGATTTCTTTATAATGGGTGTGTTCCTTATCTTATCCTAGTGTCTAAACTCTTCTCCATGGCTGGACCCCCAAATAATATTCCTTTACGTGCTAAGGGGTAACTAGAGAGTGGGATAGGTTTAATAACTACCCTAACCCTAACGCGTACCCTAACGCTAACCCCTACCCTAACCCTAACACGTACCCTAATCCTAACCCGTACCCTAAACCGAGCCCTAACCCTAACACTAACCCTAACCCTAACCCTAACCCGTACCCTACGCCGTACCCGAAGCCCTCCCCGAACCCGTACCCTAAGCCGTACCCTAAGCCTAACCCTAAGCCTAACCCTAACCCTAGGCTACCCTTGACTGCTTCTGCCTCCAATAGATTTCCTAAGCACTAGTGTTTTAAGGAACAGCTTAAAAAGAGAATCCTAATGTGATTTCTTTATAATGGGTGTGTTCCTTATATTATCTTAGTGTCTAAACAGTTCTCCATGGCTGGACCCCCAAATAATATTCCTTTACGTGCTAAGGAGTATCTAGAGAGTGGGATAGGTTTAATAACTACCCTAACCCTAACGCGTACCCTAACCCTAACCCCTACCCTAACCCTAACACGTACCCTAATCCTAACCCGTACCCTAAACCGAGCCCTAACCCTAACACTAACCCTAACCCTAACCCTAACCCATACCCTACGCCGTACCCGAAGCCCTCCACGAACCCGTACCCTAATCCGTACCCTAAGCCGTACCCTAAGCCTAACCCTAACCCTAGGCTACCCTTGACTGCTTCTGCCTCCAATAGATTTCCTAAGCACTAGTGTTTTAAGGAACAGCTTAAAAAGAGAATCCTAATGTGATTTCTTTATAATGCGTGTGTTCCTTATCTTATCCTAGTGTCTAAACTCTTCTCCATGGCTGGACCCCCAAATAATATTCCTTTACGTGCTAAGGGGTAACTAGAGAGTGGGATAGGTTTAATAACTACCCTAACCCTAACGCGTACCCTAACGCTAACCCCTACCCTAACCCTAACACGTACCCTAATCCTAACCCGTACCCTAAACCGACCCCTAACCCTAACACTAACCCTAACCCTAACCCTAACCCATACCCTACGCCGTACCCGAAGCCCTCCCCGAACCCGTACCCTAAGCCGTACCCTAAGCCTAACCCTAAGCCTAACCCTAACCCTAGGCTACCCTTGACTGCTTCTGCCTCCAATAGATTTCCTAAGCACTAGGGTTTTAAGGAACAGCTTAAAAAGAGAATCCTAATGTGATTTCTTTATATTGTGTGTGTTCCTCATCTTATCCTAGTGTCTAAACTCTTCTCCATGGCTGGACCCCCAAATAATATTCCTTTACGTGCTAAGGGGTAACTAGAGAGTGGGATAGGTTTAATAACTACCCTAACCCTAACGCGTACCCTAACGCTAACCCCTACCCTAACACTAACACGTACCCTAATCCTAACCCGTACCCTAAACCGAGCCCTAACCCTAAAACTAACCCTAACCCTAACCCTAACCCATACCCTACGCCGTACCCGAAGCCCTCCCCGAACCCGTTCCCTAAGCCGTACCCTAAGCCTAACCCTAAGCCTAACCCTAACCCTAGGCTACCCTTGACTGCTTCTGCCTCCAATAGATTTCCTAAGCACTAGTGTTTTAAGGAACAGCTTAAAAAGAGAATCCTAATGTGATTTCTTTATAATGGGTGTGTTCCTTATCTTATCCTAGTGTCTAAACTCTTCTCCATGGCTGGACCCCCAAATAATATTCCTTTACGTGCTAAGGGGTAACTAGAGAGTGGGATAGGTTTAATAACTACCCTAACCCTAACGCGTACCCTAACGCTAAACCCTACCCTAACCCTAACACGTACCCTAATCCTAACCCGTACCCTAAACCGAGCCCTAACCCTAACACTAACCCTAACCCTAACCCTAACCCGTACCCTACGCCGTACCCGAAGCCCTCCCCGAACCCGTACCCTAAGCCGTACCCTAAGCCTAACCCTAAGCCTAACCCTAACCCTAGGCTACCCTTGACTGCTTCTGCCTCCAATAGATTTCCTAAGCACTAGTGTTTTAAGGAACAGCTTAAAAAGAGAATCCTAATGTGATTTCTTTATAATGTGTGTGTTCCTTATATTATCTTAGTGTCTAAACACTTCTCCATGGCTGGACCCCCAAATAATATTCCTTTACGTGCTAAGGAGTATCTAGAGAGTGGGATAGGTTTAATAACTACCCTAACCCTAATGCGTACCCTAACCCTAACCACTACCCTAACCCTAACACGTACCCTAATCCTAACCCGTACCCTAAACCGAGCCCTAACCCTAACACTAACCCTAACCCTAACCCTAACCCATACCCTACGCCGTACCCGAAGCCCTCCACGAACCCGTACCCTAAGCCGTACCCTAAGCCTAACCCTAAGCCTAACCCTAACCCTAGGCTACCCTTGACTGCTTCTGCCTCCAATAGATTTCCTAAGCACTAGTGTTTTAAGGAACAGCTTAAAAAGAGAATCCTAATGTGATTTCTTTATAATGGGTGTGTTCCTTATCTAATCCTAGTGTCTAAACTCTTCTCCATGGCTGGACCCCCAAATAATATTCCTTTACGTGCTAAGGGGTAACTAGAGAGTGGGATAGGTTTAATAACTACCCTAACCCTAACGCGTACCCTAACGCTAACCCCTACCCTAACACTAACACGTACCCTAATCCTAACCCGTACCCTAAACCGAGCCCTAACCCTAAAACTAACCCTAACCCTAACCCTAACCCATACCCTACGCCGTACCCGAAGCCCTCCCCGAACCCGTTCCCTAAGCCGTACCCTAAGCCTAACCCTAAGCCTAACCCTAACCCTAGGCTACCCTTGACTGCTTCTGCCTCCAATAGATTTCCTAAGCACTAGTGTTTTAAGGAACAGCTTAAAAAGAGAATCCTAATGTGATTTCTTTATAATGGGTGTGTTCCTTATCTTATCCTAGTGTCTAAACTCTTCTCCATGGCTGGACCCCCAAATAATATTCCTTTACGTGCTAAGGGGTAACTAGAGAGTGGGATAGGTTTAATAACTACCCTAACCCTAACGCGTACCCTAACGCTAACCCCTACCCTAACCCTAACACGTACCCTAATCCTAACCCGTACCCTAAACCGAGCCCTAACCCTAACACTAACCCTAACCCTAACCCTAACCCGTACCCTACGCCGTACCCGAAGCCCTCCCCGAACCCGTACCCTAAGCCGTACCCTAAGCCTAACCCTAAGCCTAACCCTAACCCTAGGCTACCCTTGACTGCTTCTGCCTCCAATAGATTTCCTAAGCACTAGTGTTTTAAGGAACAGCTTAAAAAGAGAATCCTAATGTGATTTCTTTATAATGGGTGTGTTCCTTATATTATCTTAGTGTCTAAACAGTTCTCCATGGCTGGACCCCCAAATAATATTCCTTTACGTGCTAAGGAGTATCTAGAGAGTGGGATAGGTTTAATAACTACCCTAACCCTAACGCGTACCCTAACCCTAACCCCTACCCTAACCCTAACACGTACCCTAATCCTAACCCGTACCCTAAACCGAGCCCTAACCCTAACACTAACCCTAACCCTAACCCTAACCCATACCCTACGCCGTACCCGAAGCCCTCCACGAACCCGTACCCTAATCCGTACCCTAAGCCGTACCCTAAGCCTAACCCTAACCCTAGGCTACCCTTGACTGCTTCTGCCTCCAATAGATTTCCTAAGCACTAGTGTTTTAAGGAACAGCTTAAAAAGAGAATCCTAATGTGATTTCTTTATAATGCGTGTGTTCCTTATCTTATCCTAGTGTCTAAACTCTTCTCCATGGCTGGACCCCCAAATAATATTCCTTTACGTGCTAAGGGGTAACTAGAGAGTGGGATAGGTTTAATAACTACCCTAACCCTAACGCGTACCCTAACGCTAACCCCTACCCTAACCCTAACACGTACCCTAATCCTAACCCGTACCCTAAACCGACCCCTAACCCTAACACTAACCCTAACCCTAACCCTAACCCATACCCTACGCCGTACCCGAAGCCCTCCCCGAACCCGTACCCTAAGCCGTACCCTAAGCCTAACCCTAAGCCTAACCCTAACCCTAGGCTACCCTTGACTGCTTCTGCCTCCAATAGATTTCCTAAGCACTAGGGTTTTAAGGAACAGCTTAAAAAGAGAATCCTAATGTGATTTCTTTATATTGTGTGTGTTCCTCATCTTATCCTAGTGTCTAAACTCTTCTCCATGGCTGGACCCCCAAATAATATTCCTTTACGTGCTAAGGGGTAACTAGAGAGTGGGATAGGTTTAATAACTACCCTAACCCTAACGCGTACCCTAACGCTAACCCCTACCCTAACACTAACACGTACCCTAATCCTAACCCGTACCCTAAACCGAGCCCTAACCCTAAAACTAACCCTAACCCTAACCCTAACCCATACCCTACGCCGTACCCGAAGCCCTCCCCGAACCCGTTCCCTAAGCCGTACCCTAAGCCTAACCCTAAGCCTAACCCTAACCCTAGGCTACCCTTGACTGCTTCTGCCTCCAATAGATTTCCTAAGCACTAGTGTTTTAAGGAACAGCTTAAAAAGAGAATCCTAATGTGATTTCTTTATAATGGGTGTGTTCCTTATCTTATCCTAGTGTCTAAACTCTTCTCCATGGCTGGACCCCCAAATAATATTCCTTTACGTGCTAAGGGGTAACTAGAGAGTGGGATAGGTTTAATAACTACCCTAACCCTAACGCGTACCCTAACGCTAAACCCTACCCTAACCCTAACACGTACCCTAATCCTAACCCGTACCCTAAACCGAGCCCTAACCCTAACACTAACCCTAACCCTAACCCTAACCCGTACCCTACGCCGTACCCGAAGCCCTCCCCGAACCCGTACCCTAAGCCGTACCCTAAGCCTAACCCTAAGCCTAACCCTAACCCTAGGCTACCCTTGACTGCTTCTGCCTCCAATAGATTTCCTAAGCACTAGTGTTTTAAGGAACAGCTTAAAAAGAGAATCCTAATGTGATTTCTTTATAATGTGTGTGTTCCTTATATTATCTTAGTGTCTAAACACTTCTCCATGGCTGGACCCCCAAATAATATTCCTTTACGTGCTAAGGAGTATCTAGAGAGTGGGATAGGTTTAATAACTACCCTAACCCTAATGCGTACCCTAACCCTAACCACTACCCTAACCCTAACACGTACCCTAATCCTAACCCGTACCCTAAACCGAGCCCTAACCCTAACACTAACCCTAACCCTAACCCTAACCCATACCCTACGCCGTACCCGAAGCCCTCCACGAACCCGTACCCTAAGCCGTACCCTAAGCCTAACCCTAAGCCTAACCCTAACCCTAGGCTACCCTTGACTGCTTCTGCCTCCAATAGATTTCCTAAGCACTAGTGTTTTAAGGAACAGCTTAAAAAGAGAATCCTAATGTGATTTCTTTATAATGGGTGTGTTCCTTATCTAATCCTAGTGTCTAAACTCTTCTCCATGGCTGGACCCCCAAATAATATTCCTTTACGTGCTAAGGGGTAACTAGAGAGTGGGATAGGTTTAATAACTACCCTAACCCTAACGCGTACCCTAACGCTAACCCCTACCCTAACACTAACACGTACCCTAATCCTAACCCGTACCCTAAACCGAGCCCTAACCCTAAAACTAACCCTAACCCTAACCCTAACCCATACCCTACGCCGTACCCGAAGCCCTCCCCGAACCCGTTCCCTAAGCCGTACCCTAAGCCTAACCCTAAGCCTAACCCTAACCCTAGGCTACCCTTGACTGCTTCTGCCTCCAATAGATTTCCTAAGCACTAGTGTTTTAAGGAACAGCTTAAAAAGAGAATCCTAATGTGATTTCTTTATAATGGGTGTGTTCCTTATCTTATCCTAGTGTCTAAACTCTTCTCCATGGCTGGACCCCCAAATAATATTCCTTTACGTGCTAAGGGGTAACTAGAGAGTGGGATAGGTTTAATAACTACCCTAACCCTAACGCGTACCCTAACGCTAACCCCTACCCTAACCCTAACACGTACCCTAATCCTAACCCGTACCCTAAACCGAGCCCTAACCCTAACACTAACCCTAACCCTAACCCTAACCCGTACCCTACGCCGTACCCGAAGCCCTCCCCGAACCCGTACCCTAAGCCGTACCCTAAGCCTAACCCTAAGCCTAACCCTAACCCTAGGCTACCCTTGACTGCTTCTGCCTCCAATAGATTTCCTAAGCACTAGTGTTTT
The DNA here is from genome assembly GCF_965194825.1 of Balaenoptera physalus. Lineage (NCBI taxonomy): Eukaryota > Metazoa > Chordata > Mammalia > Artiodactyla > Balaenopteridae > Balaenoptera > Balaenoptera physalus. The sequence continues at coordinate 152,187 of NW_028126054.1, read as the reverse complement.
AAGGAACAGCTTAAAAAGAGAATCCTAATGTGATTTCTTTATAATGGGTGTGTTCCTTATATTATCTTAGTGTCTAAACAGTTCTCCATGGCTGGACCCCCAAATAATATTCCTTTACGTGCTAAGGAGTATCTAGAGAGTGGGATAGGTTTAATAACTACCCTAACCCTAACGCGTACCCTAACCCTAACCCCTACCCTAACCCTAACACGTACCCTAATCCTAACCCGTACCCTAAACCGAGCCCTAACCCTAACACTAACCCTAACCCTAACCCTAACCCATACCCTACGCCGTACCCGAAGCCCTCCACGAACCCGTACCCTAATCCGTACCCTAAGCCGTACCCTAAGCCTAACCCTAACCCTAGGCTACCCTTGACTGCTTCTGCCTCCAATAGATTTCCTAAGCACTAGTGTTTTAAGGAACAGCTTAAAAAGAGAATCCTAATGTGATTTCTTTATAATGCGTGTGTTCCTTATCTTATCCTAGTGTCTAAACTCTTCTCCATGGCTGGACCCCCAAATAATATTCCTTTACGTGCTAAGGGGTAACTAGAGAGTGGGATAGGTTTAATAACTACCCTAACCCTAACGCGTACCCTAACGCTAACCCCTACCCTAACCCTAACACGTACCCTAATCCTAACCCGTACCCTAAACCGAGCCCTAACCCTAACACTAACCCTAACCCTAACCCTAACCCGTACCCTACGCCGTACCCGAAGCCCTCCCCGAACCCGTACCCTAAGCCGTACCCTAAGCCTAACCCTAAGCCTAACCCTAACCCTAGGCTACCCTTGACTGCTTCTGCCTCCAATAGATTTCCTAAGCACTAGTGTTTTAAGGAACAGCTTAAAAAGAGAATCCTAATGTGATTTCTTTATAATGTGTGTGTTCCTTATATTATCTTAGTGTCTAAACACTTCTCCATGGCTGGACCCCCAAATAATATTCCTTTACGTGCTAAGGAGTATCTAGAGAGTGGGATAGGTTTAATAACTACCCTAACCCTAATGCGTACCCTAACCCTAACCACTACCCTAACCCTAACACGTACCCTAATCCTAACCCGTACCCTAAACCGAGCCCTAACCCTAACACTAACCCTAACCCTAACCCTAACCCATACCCTACGCCGTACCCGAAGCCCTCCACGAACCCGTACCCTAAGCCGTACCCTAAGCCTAACCCTAAGCCTAACCCTAACCCTAGGCTACCCTTGACTGCTTCTGCCTCCAATAGATTTCCTAAGCACTAGTGTTTTAAGGAACAGCTTAAAAAGAGAATCCTAATGTGATTTCTTTATAATGGGTGTGTTCCTTATCTAATCCTAGTGTCTAAACTCTTCTCCATGGCTGGACCCCCAAATAATATTCCTTTATGTGCTAAGGGGTATCTAGAGAGTGGGATAGGTTTAATCACTACCCTAACCCTAAAGCGTACCATAACCCTAACCCCTACCCTAACCCTAACACGTACCCTAATCCTAACCCGTACCCTAAACCGAGCCCTAACCCTAACACTAACCCTAACCCTAACCCTAACCCATACCCTACGCCGTACCCGAAGCCCTCCCCGAACCCGTACCCTAAGCCGTACCCTAAGCCTAACCCTAAGCCTAACCCTAACCCTAGGCTACCCTTGACTGCTTCTGCCTCCAATAGATTTCCTAAGCACTAGTGTTTTAAGGAACAGCTTAAAAAGAGAATCCTAATGTGATTTCTTTATAATGGGTGTTTTCCTTATCTAATCCTAGTGTCTAAACTCTTCTCCATGGCTGGACCCCCAAATAATATTCCTTTATGTGCTAAGGGGTATCTAGAGAGTGGGATAGGTTTAATCACTACCCTAACCCTAACGCGTACCATAACCCTAACCCCTACCCTAACCCTAACACGTACCCTAATCCTAACACGTACCCTAAACCGAGCCCTAACCCTAACACTAACCCTAACCCTAACCCTAACCCATACCCTACGCCGTACCCGAAGCCCTCCCCGAACCCGTACCCTAAGCCGTACCCTAAGCCTAACCCTAAGCCTAACCCTAACCCTAGGCTACCCTTGACTGCTTCTGCCTCCAATAGATTTCCTAAGCACTAGTGTTTTAAGGAACAGCTTAAAAAGAGAATCCTAATGTGATTTCTTTATAATGTGTGTGTTCCTTATCTTATCCTAGTGTCTAAACTCTTCTCCATGGCTGGACCCCCAAATAATATTACTTTACGTGCTAAGGGGTAACTAGAGAGTGGGATAGGTTTAATAACTACCCTAACCCTAACGCGTACCCTAACGCTAACCCCTACCCTAACCCTAACACGTACCCTAATCCTAACACGTACCCTAAACCGAGCCCTAACCCTAACACTAACCCTAACCCTAACCCTAACCCATACCCTACGCCGTACCCGAAGCCCTCCCCGAACCCGTACCCTAAGCCGTACCCTAAGCCTAACCCTAAGCCTAACCCTAACCCTAGGCTACCCTTGACTGCTTCTGCCTCCAATAGATTTCCTAAGCACTAGTGTTTTAAGGAACAGCTTAAAAAGAGAATCCTAATGTGATTTCTTTATAATGTGTGTGTTCCTTATATTATCTTAGTGTCTAAACACTTCTCCATGGCTGGACCCCCAAATAATATTCCTTTACGTGCTAAGGAGTATCTAGAGAGTGGGATAGGTTTAATAACTACCCTAACCCTAATGCGTACCCTAACCCTAACCACTACCCTAACCCTAACACGTACCCTAATCCTAACCCGTACCCTAAACCGAGCCCTAACCCTAACACTAACCCTAACCCTAACCCTAACCCATACCCTACGCCGTACCCGAAGCCCTCCACGAACCCGTTCCCTAAGCCGTACCCTAAGCCTAACCCTAAGCCTAACCCTAACCCTAGGCTACCCTCGACTGCTTCTGCCTCCAATAGATTTCCTAAGCACTAGTGTTTTAAGGAACAGCTTAAAAAGAGAATCCTAATGTGATTTCTTTATAATGGGTGTGTTCCTTATCTAATCCTAGTGTCTAAACTCTTCTCCATGGCTGGACCCCCAAATAATATTCCTTTATGTGCTAAGGGGTATCTAGAGAGTGGGATAGGTTTAATCACTACCCTAACCCTAAAGCGTACCATAACCCTAACCCCTACCCTAACCCTAACACGTACCCTAATCCTAACCCGTACCCTAAACCGAGCCCTAACCCTAACACTAACCCTAACCCTAACCCTAACCCATACCCTACGCCGTACCCGAAGCCCTCCCCGAACCCGTACCCTAAGCCGTACCCTAAGCCTAACCCTAAGCCTAACCCTAACCCTAGGCTACCCTTGACTGCTTCTGCCTCCAATAGATTTCCTAAGCACTAGTGTTTTAAGGAACAGCTTAAAAAGAGAATCCTAATGTGATTTCTTTATAATGGGTGTTTTCCTTATCTAATCCTAGTGTCTAAACTCTTCTCCATGGCTGGACACCCAAATAATATTCCTTTATGTGCTAAGGGGTATCTAGAGAGTGGGATAGGTTTAATCACTACCCTAACCCTAACGCGTACCATAACCCTAACCCCTACCCTAACCCTAACACGTACCCTAATCCTAACACGTACCCTAAACCGAGCCCTAACCCTAACACTAACCCTAACCCTAACCCTAACCCATACCCTACGCCGTACCCGAAGCCCTCCCCGAACCCGTACCCTAAGCCGTACCCTAAGCCTAACCCTAAGCCTAACCCTAACCCTAGGCTACCCTTGACTGCTTCTGCCTCCAATAGATTTCCTAAGCACTAGTGTTTTAAGGAACAGCTTAAAAAGAGAATCCTAATGTGATTTCTTTATAATGTGTGTGTTCCTTATCTTATCCTAGTGTCTAAACTCTTCTCCATGGCTGGACCCCCAAATAATATTCCTTTACGTGCTAAGGGGTAACTAGAGAGTGGGATAGGTTTAATAACTACCCTAACCCTAACGCGTACCCTAACGCTAACCCCTACCCTAACCCTAACACGTACCCTAATCCTAACCCGTACCCTAAACCGAGCCCTAACCCTAACACTAACCATAACACTAACCCTAACCCATACCCTACGCCGTACCCGAAGCCCTCCCCGAACCCGTACCCTAAGCCGTACCCTAAGCCTAACCCTAAGCCTAACCCTAACCCTAGGCTACCCTTGACTGCTTCTGCCTCCAATAGATTTCCTAAGCACTAGTGTTTTAAGGAACAGCTTAAAAAGAGAATCCTAATGTGATTTCTTTATATTGTGTGTGTTCCTCATCTTATCCTAATGTCTAAACTCTTCTCCATGGCTGGACCCCCAAATAATATTCCTTTACGTGCTAAGGGGTAACTAGAGAGTGGGATAGGTTTAATAACTACCCTAACCCTAACGCGTACCCTAACGCTAACCCCTACCCTAACACTAACACGTACCCTAATCCTAACCCGTACCCTAAACCGAGCCCTAACCCTAAAACTAACCCTAACCCTAACCCTAACCCATACCCTACGCCGTACCCGAAGCCCTCCCCGAACCCGTTCCCTAAGCCGTACCCTAAGCCTAACCCTAAGCCTAACCCTAACCCTAGGCTACCCTTGACTGTTCTGCCTCCAATAGATTTCCTAAGCACTAGTGTTTTAAGGAACAGCTTAAAAAGAGAATCCTAATGTGATTTCTTTATAATGGGTGTGTTCCTTATCTTATCCTAGTGTCTAAACTCTTCTCCATGGCTGGACCCCCAAATAATATTCCTTTACGTGCTAAGGGGTAACTAGAGAGTGGGATAGGTTTAATAACTACCCTAACCCTAACGCGTACCCTAACGCTAACCCCTACCCTAACCCTAACACGTACCCTAATCCTAACCCGTACCCTAAACCGAGCCCTAACCCTAACACTAACCCTAACCCTAACCCTAACCCGTACCCTACGCCGTACCCGAAGCCCTCCCCGAACCCGTACCCTAAGCCGTACCCTAAGCCTAACCCTAAGCCTAACCCTAACCCTAGGCTACCCTTGACTGCTTCTGCCTCCAATAGATTTCCTAAGCACTAGTGTTTTAAGGAACAGCTTAAAAAGAGAATCCTAATGTGATTTCTTTATAATGGGTGTGTTCCTTATATTATCTTAGTGTCTAAACAGTTCTCCATGGCTGGACCCCCAAATAATATTCCTTTACGTGCTAAGGAGTATCTAGAGAGTGGGATAGGTTTAATAACTACCCTAACCCTAACGCGTACCCTAACCCTAACCCCTACCCTAACCCTAACACGTACCCTAATCCTAACCCGTACCCTAAACCGAGCCCTAACCCTAACACTAACCCTAACCCTAACCCTAACCCATACCCTACGCCGTACCCGAAGCCCTCCACGAACCCGTACCCTAATCCGTACCCTAAGCCGTACCCTAAGCCTAACCCTAACCCTAGGCTACCCTTGACTGCTTCTGCCTCCAATAGATTTCCTAAGCACTAGTGTTTTAAGGAACAGCTTAAAAAGAGAATCCTAATGTGATTTCTTTATAATGCGTGTGTTCCTTATCTTATCCTAGTGTCTAAACTCTTCTCCATGGCTGGACCCCCAAATAATATTCCTTTACGTGCTAAGGGGTAACTAGAGAGTGGGATAGGTTTAATAACTACCCTAACCCTAACGCGTACCCTAACGCTAACCCCTACCCTAACCCTAACACGTACCCTAATCCTAACCCGTACCCTAAACCGACCCCTAACCCTAACACTAACCCTAACCCTAACCCTAACCCATACCCTACGCCGTACCCGAAGCCCTCCCCGAACCCGTACCCTAAGCCGTACCCTAAGCCTAACCCTAAGCCTAACCCTAACCCTAGGCTACCCTTGACTGCTTCTGCCTCCAATAGATTTCCTAAGCACTAGGGTTTTAAGGAACAGCTTAAAAAGAGAATCCTAATGTGATTTCTTTATATTGTGTGTGTTCCTCATCTTATCCTAGTGTCTAAACTCTTCTCCATGGCTGGACCCCCAAATAATATTCCTTTACGTGCTAAGGGGTAACTAGAGAGTGGGATAGGTTTAATAACTACCCTAACCCTAACGCGTACCCTAACGCTAACCCCTACCCTAACACTAACACGTACCCTAATCCTAACCCGTACCCTAAACCGAGCCCTAACCCTAAAACTAACCCTAACCCTAACCCTAACCCATACCCTACGCCGTACCCGAAGCCCTCCCCGAACCCGTTCCCTAAGCCGTACCCTAAGCCTAACCCTAAGCCTAACCCTAACCCTAGGCTACCCTTGACTGCTTCTGCCTCCAATAGATTTCCTAAGCACTAGTGTTTTAAGGAACAGCTTAAAAAGAGAATCCTAATGTGATTTCTTTATAATGGGTGTGTTCCTTATCTTATCCTAGTGTCTAAACTCTTCTCCATGGCTGGACCCCCAAATAATATTCCTTTACGTGCTAAGGGGTAACTAGAGAGTGGGATAGGTTTAATAACTACCCTAACCCTAACGCGTACCCTAACGCTAACCCCTACCCTAACCCTAACACGTACCCTAATCCTAACCCGTACCCTAAACCGAGCCCTAACCCTAACACTAACCCTAACCCTAACCCTAACCCGTACCCTACGCCGTACCCGAAGCCCTCCCCGAACCCGTACCCTAAGCCGTACCCTAAGCCTAACCCTAAGCCTAACCCTAACCCTAGGCTACCCTTGACTGCTTCTGCCTCCAATAGATTTCCTAAGCACTAGTGTTTTAAGGAACAGCTTAAAAAGAGAATCCTAATGTGATTTCTTTATAATGGTTGTGTTCCTTATATTATCTTAGTGTCTAAACAGTTCTCCATGGCTGGACCCCCAAATAATATTCCTTTACGTGCTAAGGAGTATCTAGAGAGTGGGATAGGTTTAATAACTACCCTAACCCTAACGCGTACCCTAACCCTAACCCCTACCCTAACCCTAACACGTACCCTAATCCTAACCCGTACCCTAAACCGAGCCCTAACCCTAACACTAACCCTAACCCTAACCCTAACCCATACCCTACGCCGTACCCGAAGCCCTCCACGAACCCGTACCCTAATCCGTACCCTAAGCCGTACCCTAAGCCTAACCCTAACCCTAGGCTACCCTTGACTGCTTCTGCCTCCAATAGATTTCCTAAGCACTAGTGTTTTAAGGAACAGCTTAAAAAGAGAATCCTAATGTGATTTCTTTATAATGCGTGTGTTCCTTATCTTATCCTAGTGTCTAAACTCTTCTCCATGGCTGGACCCCCAAATAATATTCCTTTACGTGCTAAGGGGTAACTAGAGAGTGGGATAGGTTTAATAACTACCCTAACCCTAACGCGTACCCTAACGCTAACCCCTACCCTAACCCTAACACGTACCCTAATCCTAACCCGTACCCTAAACCGACCCCTAACCCTAACACTAACCCTAACCCTAACCCTAACCCATACCCTACGCCGTACCCGAAGCCCTCCCCGAACCCGTACCCTAAGCCGTACCCTAAGCCTAACCCTAAGCCTAACCCTAACCCTAGGCTACCCTTGACTGCTTCTGCCTCCAATAGATTTCCTAAGCACTAGGGTTTTAAGGAACAGCTTAAAAAGAGAATCCTAATGTGATTTCTTTATATTGTGTGTGTTCCTCATCTTATCCTAGTGTCTAAACTCTTCTCCATGGCTGGACCCCCAAATAATATTCCTTTACGTGCTAAGGGGTAACTAGAGAGTGGGATAGGTTTAATAACTACCCTAACCCTAACGCGTACCCTAACGCTAACCCCTACCCTAACACTAACACGTACCCTAATCCTAACCCGTACCCTAAACCGAGCCCTAACCCTAAAACTAACCCTAACCCTAACCCTAACCCATACCCTACGCCGTACCCGAAGCCCTCCCCGAACCCGTTCCCTAAGCCGTACCCTAAGCCTAACCCTAAGCCTAACCCTAACCCTAGGCTACCCTTGACTGCTTCTGCCTCCAATAGATTTCCTAAGCACTAGTGTTTTAAGGAACAGCTTAAAAAGAGAATCCTAATGTGATTTCTTTATAATGGGTGTGTTCCTTATCTTATCCTAGTGTCTAAACTCTTCTCCATGGCTGGACCCCCAAATAATATTCCTTTACGTGCTAAGGGGTAACTAGAGAGTGGGATAGGTTTAATAACTACCCTAACCCTAACGCGTACCCTAACGCTAACCCCTACCCTAACCCTAACACGTACCCTAATCCTAACCCGTACCCTAAACCGAGCCCTAACCCTAACACTAACCCTAACCCTAACCCTAACCCGTACCCTACGCCGTACCCGAAGCCCTCCCCGAACCCGTACCCTAAGCCGTACCCTAAGCCTAACCCTAAGCCTAACCCTAACCCTAGGCTACCCTTGACTGCTTCTGCCTCCAATAGATTTCCTAAGCACTAGTGTTTTAAGGAACAGCTTAAAAAGAGAATCCTAATGTGATTTCTTTATAATGTGTGTGTTCCTTATATTATCTTAGTGTCTAAACACTTCTCCATGGCTGGACCCCCAAATAATATTCCTTTACGTGCTAAGGAGTATCTAGAGAGTGGGATAGGTTTAATAACTACCCTAACCCTAATGCGTACCCTAACCCTAACCACTACCCTAACCCTAACACGTACCCTAATCCTAACCCGTACCCTAAACCGAGCCCTAACCCTAACACTAACCCTAACCCTAACCCTAACCCATACCCTACGCCGTACCCGAAGCCCTCCACGAACCCGTACCCTAAGCCGTACCCTAAGCCTAACCCTAAGCCTAACCCTAACCCTAGGCTACCCTTGACTGCTTCTGCCTCCAATAGATTTCCTAAGCACTAGTGTTTTAAGGAACAGCTTAAAAAGAGAATCCTAATGTGATTTCTTTATAATGGGTGTGTTCCTTATCTAATCCTAGTGTCTAAACTCTTCTCCATGGCTGGACCCCCAAATAATATTCCTTTACGTGCTAAGGGGTAACTAGAGAGTGGGATAGGTTTAATAACTACCCTAACCCTAACGCGTACCCTAACGCTAACCCCTACCCTAACACTAACACGTACCCTAATCCTAACCCGTACCCTAAACCGAGCCCTAACCCTAAAACTAACCCTAACCCTAACCCTAACCCATACCCTACGCCGTACCCGAAGCCCTCCCCGAACCCGTTCCCTAAGCCGTACCCTAAGCCTAACCCTAAGCCTAACCCTAACCCTAGGCTACCCTTGACTGCTTCTGCCTCCAATAGATTTCCTAAGCACTAGTGTTTTAAGGAACAGCTTAAAAAGAGAATCCTAATGTGATTTCTTTATAATGGGTGTGTTCCTTATCTTATCCTAGTGTCTAAACTCTTCTCCATGGCTGGACCCCCAAATAATATTCCTTTACGTGCTAAGGGGTAACTAGAGAGTGGGATAGGTTTAATAACTACCCTAACCCTAACGCGTACCCTAACGCTAACCCCTACCCTAACCCTAACACGTACCCTAATCCTAACCCGTACCCTAAACCGAGCCCTAACCCTAACACTAACCCTAACCCTAACCCTAACCCGTACCCTACGCCGTACCCGAAGCCCTCCCCGAACCCGTACCCTAAGCCGTACCCTAAGCCTAACCCTAAGCCTAACCCTAACCCTAGGCTACCCTTGACTGCTTCTGCCTCCAATAGATTTCCTAAGCACTAGTGTTTTAAGGAACAGCTTAAAAAGAGAATCCTAATGTGATTTCTTTATAATGTGTGTGTTCCTTATATTATCTTAGTGTCTAAACACTTCTCCATGGCTGGACCCCCAAATAATATTCCTTTACGTGCTAAGGAGTATCTAGAGAGTGGGATAGGTTTAATAACTACCCTAACCCTAATGCGTACCCTAACCCTAACCACTACCCTAACCCTAACACGTACCCTAATCCTAACCCGTACCCTAAACCGAGCCCTAACCCTAACACTAACCCTAACCCTAACCCTAACCCATACCCTACGCCGTACCCGAAGCCCTCCACGAACCCGTACCCTAAGCCGTACCCTAAGCCTAACCCTAAGCCTAACCCTAACCCTAGGCTACCCTTGACTGCTTCTGCCTCCAATAGATTTCCTAAGCACTAGTGTTTTAAGGAACAGCTTAAAAAGAGAATCCTAATGTGATTTCTTTATAATGGGTGTGTTCCTTATCTAATCCTAGTGTCTAAACTCTTCTCCATGGCTGGACCCCCAAATAATATTCCTTTATGTGCTAAGGGGTATCTAGAGAGTGGGATAGGTTTAATCACTACCCTAACCCTAAAGCGTACCATAACCCTAACCCCTACCCTAACGCTAACACGTACCCTAATCCTAACCCGTACCCTAAACCGAGCCCTAACCCTAACACTAACCCTAACCCTAACCCTAACCCATACCCTACGCCGTACCCGAAGCCCTCCCCGAACCCGTACCCTAAGCCGTACCCTAAGCCTAACCCTAAGCCTAACCCTAACCCTAGGCTACCCTTGACTGCTTCTGCCTCCAATAGATTTCCTAAGCACTAGTGTTTTAAGGAACAGCTTAAAAAGAGAATCCTAATGTGATTTCTTTATAATGGGTGTTTTCCTTATCTAATCCTAGTGTCTAAACTCTTCTCCATGGCTGGAGATCCAAATAATATTCCTTTATGTGCTAAGGGGTATCTAGAGAGTGGGATAGGTTTAATCACTACCCTAACCCTAACGCGTACCATAACCCTAACCCCTACCCTAACCCTAACACGTACCCTAATCCTAACACGTACCCTAAACCGAGCCCTAACCCTAACACTAACCCTAACCCTAACCCTAACCCATACCCTACGCCGTACCCGAAGCCCTCCCCGAACCCGTACCCTAAGCCGTACCCTAAGCCTAACCCTAAGCCTAACCCTAACCCTAGGCTACCCTTAACTGCTTCTGCCTCCAATAGATTTCCTAAGCACTAGTGTTTTAAGGAACAGCTTAAAAAGAGAATCCTAATGTGATTTCTTTATAATGTGTGTGTTCCTTATCTTATCCTAGTGTCTAAACTCTTCTCCATGGCTGGACCCCCAAATAATATTCCTTTACGTGCTAAGGGGTAACTAGAGAGTGGGATAGGTTTAATAACTACCCTAACCCTAACGCGTACCCTAACGCTAACCCCTACCCTAACCCTAACACGTACCCTAATCCTAACACGTACCCTAAACCGAGCCCTAACCCTAACACTAACCCTAACCCTAACCCTAACCCATACCCTACGCCGTACCCGAAGCCCTCCCCGAACCCGTACCCTAAGCCGTACCCTAAGCCTAACCCTAAGCCTAACCCTAACCCTAGGCTACCCTTGACTGCTTCTGCCTCCAATAGATTTCCTAAGCACTAGTGTTTTAAGGAACAGCTTAAAAAGAGAATCGTAATGTGATTTCTTTATATTGTGTGTGTTCCTCATCTTATCCTAAAGTCTAAACTCTTCTCCATGGCTGGACCCCCAAATAATATTCCTTTACGTGCTAAGGGGTAACTAGAGAGTGGGATAGGTTTAATAACTACCCTAACCCTAACGCGTACCCTAACGCTAACCCCTACCCTAACACTAACACGTACCCTAATCCTAACCCGTACCCTAAACCGAGCCCTAACCCTAAAACTAACCCTAACCCTAACCCTAACCCATACCCTACGCCGTACCCGAAGCCCTCCCCGAACCCGTTCCCTAAGCCGTACCCTAAGCCTAACCCTAAGCCTAACCCTAACCCTAGGCTACCCTTGACTGCTTCTGCCTCCAATAGATTTCCTAAGCACTAGTGTTTTAAGGAACAGCTTAAAAAGAGAATCCTAATGTGATTTCTTTATAATGGGTGTGTTCCTTATCTTATCCTAGTGTCTAAACTCTTCTCCATGGCTGGACCCCCAAATAATATTCCTTTACGTGCTAAGGGGTAACTAGAGAGTGGGATAGGTTTAATAACTACCCTAACCCTAACGCGTACCCTAACGCTAACCCCTACCCTAACCCTAACACGTACCCTAATCCTAACCCGTACCCTAAACCGAGCCCTAACCCTAACACTAACCCTAACCCTAACCCTAACCCGTACCCTACGCCGTACCCGAAGCCCTCCCCGAACCCGTACCCTAAGCCGTACCCTAAGCCTAACCCTAAGCCTAACCCTAACCCTAGGCTACCCTTGACTGCTTCTGCCTCCAATAGATTTCCTAAGCACTAGTGTTTTAAGGAACAGCTTAAAAAGAGAATCCTAATGTGATTTCTTTATAATGTGTGTGTTCCTTATATTATCTTAGTGTCTAAACACTTCTCCATGGCTGGACCCCCAAATAATATTCCTTTACGTGCTAAGGAGTATCTAGAGAGTGGGATAGGTTTAATAACTACCCTAACCCTAACGCGTACCCTAACCCTAACCACTACCCTAACCCTAACACGTACCCTAATCCTAACCCGTACCCTAAACCGAGCCCTAACCCTAACACTAACCCTAACCCTAACCCTAACCCATACCCTACGCCGTACCCGAAGCCCTCCACGAACCCGTACCCTAAGCCGTACCCTAAGCCTAACCCTAAGCCTAACCCTAACCCTAGGCTACCCTTGACTGCTTCTGCCTCCAATAGATTTCCTAAGCACTAGTGTTTTAAGGAACAGCTTAAAAAGAGAATCCTAATGTGATTTCTTTATAATGGGTGTGTTCCTTATCTAATCCTAGTGTCTAAACTCTTCTCCATGGCTGGACCCCCAAATAATATTCCTTTATGTGCTAAGGGGTATCTAGAGAGTGGGATAGGTTTAATCACTACCCTAACCCTAAAGCGTACCATAACCCTAACCCCTACCCTAACCCTAACACGTACCCTAATCCTAACCCGTACCCTAAACCGAGCCCTAACCCTAACACTAACCCTAACCCTAACCCTAACCCATACCCTACGCCGTACCCGAAGCCCTCCCCGAACCCGTACCCTAAGCCGTACCCTAAGCCTAACCCTAAGCCTAACCCTAACCCTAGGCTACCCTTGACTGCTTCTGCCTCCAATAGATTTCCTAAGCACTAGTGTTTTAAGGAACAGCTTAAAAAGAGAATCCTAATGTGATTTCTTTATATTGTGTGTGTTCCTCATCTTATCCTAGTGTCTAAACTCTTCTCCATGGCTGGACCCCCAAATAATATTCCTTTACGTGCAAAGGGGTAACTAGAGAGTGGGATAGGTTTAATAACTACCCTAACCCTAACGCGTACCCTAAAGCTAACCCCTACCCTAACACTAACACGTACCCTAATCCTAACCCGTACCCTAAACCGAGCCCTAACCCTAACACTAACCCTAACCCTAACCCTAACCCATACCCTACGCCGTACCCGAAGCCCTCCCCGAACCCGTACCCTAAGCCGTACCCTAAGCCTAACCCTAACCCTAGGCTACCCTTGACTGCTTCTGCCTCCAAGAGATTTCCTAAGCACTAGTGTTTTAAGGAACAGCTTAAAAAGAGAATCCTAATGTGATTTCTTTATAATGGGTGTGTTCCTTATCTTATCCAAGTGTCTAAACTATTCTCCATGGCTGGACCCCCAAATAATATTCCTTTACGTGCTAAGGGGTAACTAGAGAGTGGGATAGGTTTAATAACTACCCTAACCGTAACGCGTACCCTAACGCTAACCCCTACCCTAACCCTAACACGTACCCTAATCCTAACCCGTCCCCTAAACAGAGCCCTAACCCTAACATTAACCCTAACCCTATCCCTAACCCTAACCCTCACCCATACCCTACGCCGTACCCGAAGCCCTCCCCGAAACCGTACCCTAAGCCGTACCCTAAGCCTAACCCTAAGCCTAACCCTAACCCTAGGCTACCCTTGACTGCTTCTGCCTCCAATAGATTTCCTAAGCACTAGTGTTTTCAGGAACAGCTTAAAAAGAGAATCCTAATGTGATTTCTTTATAATGGGTGTGTTCCTTATCTTATCCTAGTGTCTAAACTCTTCTCCATGGCTGGACCCCCAAATAATATTCCTTTACGTGCTAAGGGGTAACTAGAGAGTGGGATAGGTTTAATAACTACCCTAACCCTAACGCGTACCCTAACGCTAACCCCTACCCTAACCCTAACACGTACCCTAATCCTAACCCGTACCCTAAACCGAGCCCTAACCCTAACACTAACCCTAACCCTAACCCTAACCCATACCCTACGCCGTACCCGAAGCCCTCCCTGAACCCGTACCCTAAGCCGTACCCTAAGCCTAACCCTAAGCCTAACCCTAACCCTAGGCTACCCTTGACTGCTTCTGCCTCCAATAGATTTCCTAAGCAATAGTGTTTTAAGGAACAGCTTAAAAAGAGAATCCTAATGTGATTTCTTTATAATGTGTGTGTTCCTTATATTATCTTAGTGTCTAAACTCTTCTCCATGGCTGGACCCCCAAATAATATTCCTTTACGTGCTAAGGGGTATCTAGAGAGTGGGATAGGTTTAATAACTACCCTAACCCTAACGTGTACCCTAACCCTAACCCCTACCCTAACCCTAACACGTACCCTAATCCTAACCCGTACCCTAAACCGAGCCCTAACCCTAACACTAACCGTAACCCTAACCCTAACCCATACCCTACGCCGTACCCGAATCCCTCCCCTAACCCGTACCCTAAGCCGTACCCTAAGCCTAACCCTAAGCCAAACCCTAACCCCAGGCTACCCTTGAATGCTTCTGCCTCCAATAGATTTCCTAAGCACTAGTGTTTTAAGGAACAGCTTAAAAAGAGAATCCTAATGTGATTTCTTTATAATGGGTGTGTTCCTTATCTTATCCTAGTGTCTAAACTCTTCTCCATGGATGGACACCCAAATAATATTCCTTTACGTGCTAAGGGGTAACTAGAGAGTGGGATAGGTTTAATAACTACCCTAACCCTAACGCGTACCCTAACGCTAACCCCTACCCTAACCCTAACACGTACCCTAATCCTAACCCGTACACTAAACCGAGCCCTAACCCTAACACTAACCCTAACCCTAACCCTAACCCATACCCTACGCCGTACCCGAAGCCCTCCCCGAACCCGTACCCTAAGCCGTACCCTAAGCCTAACCCTAAGCCTAACCCTAACCCTAGGCTACCCTTGACTGCTTCTGCCTCCAATAGATTTCCTAAGCACTAGTGTTTTAAGGAACAGCTTAAAAAGAGAATCCTAATGTGATTTATTTATATTGTGTGTGTTCCTCATCTTATCCTAGTGTCTAAACTCTTCTCCATGGCTGGACCCCCAAATAATATTCCTTTACGTGCTAAGGGGTAACTAGAGAGTGGGATAGGTTTAATAACTACCCTAACCCTAACGCGTACACTAACGCTAACCCCTACCCTAACACTAACACGTACCCTAATCCTAACCCGTACCCTAAACCGAGCCCTAACCCTAACACTAACCCTAACCCTAACCCTAGTCCATACCCTACGCCGTACCCGAAGCCCTCCTCGAACCCGTACCCTAAGCCGTACCCTAAGCCTAACCCTAAGCCTAACCCTAACCCTAGGCTACCCTTGACTGCTTCTGCCTCCAATAGATTTCCTAAGCACTAGTGTTTTAAGGAAAAGCTTAAAAAGAGAATCCTAATGTGATTTCTTTATAATGTGTGTGTTCCTTATATTATCTTAGTGTCTAAACTCTTCTCCATGGCTGGACCCCCAAATAATAATCCTTTACGTGCTAAGGGGTATCTAGAGAGTGGGATAGGTTTAATAACTACCCTAACCCTAACGCGTACCCTAACCCTAACCCCTACCCTAACCCTAACACATACCCTAATCCTAACCCGTACCCTAAACCGAGCCCTAACCCTAACACTAACCGTAACCCTAACCCTAACCCATACCCTACGCCGTAACCGAAGCCCTCCCCGAAGCCGTACCCTAAGCCGTACCCTAAGCCTAACCCTAAGCCTAACCCTAAGCCTAGGCTACCCTTGACTGCTTCTGCCTCCGATAGATTTCCTAAGCATTAGTGTTTTAAGGAACAGCTTAAAAAGAGAATCCTAATGTGATTTCTTTATAATGGGTGTGTTCCTTATCTTATCCTAGTGTCTAAACTCTTCTCCATGGCTGGACCCCCAAATAATATTCCTTTACGTGCAAAGGGGTACCTAGAGAGTGGGATAGGTTTAATAACTACCCTAACCCTAACGCGTACCCTAATGCTAACCCCTACCCTAACCCTAACACGTACCCTAATCCTAACCCGTACACTAAACCGAGCCCTAACCCTAACACTAACCCTAACCCTAACCCTAACCCATACCCTACGCCGTACCCGATGCCCTCACCGAGCCCGTACCCTACGCCGTACCCTAAGCCTAACCCTAAGCCTAACCCTAACCCTAGGCTACCCTTGACTGCTTCTGCCTCCAATAGATTTCCTAAGCACTAGTGTTTTAAGGAACAGCTTAAAAAGAGAATCCTAATGTGATTTCTTTATAATGTGTGTGTTCCTTATATTATCTTAGTGTCTAAACTCTTCTCCATGGCTGGACCCCCAAATAATATTCCTTTACGTGCTAAGGGGTATCTAGAGAGTGGGATAGGTTTAATAACTACCCTAACCCTAACGCGTACCCTAACCCTAACCCCTACCCTAACCCTAACACGTACCCTAATCCTAACCCGTACCGTAAACCGAGCCCTAACCCTAACACTAACCCTAACCCTAACCCATACCCTACGCCGTACCCGAAACCCTCCCCGAACCCGTACCCTAAGCCGTACCCTAAGCCTAAACCTAAGCCTAACCCTAACCCTAGGCTACCCTTGACTGCTTCTGCCTCCAATATATTTCCTAAGCACTAGTGTTTTAAGGAACAGCTTAAAAAGAGAATCCTAATGTGATTTCTTTATAATGGGTGTGTTCCTTATCTTATCCTAGTGTCTAAACTCTTCTCCATGGCTGGACCCCCAAATAATATTCCTTTACGTGCTAAGGGGTAACTAGAGAGTGGGATAGGTTTAATAACTACCCTAACCGTAACGCGTACCCTAACGCTAACCCCTACCCTAACCCTAACACGTACCCTAATCCTAACCCGTACCCTAAACAGAGCCCTAAACCTAACATTAACCCTAACCCTAACCCTAACCCTAACCCTAACCCTAACCCATACCTTACGCCGTACCCGAAGCCCTCCCCGAAACCGTACCCTAAGCCGTACCCTAAGCCTAACCCTAACCCTAGGCTACCCTTGACTGCTTATGCCTCCAATAGATTTCCTAAGCACTAGTGTTTTAAGGAACAGCTTAGAAAGTGAATCCTAATGTAATTTCTTTATAATGGGTGTGTTCCTTATCTAATCCTAGTGTCTAAACTCTTCTCAATGGCTGGACCCCCAAATTATATTCCTTTATGTGCTAAGGGGTATCTAGAGAGTGGGATAGGTTTAATCACTACCCTAACCCTAACGCGTACCATAACCCTAACCCCTACCCTAACCCTAACACGTACACTAATCCTAACACGTACCCTAAACCGAGCCCTAACCCTAACACTAACCCTAACCCTAACCCTAACCCATACCCTACGCCGTACCCGAAGCCCTCCCCGAACCCGTACCCTAAGCCGTACCCTAAGCCTAACCCTAAGCCTAACCCTAACCCTAGGCTACCCTTGACTGCTTCTGCCTCCAATAGATTTCCTAAGCACTAGTGTTTTAAGGAACAGCTTAAAAAGAGAATCCTAATGTGATTTCTTTATATTGTGTGTGTTCCTCATCTTATCCTAGTGTCTAAACTCTTCTCCATGGCTGGACCCCCAAATAATATTCCTTTACGTGCTAAGGGGTAACTAGAGAGTGGGATAGGTTTAATAACTACCCTAACCCTAACGCGTACCCTAACGCTAACCCCTACCCTAACACTAACACGTACCCTAATCCTAACCCGTACCCTAAACCGAGCCCTAACCCTAAAACTAACCCTAACCCTAACCCTAACCCATACCCTACGCTGTACCCGAAGCCCTCCCCGAACCCGTTCCCTAAGCCGTACCCTAAGCCTAACCCTAAGCCTAACCCTAACCCTAGGCTACCCTTGAATGCTTCTGCCTCCAATAGATTTCCTAAGCACTAGTGTTTTAAGGAACAGCTTAAAAAGAGAATCCTAATGTGATTTCTTTATAATGGGTGTGTTCCTTATCTTATCCTAGTGTCTAAACTCTTCTCCATGGCTGGACCCCCAAATAATATTCCTTTACGTGCTAAGGGGTAACTAGAGAGTGGGATAGGTTTAATAACTACCCTAACCCTAACGCGTACCCTAACGCTAACCCCTACCCTAACCCTAACACGTACCCTAATCCTAACCCGTACCCTAAACCGAGCCCTAACCCTAACACTAACCCTAACCCTAACCCTAACCCATACCCTACGCCGTACCCGAAGCCCTCCCTGAACCCGTACCCTAAGCCGTACCCTAAGCCTAACCCTAAGCCTAACCCTAACCCTAGGCTACCCTTGACTGCTTCTGCCTCCAATAGATTTCCTAAGCAATAGTGTTTTAAGGAACAGCTTAAAAAGAGAATCCTAATGTGATTTCTTTATAATGTGTGTGTTCCTTATATTATCTTAGTGTCTAAACTCTTCTCCATGGCTGGACCCCCAAATAATATTCCTTTACGTGCTAAGGGGTATCTAGAGAGTGGGATAGGTTTAATAACTACCCTAACCCTAACGTGTACCCTAACCCTAACCCCTACCCTAACCCTAACACGTACCCTAATCCTAACCCGTACCCTAAACCGAGCCCTAACCCTAACACTAACCGTAACCCTAACCCTAACCCATACCCTACGCCGTACCCGAAGCCCTCCCAGAACCCGTACCCTAAGCCGTACCCTAAGCCTAACCCTAAGCCTAACCCTAACCCTAGGCTACCCTTGACTGCTTCTGCCTCCAATAGATTTCCTAAGCACTAGTGTTTTAAGGAACAGCTTAAAAAGAGAATCCTAATGTGATTTCTTTATAATGGGTGTGTTCCTTATCTTATCCTAGTGTCTAAACTCTTCTCCATGGCTGGACCCCCAAATAATATTCCTTTACGTGCTAAGGGGTAACTAGAGAGTGGGATAGGTTTAATAACTACCCTAACCCTAACCCTAACCCTAACCCTAACCCCTACCCTAACCCTAACACGTACCCTAATCCTAACCCGTACCCTAAACCGAGCCCTAACCCTAACACTAACCCTAACCCTAACCCTAACCCGTACCCTACGCCGTACCCGAAGCCCTCCCCGAACCCGTACCCTAAGCCGTACCCTAAGCCTAACCCTAAGCCTAACCCTAACCCTAGGCTACCCTTGACTGCTTCTGCCTCCAATAGATTTCCTAAGCACTAGTGTTTTAAGGAACAGCTTAAAAAGAGAATCCTAATGTGATTTCTTTATAATGTGTGTGTTCCTTATATTATCTTAGTGTCTAAACACTTCTCCATGGCTGGACCCCCAAATAATATTCCTTTACGTGCTAAGGAGTATCTAGAGAGTGGGATAGGTTTAATAACTACCCTAACCCTAACGCGTACCCTAACCCTAACCACTACCCTAACCCTAACACGTACCCTAATCCTAACCCGTACCCTAAACCGAGCCCTAACCCTAACACTAACCCTAACCCTAACCCTAACCCATACCCTACGCCGTACCCGAAGCCCTCCACGAACCCGTACCCTAAGCCGTACCCTAAGCCTAACCCTAAGCCTAACCCTAACCCTAGGCTACCCTTGACTGCTTCTGCCTCCAATAGATTTCCTAAGCACTAGTGTTTTAAGGAACAGCTTAAAAAGAGAATCCTAATGTGATTTCTTTATAATGGGTGTGTTCCTTATCTAATCCTAGTGTCTAAACTCTTCTCCATGGCTGGACCCCCAAATAATATTCCTTTATGTGCTAAGGGGTATCTAGAGAGTGGGATAGGTTTAATCACTACCCTAACCCTAAAGCGTACCATAACCCTAACCCCTACCCTAACCCTAACACGTACCCTAATCCTAACCCGTACCCTAAACCGAGCCCTAACCCTAACACTAACCCTAACCCTAACCCTAACCCATACTCTACGCCGTACCCGAAGCCCTCCCCGAACCCGTACCCTAAGCCGTACCCTAAGCCTAACCCTAAGCCTAACCCTAACCCTAGGCTACCCTTGACTGCTTCTGCCTCCAATAGATTTCCTAAGCACTAGTGTTTTAAGGAACAGCTTAAAAAGAGAATCCTAATGTGATTTCTTTATATTGTGTGTGTTCCTCATCTTATCCTAGTGTCTAAACTCTTCTCCATGGCTGGACCCCCAAATAATATTCCTTTACGTGCAAAGGGGTAACTAGAGAGTGGGATAGGTTTAATAACTACCCTAACCCTAACGCATACCCTAAAGCTAACCCCTACCCTAACACTAACACGTACCCTAATCCTAACCCGTACCCTAAACCGAGCCCTAACCCTAACACTAACCGTAACCCTAACCCTAACCCATACCCTACGCCGTACCCGAAGCCCTCCCCGAACCCGTACCCTAAGCCGTACCCTAAGCCTAACCCTAAGCCTAACCCTAACCCTAGGCTACCCTTGACTGCTTCTGCCTCCAATAGATTTCCTAAGCATTAGTGTTTTAAGGAACAGCTTAAAAAGAGAATCCTAATGTGATTTCTTTATAATGGGTGTGTTCCTTATCTTATCCTAGTGTCTAAACTCTTCTCCATGGCTGGACCCCCAAATAATATTCCTTTACGTGCTAAGGGGTAACTAGAGAGTGGGATAGGTTTAATAACTACCCTAACCCTAACGCGTACCCTAACGCTAACCCCTACCCTAACCCTAACACGTACCCTAATCCTAACCCGTACACTAAACCGAGCCCTAACCCTAACACTAACCCTAACCCTAACCCTAACCCATACCCTACGCCGTACCCGATGCCCTCACCGAACCCGTACCCTACGCCGTACCCTAAGCCTAACCCTAAGCCTAACCCTAACCCTAGGCTACCCTTGACTGCTTCTGCCTCCAATAGATTTCCTAAGCACTACTGTTTTAAGGAACAGCTTAAAAAGAGAATCCTAATGTGATTTCTTTATAATGTGTGTGTTCCTTATATTATCTTAGTGTCTAAAGTCTTCTCCATGGCTGGACCCCCAAATAATATTCCTTTACGTGCTAAGGGGTATCTAGAGAGTGGGATAGGTTTAATAACTACCCTAACCCTAACGCGTACCCTAACCCTAACCCCTACCCTAACCCTAACACGTACCCTAATCCTAACCCGTACCGTAAACCGAGCCCTAACCCTAACCCATACCCTACGCCGTACCCGAAACCCTCCCCGAACCCGTACCCTAAGCCGTACCCTAAGCCTAACCCTAAGCCTAACCCTAACCCTAGGCTACCCTTGACTGCTTCTGCCTCCAATATATTTCCTAAGCACTAGTGTTTTAAGGAACAGCTTAAAAAGAGAATCCTAATGTGATTTCTTTATAATGGGTGTGTTCCTTATCTTATCCTAGTGTCTAAACTCTTCTCCATGGCTGGACCCCCAAATAATATTCCTTTACGTGCTAAGGGGTAACTAGAGAGTGGGATAGGTTTAATAACTACCCTAACCGTAACGCGTACCCTAACGCTAACCCCTACCCTAACCCTAACACGTACCCTAATCCTAACCCGTCCCCTAAACAGAGCCCTAACCCTAACATTAACCCTAACCCTAACCCTAACCCTAACCCTCACCCATACCCTACGCCGTACCCGAAGCCCTCCCTGAACCCGTACCCTAAGCCGTACCCTAAGCCTAACCCTAAGCCTAACCCTAACCCTAGGCTACCCTTGACTGCTTCTGCCTCCAATAGATTTCCTAAGCAATAGTGTTTTAAGGAACAGCTTAAAAAGAGAATCCTAATGTGATTTCTTTATAATGTGTGTGTTCCTTATATTATCTTAGTGTCTAAACTCTTCTCCATGGCTGGACCCCCAAATAATATTCCTTTACGTGCTAAGGGGTATCTAGAGAGTGGGATAGGTTTAATAACTACCCTAACCCTAACGCGTACCCTAACGCTAACCCCTACCCTAACACTAACACGTACCCTAATCCTAACCCGTACCCTAAACCGAGCCCTAACCCTAACACTAACCCTAACCCTAACCCTAACCCATACCCTACGCCGTACCCGAAGCCCTCCCCGAACCCGTACCCTAAGCCGTACCCTAAGCCTAACCCTAAGCCTAACCCTAACCCTAGACTACCCTTGACTGCTTCTGCCTCCAATAGATTTCCTAAGCACTAGTGTTTTAAGGAACAGCTTAAAAAGAGAATCCTAATGTGATTTCTTTATAATGGGTGTGTTCCTGATCTTATCCTAGTGTCTAAACTCTTCTCCATGGCTGGACCCCCAAATAATATTCCTTTACGTGCTAAGGGGTAACTAGAGAGTGGGATAGGTTTAATAACTACCCTAACCCTAACGTGTACCCTAACGCTAACCCCTACCCTAACCCTAACACGTACCCTAATCCTAACCCGTACCCTAAACCGAGCCCTAACCCTAACACTAACCCTAACCCTAACCCTAACCCGTACCCTACGCCGTACCCGAAGCCCTCCCCGAACCCGTACCCTAAGCCGTACCCTAAGCCTAACCCTAAGCCTAACCCTAACCCTAGGCTACCCTTGACTGCTTCTGCCTCCAATAGATTTCCTAAGCACTAGTGTTTTAAGGAACAGCTTAAAAAGAGAATCCTAATGTGATTTCTTTATAATGTGTGTGTTCCTTATATTATCTTAGTGTCTAAACACTTCTCCATGGCTGGACCCCCAAATAATATTCCTTTACGTGCTAAGGAGTATCTAGAGAGTGGGATAGGTTTAATAACTACCCTAACCCTAACGCGTACCCTAACCCTAACCCCTACCCTAACCCTAACACGTACCCTAATCCTAACCCGTACCGTAAACCGAGCCCTAACCCTAACACTAACCCTAACCCTAACCCTAACCCATACCCTACGCCGTACCCGAAGCCCTCCACGAACCCGTACCCTAAGCCGTACCCTAAGCCTAACCCTAAGCCTAAACCTAACCCTAGGCTACCCTTGACTGCTTCTGCCTCCAATAGATTTCCTAAGCACTAGTGTTTTAAGGAACAGCTTAAAAAGAGAATCCTAATGTGATTTCTTTATAATGTGTGTGTTCCTTATCTTATCCTAGTGTCTAAACTCTTCTCCATGGCTGGACCCCCAAATAATATTCCTTTACGTGCTAAGGGGTAACTAGAGTGTGGGATAGGTTTAATAACTACCCTAACCCTAACGCGTACCCTAACGCTAACCCCTACCCTAACACTAACACGTACCCTAATCCTAACCCGTACCCTAAACCGAGCCCTAACCCTAACACTAACCCTAAACCTAACCCTAACCCATACCCTACGCCGTACCCGAAGCCCTCCCCGAACCCGTACCCTAAGCCGTACCCTAAGCCTAACCCTAAGCCTAACCCTAACCCTAGGCTACCCTTGACTGCTTCTGCCTCCAATAGATTTCCTAAGCACTAGTGTTTTAAGGAACAGCTTAAAAAGAGAATCCTAATGTGATTTCTTTATAATGGGTGTGTTCCTTATATTATCTTAGTGTCTAAACACTTCTCCATGGCTGCACCCCCAAATAATATTCCTTTACGTGCTAAGGAGTATCTAGAGAGTGGGATAGGTTTAATAACTACCCTAACCCTAACGCGTACCCTAACCCTAACCCCTACCCTAACCCTAACACGTACCCTAATCCTAACCCGTACCCTAAACCGAGCCCTAACCCTAAAACTAACCCTAACCCTAACCCTAACCCATACCCTACGCCGTACCCGAAGCCCTCCCCGAACCCGTTCCCTAAGCCGTACCCTAAGCCTAACCCTAAGCCTAACCCTAACCCTAGGCTACCCTTGACTGCTTCTGCCTCCAATAGATTTCCTAAGCACTAGTGTTTTAAGGAACAGCTTAAAAAGAGAATCCTAATGTGATTTCTTTATAATGGGTGTGTTCCTTATCTTATCCTAGTGTCTAAACTCTTCTCCATGGCTGGACCCCCAAATAATATTCCTTTACGTGCTAAGGGGTAACTAGAGAGTGGGATAGGTTTAATAACTACCCTAACCCTTACGCGTACCCTAACGCTAACCCCTACCCTAACCCTAACACGTACCCTAATCCTAACCCGTACCCTAAACCGAGCCCTAACCCTAACACTAACCCTAACCCTAACCCTAACCCGTACCCTACGCCGTACCCGAAGCCCTCCCCGAACCCGTACCCTAAGCCGTACCCTAAGCCTAACCCTAACCCTAGGCTACCCTTGACTGCTTCTGCCTCCAATAGATTTCCTAAACACTAGTGTTTTAAGGAACAGCTTAAAAAGAGAATCCTAATGTGATTTCTTTATAATGGGTGTGTTCCTTATATTATCTTAGTGTCTAAACAGTTCTCCATGGCTGGACCCCCAAATAATATTCCTTTACGTGCTAAGGAGTATCTAGAGAGTGGGATAGGTTTAATAACTACCCTAACCCTAACGCGTACCCTAACCCTAACCCCTACCCTAACCCTAACACGTACCCTAATCCTAACCCGTACCCTAAACCGAGCCCTAACCCTAACACTAACCCTAACCCTAACCCTAACCCATACCCTACGCCGTACCCGAAGCCCTCCCCGAACCCGTACCCTAAGCCGTACCCTAAGCCTAACCCTAAGCCTAACCCTAACCCTAGGCTACCCTTGACTGCTTCTGCCTCCAATAGATTTCCTAAGCACTAGTGTTTTAAGGAACAGCTTAAAAAGAGAATCCTAATGTGATTTCTTTATAATGTGTGTGTTCCTTATCTTATCCTAGTGTCTAAACTCTTCTCCATGGCTGGACACCCAAATAATATTCCTTTACGTGCTAAGGGGTAACTAGAGAGTGGGATAGGTTTAATAACTACCCTAACCCTAACGCGTACCCTAACGCTAACCCCTACCCTAACCCTAACACGTACCCTAATCCTAACCCGTACCCTAAACCGAGCCCTAACCCTAACACTAACCCTAACCCTAACCGTAACCCATACCCTACGCCGTACCCGAAGCCCTCCCCGAACCCGTACCCTAAGCCGTACCCTAAGCCTAACCCTAAGCCTAACCCTAACCCTAGGCTACCCTTGACTGCTTCTGCCTCCAATAGATTTCCTAAGCACTAGTGTTTTAAGGAACAGCTTAAAAAGAGAATCCTAATGTGATTTCTTTATAATGGGTGTTTTCCTTATCTAATCCTAGTGTCTAAACTCTTCTCCATGGCTGGACCCCCAAATAATATTCCTTTATGTGCTAAGGGGTATCTAGAGAGTGGGATAGGTTTAATCACTACCCTAACCCTAACGCGTACCATAACCCTAACCCCTACCCTAACCCTAACACGTACCCTAATCCTAACACGTACCCTAAACCGAGCCCTAACCCTAACACTAACCCTAACCCTAACCCTAACCCATACCCTACGCCGTACCCGAAGCCCTCCCCGAACCCGTACCCTAAGCCGTACCCTAAGCCTAACCCTAAGCCTAACCCTAACCCTAGGCTACCCTTGACTGCTTCTGCCTCCAATAGATTTCCTAAGCACTAGTGTTTTAAGGAACAGCTTAAAAAGAGAATCCTAATGTGATTTCTTTATAATGTGTGTGTTCCTTATCTTATCCTAGTGTCTAAACTCTTCTCCATGGCTGGACCCCCAAATAATATTCCTTTACGTGCTAAGGGGTAACTAGAGAGTGGGATATGTTTAATAACTACCCTAACCCTAACGCGTACCCTAACGCTAACCCCTACCCTAACCCTAACACGTACCCTAATCCTAACCCGTACCCTAAACCGAGCCCTAACCCTAACACTAACCCTAACCCTAACCCTAACCCATACCCTACGCCGTACCCGAAGCCCTCCCCGAACCCGTACCCTAAGCCGTACCCTAAGCCTAACCCTAAGCCTAACCCTAACCCTAGGCTACCCTTGACTGCTTCTGCCTCCAATAGATTTCCTAAGCACTAGTGTTTTAAGGAACAGCTTAAAAAGAGAATCCTAATGTGATTTCTTTATATTGTGTGTGTTCCTCATCTTATCCTAGTGTCTAAACTCTTCTCCATGGCTGGACCCCCAAATAATATTCCTTTACGTGCTAAGGGGTAACTAGAGAGTGGGATAGGTTTAATAACTACCCTAACCCTAACGCGTACCCTAACGCTAACCCCTACCCTAACACTAACACGTACCCTAATCCTAACCCGTACCCTAAACCGAGCCCTAACCCTAAAACTAACCCTAACCCTAACCCTAACCCATACCCTACGCCGTACCCGAAACCCTCCCCGAACCCGTTCCCTAAGCCGTACCCTAAGCCTAACCCTAAGCCTAACCCTAACCCTAGGCTACCCTTGACTGCTTCTGCCTCCAATAGATTTCCTAAGCACTAGTGTTTTAAGGAACAGCTTAAAAAGAGAATCCTAATGTGATTTCTTTATAATGGGTGTGTTCCTTATCTTATCCTAGTGTCTAAACTCTTCTCCATGGCTGGACCCCCAAATAATATTCCTTTACGTGCTAAGGGGTAACTAGAGAGTGGGATAGGTTTAATAACTACCCTAACCCTAACGCGTACCCTAACGCTAACCCCTACCCTAACCCTAACACGTACCCTAATCCTAACCCGTACCCTAAACCGAGCCCTAACCCTAACACTAACCCTAACCCTAACCCTAACCCATACCCTACGCCGTACCCGAAGCCCTCCCCGAACCCGTACCCTAAGCCGTACCCTAAGCCTAACCCTAAGCCTAACCCTAACCCTACGCTACCCTTGACTGCTTCTGCCTCCAATAGATTTCCTAAGCACTAGTGTTTTAAGGAACAGCTTAAAAAGAGAATCCTAATGTGATTTCTTTATATTGTGTGTGTTCCTCATCTTATCCTAGTGTCTAAACTCTTCTCCATGGCTGGACCCCCAAATAATATTCCTTTACGTGCTAAGGGGTAACTAGAGAGTGGGATAGGTTTAATAACTACCCTAACCCTAACGCGTACCCTAACCCTAACCCCTACCCTAACCCTAACACGTACCCTAATCCTAACCCGTACCCTAAACCGAGCCCTAACCCTAAAACTAACCCTAACCCTAACCCTAACCCATACCCTACGCCGTACCCGAAGCCCTCCCCGAACCCGTTCCCTAAGCCGTACCCTAAGCCTAACCCTAAGCCTAACCCTAACCCTAGGCTACCCTTGACTGTTCTGCCTCCAATAGATTTCCTAAGCACTAGTGTTTTAAGGAACAGCTTAAAAAGAGAATCCTAATGTGATTTCTTTATAATGGGTGTGTTCCTTATCTTATCCTAGTGTCTAAACTCTTCTCCATGGCTGGACCCCCAAATAATATTCCTTTACGTGCTAAGGGGTAACTAGAGAGTGGGATAGGTTTAATAACTACCCTAACCCTAACGCGTACCCTAACGCTAACCCCTACCCTAACCCTAACACGTACCCTAATCCTAACCCGTACCCTAAACCGAGCCCTAACCCTAACACTAACCCTAACCCTCACCCTAACCCGTACCCTACGCCGTACCCGAAGCCCTCCCCGAACCCGTACCCTAAGCCGTACCCTAAGCCTAACCCTAAGCCTAACCCTAACCCTAGGCTACCCTTGACTGCTTCTGCCTCCAATAGATTTCCTAAGCACTAGTGTTTTAAGGAACAGCTTAAAAAGAGAATCCTAATGTGATTTCTTTATAATGGGTGTGTTCCTTATATTATCTTAGTGTCTAAACAGTTCTCCATGGCTGGACCCCCAAATAATATTCCTTTACGTGCTAAGGAGTATCTAGAGAGTGGGATAGGTTTAATAACTACCCTAACCCTAACGCGTACCCTAACCCTAACCCCTACCCTAACCCTAACACGTACCCTAATCCTAACCCGTACCCTAAACCGAGCCCTAACCCTAACACTAACCCTAACCCTAACCCTAACCCATACCCTACGCCGTACCCGAAGCCCTCCACGAACCCGTACCCTAAGCCGTACCCTAAGCCGTACCCTAAGCCTAACCCTAACCCTAGGCTACCCTTGACTGCTTCTGCCTCCAATAGATTTCCTAAGCACTAGTGTTTTAAGGAACAGCTTAAAAAGAGAATCCTAATGTGATTTCTTTATAATGTGTGTGTTCCTTATCTTATCCTAGTGTCTAAACTCTTCTCCATGGCTGGACCCCCAAATAATATTCCTTTACGTGCTAAGGGGTAACTAGAGAGTGGGATAGGTTTAATAACTACCCTAACCCTAACGCGTACCCTAACGCTAACCCCTACCCTAACCCTAACACGTACCCTAATCCTAACCCGTACCCTAAACCGACCCCTAACCCTAACACTAACCCTAACCCTAACCCTAACCCATACCCTACGCCGTACCCGAAGCCCTCCCCGAACCCGTACCCTAAGCCGTACCCTAAGCCTAACCCTAAGCCTAACCCTAACCCTAGGCTACCCTTGACTGCTTCTGCCTCCAATAGATTTCCTAAGCACTAGTGTTTTAAGGAACAGCTTAAAAAGAGAATCCTAATGTGATTTCTTTATAATGTGTGTGTTCCTTATCTTATCCTAGTGTCTAAACTCTTCTCCATGGCTGGACCCCCAAATAATATTCCTTTACGTGCTAAGGGGTAACTAGAGAGTGGGATAGGTTTAATAACTACCCTAACCCTAACGCGTACCCTAACGCTAACCCCTACCCTAACCCTAACACGTACCCTAATCCTAACCCGTACCCTAAACCGAGCCCTAACCCTAACACTAACCCTAACCCTAACCCTAACCCATACCCTACGCCGTACCCGAAGCCCTCCCCGAACCCGTACCCTAAGCCGTACCCTAAGCCTAACCCTAAGCCTAACCCTAACCCTACGCTACCCTTGACTGCTTCTGCCTCCAATAGATTTCCTAAGCACTAGTGTTTTAAGGAACAGCTTAAAAAGAGAATCCTAATGTGATTTCTTTATATTGTGTGTGTTCCTCATCTTATCCTAGTGTCTAAACTCTTCTCCATGGCTGGACCCCCAAATAATATTCCTTTACGTGCTAAGGGGTAACTAGAGAGTGGGATAGGTTTAATAACTACCCTAACCCTAACGCGTACCCTAACCCTAACCCCTACCCTAACCCTAACACGTACCCTAATCCTAACCCGTACCCTAAACCGAGCCCTAACCCTAAAACTAACCCTAACCCTAACCCTAACCCATACCCTACGCCGTACCCGAAGCCCTCCCCGAACCCGTTCCCTAAGCCGTACCCTAAGCCTAACCCTAAGCCTAACCCTAACCCTAGGCTACCCTTGACTGTTCTGCCTCCAATAGATTTCCTAAGCACTAGTGTTTTAAGGAACAGCTTAAAAAGAGAATCCTAATGTGATTTCTTTATAATGGGTGTGTTCCTTATCTTATCCTAGTGTCTAAACTCTTCTCCATGGCTGGACCCCCAAATAATATTCCTTTACGTGCTAAGGGGTAACTAGAGAGTGGGATAGGTTTAATAACTACCCTAACCCTAACGCGTACCCTAACGCTAACCCCTACCCTAACCCTAACACGTACCCTAATCCTAACCCGTACCCTAAACCGAGCCCTAACCCTAACACTAACCCTAACCCTAACCCTAACCCGTACCCTACGCCGTACCCGAAGCCCTCCCCGAACCCGTACCCTAAGCCGTACCCTAAGCCTAACCCTAAGCCTAACCCTAACCCTAGGCTACCCTTGACTGCTTCTGCCTCCAATAGATTTCCTAAGCACTAGTGTTTTAAGGAACAGCTTAAAAAGAGAATCCTAATGTGATTTCTTTATAATGGGTGTGTTCCTTATATTATCTTAGTGTCTAAACAGTTCTCCATGGCTGGACCCCCAAATAATATTCCTTTACGTGCTAAGGAGTATCTAGAGAGTGGGATAGGTTTAATAACTACCCTAACCCTAACGCGTACCCTAACCCTAACCCCTACCCTAACCCTAACACGTACCCTAATCCTAACCCGTACCCTAAACCGAGCCCTAACCCTAACACTAACCCTAACCCTAACCCTAACCCATACCCTACGCCGTACCCGAAGCCCTCCACGAACCCGTACCCTAAGCCGTACCCTAAGCCGTACCCTAAGCCTAACCCTAACCCTAGGCTACCCTTGACTGCTTCTGCCTCCAATAGATTTCCTAAGCACTAGTGTTTTAAGGAACAGCTTAAAAAGAGAATCCTAATGTGATTTCTTTATAATGTGTGTGTTCCTTATCTTATCCTAGTGTCTAAACTCTTCTCCATGGCTGGACCCCCAAATAATATTCCTTTACGTGCTAAGGGGTAACTAGAGAGTGGGATAGGTTTAATAACTACCCTAACCCTAACGCGTACCCTAACGCTAACCCCTACCCTAACCCTAACACGTACCCTAATCCTAACCCGTACCCTAAACCGACCCCTAACCCTAACACTAACCCTAACCCTAACCCTAACCCATACCCTACGCCGTACCCGAAGTCCTCCCCGAACCCGTACCCTAAGCCATACCCTAAGCCTAACCCTAAGCCTAACCCTAACCCTAGGCTACCCTTGACTGCTTCTGCCTCCAATAGATTTCCTAAGCACTAGTGTTTTAAGGAACAGCTTAAAAAGAGAATCCTAATGTGATTTCTTTATATTGTGTGTGTTCCTCATCTTATCCTAGTGTCTAAACTCTTCTCCATGGCTGGACCCCCAAATAATATTCCTTTACGTGCTAAGGGGTAACTAGAGAGTGGGATAGGTTTAATAACTACCCTAACCCTAACGCGTACCCTAACGCTAACCCCTACCCTAACACTAACACGTACCCTAATCCTAACCCGTACCCTAAACCGAGCCCTAACCCTAAAACTAACCCTAACCCTAACCCTAACCCATACCCTACGCCGTACCCGAAGCCCTCCCCGAACCCGTTCCCTAAGCCGTACCCTAAGCCTAACCCTAAGCCTAACCCTAACCCTAGGCTACCCTTGACTGCTTCTGCCTCCAATAGATTTCCTAAGCACTAGTGTTTTAAGGAACAGCTTAAAAAGAGAATCCTAATGTGATTTCTTTATAATGGGTGTGTTCCTTATCTTATCCTAGTGTCTAAACTCTTCTCCATGGCTGGACCCCCAAATAATATTCCTTTACGTGCTAAGGGGTAACTAGAGAGTGGGATAGGTTTAATAACTACCCTAACCCTAACGCGTACCCTAACGCTAACCCCTACCCTAACCCTAACACGTACCCTAATCCTAACCCGTACCCTAAACCGAGCCCTAACCCTAACACTAACCCTAACCCTAACCCTAACCCGTACCCTACGCCGTACCCGAAGCCCTCCCCGAACCCGTACCCTAAGCCGTACCCTAAGCCTAACCCTAAGCCTAACCCTAACCCTAGGCTACCCTTGACTGCTTCTGCCTCCAATAGATTTCCTAAGCACTAGTGTTTTAAGGAACAGCTTAAAAAGAGAATCCTAATGTGATTTCTTTATAATGTGTGTGTTCCTTATATTATCTTAGTGTCTAAACACTTCTCCATGGCTGGACCCCCAAATAATATTCCTTTACGTGCTAAGGAGTATCTAGAGAGTGGGATAGGTTTAATAACTACCCTAACCCTAATGCGTACCCTAACCCTAACCACTACCCTAACCCTAACACGTACCCTAATCCTAACCCGTACCCTAAACCGAGCCCTAACCCTAACACTAACCCTAACCCTAACCCTAACCCATACCCTACGCCGTACCCGAAGCCCTCCACGAACCCGTACCCTAAGCCGTACCCTAAGCCTAACCCTAAGCCTAACCCTAACCCTAGGCTACCCTCGACTGCTTCTGCCTCCAATAGATTTCCTAAGCACTAGTGTTTTAAGGAACAGCTTAAAAAGAGAATCCTAATGTGATTTCTTTATAATGGGTGTGTTCCTTATCTAATCCTAGTGTCTAAACTCTTCTCCATGGCTGGACCCCCAAATAATATTCCTTTATGTGCTAAGGGGTATCTAGAGAGTGGGATAGGTTTAATCACTACCCTAACCCTAAAGCGTACCATAACCCTAACCCCTACCCTAACCCTAACACGTACCCTAATCCTAACCCGTACCCTAAACCGAGCCCTAACCCTAACACTAACCCTAACCCTAACCCTAACCCATACCCTACGCTGTACCCGAAGCCCTCCCCGAACCCGTGCCCTAAGCCGTACCCTAAGCCTAACCCTAAGCCTAACCCTAACCCTGGGCTACCCTTGACTGCTTCTGCCTCCAATAGATTTCCTAAGCACTAGTGTTTTAAGGAACAGCTTAAAAAGAGAATCCTAATGTGATTTCTTTATAATGGGTGTTTTCCTTATCTAATCCTAGTGTCTAAACTCTTCTCCATGGCTGGACACCCAAATAATATTCCTTTATGTGCTAAGGGGTATCTAGAGAGTGGGATAGGTTTAATCACTACCCTAACCCTAACGCGTACCATAACCCTAACCCCTACCCTAACCCTAACACGTACCCTAATCCTAACACGTACCCTAAACCGAGCCCTAACCCTAACACTAACCCTAACCCTAACCCTAACCCATACCCTACGCCGTACCCGAAGCCCTCCCCGAACCCGTACCCTAAGCCGTACCCTAAGCCTAACCCTAAGCCTAACCCTAACCCTAGGCTACCCTTGACTGCTTCTGCCTCCAATAGATTTCCTAAGCACTAGTGTTTTAAGGAACAGCTTAAAAAGAGAATCCTAATGTGATTTCTTTATAATGTGTGTGTTCCTTATCTTATCCTAGTGTCTAAACTCTTCTCCATGGCTGGACCCCCAAATAATATTCCTTTACGTGCTAAGGGGTAACTAGAGAGTGGGATAGGTTTAATAACTACCCTAACCCTAACGCGTACCCTAACGCTAACCCCTACCCTAACCCTAACACGTACCCTAATCCTAACCCGTACCCTAAACCGAGCCCTAACCCTAACACTAACCCTAACACTAACCCTAACCCATACCCTACGCCGTACCCGAAGCCCTCCCCGAACCCGTACCCTAAGCCGTACCCTAAGCCTAACCCTAAGCCTAACCCTAACCCTAGGCTACCCTTGACTGCTTCTGCCTCCAATAGATTTCCTAAGCACTAGTGTTTTAAGGAACAGCTTAAAAAGAGAATCCTAATGTGATTTCTTTATATTGTGTGTGTTCCTCATCTTATCCTAATGTCTAAACTCTTCTCCATGGCTGGACCCCCAAATAATATTCCTTTACGTGCTAAGGGGTAACTAGAGAGTGGGATAGGTTTAATAACTACCCTAACCCTAACGCGTACCCTAACGCTAACCCCTACCCTAACACTAACACGTACCCTAATCCTAACCCGTACCCTAAACCGAGCCCTAACCCTAAAACTAACCCTAACCCTAACCCTAACCCATACCCTACGCCGTACCCGAAGCCCTCCCCGAACCCGTTCCCTAAGCCGTACCCTAAGCCTAACCCTAAGCCTAACCCTAACCCTAGGCTACCCTTGACTGTTCTGCCTCCAATAGATTTCCTAAGCACTAGTGTTTTAAGGAACAGCTTAAAAAGAGAATCCTAATGTGATTTCTTTATAATGGGTGTGTTCCTTATCTTATCCTAGTGTCTAAACTCTTCTCCATGGCTGGACCCCCAAATAATATTCCTTTACGTGCTAAGGGGTAACTAGAGAGTGGGATAGGTTTAATAACTACCCTAACCCTAACGCGTACCCTAACGCTAACCCCTACCCTAACCCTAACACGTACCCTAATCCTAACCCGTACCCTAAACCGAGCCCTAACCCTAACACTAACCCTAACCCTAACCCTAACCCGTACCCTACGCCGTACCCGAAGCCCTCCCCGAACCCGTACCCTAAGCCGTACCCTAAGCCTAACCCTAAGCCTAACCCTAACCCTAGGCTACCCTTGACTGCTTCTGCCTCCAATAGATTTCCTAAGCACTAGTGTTTTAAGGAACAGCTTAAAAAGAGAATCCTAATGTGATTTCTTTATAATGGGTGTGTTCCTTATATTATCTTAGTGTCTAAACAGTTCTCCATGGCTGGACCCCCAAATAATATTCCTTTACGTGCTAAGGAGTATCTAGAGAGTGGGATAGGTTTAATAACTACCCTAACCCTAACGCGTACCCTAACCCTAACCCCTACCCTAACCCTAACACGTACCCTAATCCTAACCCGTACCCTAAACCGAGCCCTAACCCTAACACTAACCCAGACCCTAACCCTAACCCATACCCTACGCCGTACCCGAAGCCCTCCACGAACCCGTACCCTAATCCGTACCCTAAGCCGTACCCTAAGCCTAACCCTAACCCTAGGCTACCCTTGACTGCTTCTGCCTCCAATAGATTTCCTAAGCACTAGTGTTTTAAGGAACAGCTTAAAAAGAGAATCCTAATGTGATTTCTTTATAATGCGTGTGTTCCTTATCTTATCCTAGTGTCTAAACTCTTCTCCATGGCTGGACCCCCAAATAATATTCCTTTACGTGCTAAGGGGTAACTAGAGAGTGGGATAGGTTTAATAACTACCCTAACCCTAACGCGTACCCTAACGCTAACCCCTACCCTAACCCTAACACGTACCCTAATCCTAACCCGTACCCTAAACCGAGCCCTAACCCTAACACTAACCCTAACCCTAACCCTAACCCGTACCCTACGCCGTACCCGAAGCCCTCCCCGAACCCGTACCCTAAGCCGTACCCTAAGCCTAACCCTAAGCCTAACCCTAACCCTAGGCTACGCTTGACTGCTTCTGCCTCCAATAGATTTCCTAAGCACTAGTGTTTTAAGGAACAGCTTAAAAAGAGAATCCTAATGTGATTTCTTTATAATGTGTGTGTTCCTTATATTATCTTAGTGTCTAAACACTTCTCCATGGCTGGACCCCCAAATAATATTCCTTTATGTGCTAAGGAGTATCTAGAGAGTGGGATAGGTTTAATAACTACCCTAACCCTAATGCGTACCCTAACCCTAACCACTACCCTAACCCTAACACGTACCCTAATCCTAACCCGTACCCTAAACCGAGCCCTAACCCTAACACTAACCCTAACCCTAACCCTAACCCATACCCTACGCCGTACCCGAAGCCCTCCACGAACCCGTACCCTAAGCCGTACCCTAAGCCTAACCCTAAGCCTAACCCTAACCCTAGGCTACCCTTGACTGCTTCTGCCTCCAATAGATTTCCTAAGCACTAGTGTTTTAAGGAACAGCTTAAAAAGAGAATCCTAATGTGATTTCTTTATAATGGGTGTGTTCCTTATCTAATCCTAGTGTCTAAACTCTTCTCCATGGCTGGACCCCCAAATAATATTCCTTTATGTGCTAAGGGGTATCTAGAGAGTGGGATAGGTTTAATCACTACCCTAACCCTAAAGCGTACCATAACCCTAACCCCTACCCTAACCCTAACACGTACCCTAATCCTAACCCGTACCCTAAACCGAGCCCTAACCCTAACACTAACCCTAACCCTAACCCTAACCCATACCCTACGCCGTACCCGAAGCCCTCCCCGAACCCGTACCCTAAGCCGTACCCTAAGCCTAACCCTAAGCCTAACCCTAACCCTAGGCTACCCTTGACTGCTTCTGCCTCCAATAGATTTCCTAAGCACTAGTGTTTTAAGGAACAGCTTAAAAAGAGAATCCTAATGTGATTTCTTTATAATGGGTGTTTTCCTTATCTAATCCTAGTGTCTAAACTCTTCTCCATGGCTGGACACCCAAATAATATTCCTTTATGTGCTAAGGGGTATCTAGAGAGTGGGATAGGTTTAATCACTACCCTAACCCTAACGCGTACCATAACCCTAACCCCTACCCTAACCCTAACACGTACCCTAATCCTAACACGTACCCTAAACCGAGCCCTAACCCTAACACTAACCCTAACCCTAACCCTAACCCATACCCTACGCCGTACCCGAAGCCCTCCCCGAACCCGTACCCTAAGCCGTACCCTAAGCCTAACCCTAAGCCTAACCCTAACCCTAGGCTACCCTTGACTGCTTCTGCCTCCAATAGATTTCCTAAGCACTAGTGTTTTAAGGAACAGCTTAAAAAGAGAATCCTAATGTGATTTCTTTATAATGTGTGTGTTCCTTATCTTATCCTAGTGTCTAAACTCTTCTCCATGGCTGGACCCCCAAATAATATTCCTTTACGTGCTAAGGGGTAACTAGAGAGTGGGATAGGTTTAATAACTACCCTAACCCTAACGCGTACCCTAACGCTAACCCCTACCCTAACCCTAACACGTACCCTAATCCTAACACGTACCCTAAACCGAGCCCTAACCCTAACACTAACCCTAACCCTAACCCTAACCCATACCCTACGCCGTACCCGAAGCCCTCCCCGAACCCGTACCCTAAGCCGTACCCTAAGCCTAACCCTAAGCCTAACCCTAACCCTAGGCTACCCTTGACTGCTTCTGCCTCCAATAGATTTCCTAAGCACTAGTGTTTTAAGGAACAGCTTAAAAAGAGAATCCTAATGTGATTTCTTTATAATGTGTGTGTTCCTTATATTATCTTAGTGTCTAAACACTTCTCCATGGCTGGACCCCCAAATAATATTCCTTTACGTGCTAAGGAGTATCTAGAGAGTGGGATAGGTTTAATAACTACCCTAACCCTAATGCGTACCCTAACCCTAACCACTACCCTAACCCTAACACGTACCCTAATCCTAACCCGTACCCTAAACCGAGCCCTAACCCTAACACTAACCCTAACCCTAACCCTAACACATACCCTACGCCGTACCCGAAGCCCTCCACGAACCCGTACCCTAAGCCGTACCCTAAGCCTAACCCTAAGCCTAACCCTAACCCTAGGCTACCCTCGACTGCTTCTGCCTCCAATAGATTTCCTAAGCACTAGTGTTTTAAGGAACAGCTTAAAAAGAGAATCCTAATGTGATTTCTTTATAATGGGTGTGTTCCTTATCTAATCCTAGTGTCTAAACTCTTCTCCATGGCTGGACCCCCAAATAATATTCCTTTATGTGCTAAGGGGTATCTAGAGAGTGGGATAGGTTTAATCACTACCCTAACCCTAAAGCGTACCATAACCCTAACCCCTACCCTAACCCTAACACGTACCCTAATCCTAACCCGTACCCTAAACCGAGCCCTAACCCTAACACTAACCCTAACCCTAACCCTAACCCATACCCTACGCCGTACCCGAAGCCCTCCCCGAACCCGTACCCTAAGCCGTACCCTAAGCCTAACCCTAAGCCTAACCCTAACCCTAGGCTACCCTTGACTGCTTCTGCCTCCAATAGATTTCCTAAGCACTAGTGTTTTAAGGAACAGCTTAAAAAGAGAATCCTAATGTGATTTCTTTATAATGGGTGTTTTCCTTATCTAATCCTAGTGTCTAAACTCTTCTCCATGGCTGGACACCCAAATAATATTCCTTTATGTGCTAAGGGGTATCTAGAGAGTGGGATAGGTTTAATCACTACCCTAACCCTAACGCGTACCATAACCCTAACCCCTACCCTAACCCTAACACGTACCCTAATCCTAACACGTACCCTAAACCGAGCCCTAACCCTAACACTAACCCTAACCCTAACCCTAACCCATACCCTACGCCGTACCCGAAGCCCTCCCCGAACCCGTACCCTAAGCCGTACCCTAAGCCTAACCCTAAGCCTAACCCTAACCCTAGGCTACCCTTGACTGCTTCTGCCTCCAATAGATTTCCTAAGCACTAGTGTTTTAAGGAACAGCTTAAAAAGAGAATCCTAATGTGATTTCTTTATAATGTGTGTGTTCCTTATCTTATCCTAGTGTCTAAACTCTTCTCCATGGCTGGACCCCCAAATAATATTCCTTTACGTGCTAAGGGGTAACTAGAGAGTGGGATAGGTTTAATAACTACCCTAACCCTAACGCGTACCCTAACGCTAACCCCTACCCTAACCCTAACACGTACCCTAATCCTAACCCGTACCCTAAACCGAGCCCTAACCCTAACACTAACCATAACACTAACCCTAACCCATACCCTACGCCGTACCCGAAGCCCTCCCCGAACCCGTACCCTAAGCCGTACCCTAAGCCTAACCCTAAGCCTAACCCTAACCCTAGGCTACCCTTGACTGCTTCTGCCTCCAATAGATTTCCTAAGCACTAGTGTTTTAAGGAACAGCTTAAAAAGAGAATCCTAATGTGATTTCTTTATATTGTGTGTGTTCCTCATCTTATCCTAATGTCTAAACTCTTCTCCATGGCTGGACCCCCAAATAATATTCCTTTACGTGCTAAGGGGTAACTAGAGAGTGGGATAGGTTTAATAACTACCCTAACCCTAACGCGTACCCTAACGCTAACCCCTACCCTAACACTAACACGTACCCTAATCCTAACCCGTACCCTAAACCGAGCCCTAACCCTAAAACTAACCCTAACCCTAACCCTAACCCATACCCTACGCCGTACCCGAAGCCCTCCCCGAACCCGTTCCCTAAGCCGTACCCTAAGCCTAACCCTAAGCCTAACCCTAACCCTAGGCTACCCTTGACTGTTCTGCCTCCAATAGATTTCCTAAGCACTAGTGTTTTAAGGAACAGCTTAAAAAGAGAATCCTAATGTGATTTCTTTATAATGGGTGTGTTCCTTATCTTATCCTAGTGTCTAAACTCTTCTCCATGGCTGGACCCCCAAATAATATTCCTTTACGTGCTAAGGGGTAACTAGAGAGTGGGATAGGTTTAATAACTACCCTAACCCTAACGCGTACCCTAACGCTAACCCCTACCCTAACCCTAACACGTACCCTAATCCTAACCCGTACCCTAAACCGAGCCCTAACCCTAACACTAACCCTAACCCTAACCCTAACCCGTACCCTACGCCGTACCCGAAGCCCTCCCCGAACCCGTACCCTAAGCCGTACCCTAA
Organism: Balaenoptera physalus; assembly: GCF_965194825.1. Taxonomy (NCBI): domain Eukaryota; kingdom Metazoa; phylum Chordata; class Mammalia; order Artiodactyla; family Balaenopteridae; genus Balaenoptera; species Balaenoptera physalus. Next base: position 113,052 of record NW_028126054.1, on the reverse strand, counting down.
GCCTAACCCTAAGCCTAACCCTAACCCTAGGCTACCCTTGACTGCTTCTGCCTCCAATAGATTTCCTAAGCACTAGTGTTTTAAGGAACAGCTTAAAAAGAGAATCCTAATGTGATTTCTTTATAATGGGTGTGTTCCTTATATTATCTTAGTGTCTAAACAGTTCTCCATGGCTGGACCCCCAAATAATATTCCTTTACGTGCTAAGGAGTATCTAGAGAGTGGGATAGGTTTAATAACTACCCTAACCCTAACGCGTACCCTAACCCTAACCCCTACCCTAACCCTAACACGTACCCTAATCCTAACCCGTACCCTAAACCGAGCCCTAACCCTAACACTAACCCTAACCCTAACCCTAACCCATACCCTACGCCGTACCCGAAGCCCTCCACGAACCCGTACCCTAATCCGTACCCTAAGCCGTACCCTAAGCCTAACCCTAACCCTAGGCTACCCTTGACTGCTTCTGCCTCCAATAGATTTCCTAAGCACTAGTGTTTTAAGGAACAGCTTAAAAAGAGAATCCTAATGTGATTTCTTTATAATGCGTGTGTTCCTTATCTTATCCTAGTGTCTAAACTCTTCTCCATGGCTGGACCCCCAAATAATATTCCTTTACGTGCTAAGGGGTAACTAGAGAGTGGGATAGGTTTAATAACTACCCTAACCCTAACGCGTACCCTAACGCTAACCCCTACCCTAACCCTAACACGTACCCTAATCCTAACCCGTACCCTAAACCGACCCCTAACCCTAACACTAACCCTAACCCTAACCCTAACCCATACCCTACGCCGTACCCGAAGCCCTCCCCGAACCCGTACCCTAAGCCGTACCCTAAGCCTAACCCTAAGCCTAACCCTAACCCTAGGCTACCCTTGACTGCTTCTGCCTCCAATAGATTTCCTAAGCACTAGGGTTTTAAGGAACAGCTTAAAAAGAGAATCCTAATGTGATTTCTTTATATTGTGTGTGTTCCTCATCTTATCCTAGTGTCTAAACTCTTCTCCATGGCTGGACCCCCAAATAATATTCCTTTACGTGCTAAGGGGTAACTAGAGAGTGGGATAGGTTTAATAACTACCCTAACCCTAACGCGTACCCTAACGCTAACCCCTACCCTAACACTAACACGTACCCTAATCCTAACCCGTACCCTAAACCGAGCCCTAACCCTAAAACTAACCCTAACCCTAACCCTAACCCATACCCTACGCCGTACCCGAAGCCCTCCCCGAACCCGTTCCCTAAGCCGTACCCTAAGCCTAACCCTAAGCCTAACCCTAACCCTAGGCTACCCTTGACTGCTTCTGCCTCCAATAGATTTCCTAAGCACTAGTGTTTTAAGGAACAGCTTAAAAAGAGAATCCTAATGTGATTTCTTTATAATGGGTGTGTTCCTTATCTTATCCTAGTGTCTAAACTCTTCTCCATGGCTGGACCCCCAAATAATATTCCTTTACGTGCTAAGGGGTAACTAGAGAGTGGGATAGGTTTAATAACTACCCTAACCCTAACGCGTACCCTAACGCTAACCCCTACCCTAACCCTAACACGTACCCTAATCCTAACCCGTACCCTAAACCGAGCCCTAACCCTAACACTAACCCTAACCCTAACCCTAACCCGTACCCTACGCCGTACCCGAAGCCCTCCCCGAACCCGTACCCTAAGCCGTACCCTAAGCCTAACCCTAAGCCTAACCCTAACCCTAGGCTACCCTTGACTGCTTCTGCCTCCAATAGATTTCCTAAGCACTAGTGTTTTAAGGAACAGCTTAAAAAGAGAATCCTAATGTGATTTCTTTATAATGTGTGTGTTCCTTATATTATCTTAGTGTCTAAACACTTCTCCATGGCTGGACCCCCAAATAATATTCCTTTACGTGCTAAGGAGTATCTAGAGAGTGGGATAGGTTTAATAACTACCCTAACCCTAATGCGTACCCTAACCCTAACCACTACCCTAACCCTAACACGTACCCTAATCCTAACCCGTACCCTAAACCGAGCCCTAACCCTAACACTAACCCTAACCCTAACCCTAACCCATACCCTACGCCGTACCCGAAGCCCTCCACGAACCCGTACCCTAAGCCGTACCCTAAGCCTAACCCTAAGCCTAACCCTAACCCTAGGCTACCCTTGACTGCTTCTGCCTCCAGTAGATTTCCTAAGCACTAGTGTTTTAAGGAACAGCTTAAAAAGAGAATCCTAATGTGATTTCTTTATAATGGGTGTGTTCCTTATCTAATCCTAGTGTCTAAACTCTTCTCCATGGCTGGACCCCCAAATAATATTCCTTTACGTGCTAAGGGGTAACTAGAGAGTGGGATAGGTTTAATAACTACCCTAACCCTAACGCGTACCCTAACGCTAACCCCTACCCTAACACTAACACGTACCCTAATCCTAACCCGTACCCTAAACCGAGCCCTAACCCTAAAACTAACCCTAACCCTAACCCTAACCCATACCCTACGCCGTACACGAAGCCCTCCCCGAACCCGTTCCCTAAGCCGTACCCTAAGCCTAACCCTAAGCCTAACCCTAACCCTAGGCTACCCTTGACTGCTTCTGCCTCCAATAGATTTCCTAAGCACTAGTGTTTTAAGGAACAGCTTAAAAAGAGAATCCTAATGTGATTTCTTTATAATGGGTGTGTTCCTTATCTTATCCTAGTGTCTAAACTCTTCTCCATGGCTGGACCCCCAAATAATATTCCTTTACGTGCTAAGGGGTAACTAGAGAGTGGGATAGGTTTAATAACTACCCTAACCCTAACGCGTACCCTAACGCTAACCCCTACCCTAACCCTAACACGTACCCTAATCCTAACCCGTACCCTAAACCGAGCCCTAACCCTAACACTAACCCTAACCCTAACCCTAACCCGTACCCTACGCCGTACCCGAAGCCCTCCCCGAACCCGTACCCTAAGCCGTACCCTAAGCCTAACCCTAAGCCTAACCCTAACCCTAGGCTACCCTTGACTGCTTCTGCCTCCAATAGATTTCCTAAGCACTAGTGTTTTAAGGAACAGCTTAAAAAGAGAATCCTAATGTGATTTCTTTATAATGTGTGTGTTCCTTATATTATCTTAGTGTCTAAACACTTCTCCATGGCTGGACCCCCAAATAATATTCCTTTACGTGCTAAGGAGTATCTAGAGAGTGGGATAGGTTTAATAACTACCCTAACCCTAATGCGTACCCTAACCCTAACCACTACCCTAACCCTAACACGTACCCTAATCCTAACCCGTACCCTAAACCGAGCCCTAACCCTAACACTAACCCTAACCCTAACCCTAACCCATACCCTACGCCGTACCCGAAGCCCTCCACGAACCCGTACCCTAAGCCGTACCCTAAGCCTAACCCTAAGCCTAACCCTAACCCTAGGCTACCCTTGACTGCTTCTGCCTCCAATAGATTTCCTAAGCACTAGTGTTTTAAGGAACAGCTTAAAAAGAGAATCCTAATGTGATTTCTTTATAATGGGTGTGTTCCTTATCTAATCCTAGTGTCTAAACTCTTCTCCATGGCTGGACCCCCAAATAATATTCCTTTATGTGCTAAGGGGTATCTAGAGAGTGGGATAGGTTTAATCACTACCCTAACCCTAAAGCGTACCATAACCCTAACCCCTACCCTAACGCTAACACGTACCCTAATCCTAACCCGTACCCTAAACCGAGCCCTAACCCTAACACTAACCCTAACCCTAACCCTAACCCATACCCTACGCCGTACCCGAAGCCCTCCCCGAACCCGTACCCTAAGCCGTACCCTAAGCCTAACCCTAAGCCTAACCCTAACCCTAGGCTACCCTTGACTGCTTCTGCCTCCAATAGATTTCCTAAGCACTAGTGTTTTAAGGAACAGCTTAAAAAGAGAATCCTAATGTGATTTCTTTATAATGGGTGTTTTCCTTATCTAATCCTAGTGTCTAAACTCTTCTCCATGGCTGGACATCCAAATAATATTCCTTTATGTGCTAAGGGGTATCTAGAGAGTGGGATAGGTTTAATCACTACCCTAACCCTAACGCGTACCATAACCCTAACCCCTACCCTAACCCTAACACGTACCCTAATCCTAACACGTACCCTAAACCGAGCCCTAACCCTAACACTAACCCTAACCCTAACCCTAACCCATACCCTACGCCGTACCCGAAGCCCTCCCCGAACCCGTACCCTAAGCCGTACCCTAAGCCTAACCCTAAGCCTAACCCTAACCCTAGGCTACCCTTAACTGCTTCTGCCTCCAATAGATTTCCTAAGCACTAGTGTTTTAAGGAACAGCTTAAAAAGAGAATCCTAATGTGATTTCTTTATAATGTGTGTGTTCCTTATCTTATCCTAGTGTCTAAACTCTTCTCCATGGCTGGACCCCCAAATAATATTCCTTTACGTGCTAAGGGGTAACTAGAGAGTGGGATAGGTTTAATAACTACCCTAACCCTAACGCGTACCCTAACGCTAACCCCTACCCTAACCCTAACACGTACCCTAATCCTAACACGTACCCTAAACCGAGCCCTAACCCTAACACTAACCCTAACCCTAACCCTAACCCATACCCTACGCCGTACCCGAAGCCCTCCACGAACCCGTACCCTAAGCCGTACCCTAAGCCGTACCCTAAGCCTAACCCTAACCCTAGGCTACCCTTGACTGCTTCTGCCTCCAATAGATTTCCTAAGCACTAGTGTTTTAAGGAACAGCTTAAAAAGAGAATCGTAATGTGATTTCTTTATATTGTGTGTGTTCCTCATCTTATCCTAAAGTCTAAACTCTTCTCCATGGCTGGACCCCCAAATAATATTCCTTTACGTGCTAAGGGGTAACTAGAGAGTGGGATAGGTTTAATAACTACCCTAACCCTAACGCGTACCCTAACGCTAACCCCTACCCTAACACTAACACGTACCCTAATCCTAACCCGTACCCTAAACCGAGCCCTAACCCTAAAACTAACCCTAACCCTAACCCTAACCCATACCCTACGCCGTACCCGAAGCCCTCCCCGAACCCGTTCCCTAAGCCGTACCCTAAGCCTAACCCTAAGCCTAACCCTAACCCTAGGCTACCCTTGACTGCTTCTGCCTCCAATAGATTTCCTAAGCACTAGTGTTTTAAGGAACAGCTTAAAAAGAGAATCCTAATGTGATTTCTTTATAATGGGTGTGTTCCTTATCTTATCCTAGTGTCTAAACTCTTCTCCATGGCTGGACACCCAAATAATATTCCTTTACGTGCTAAGGGGTAACTAGAGAGTGGGATAGGTTTAATAACTACCCTAACCCTAACGCGTACCCTAACGCTAACCCCTACCCTAACCCTAACACGTACCCTAATCCTAACCCGTACCCTAAACCGAGCCCTAACCCTAACACTAACCCTAACCCTAACCCTAACCCGTACCCTACGCCGTACCCGAAGCCCTCCCCGAACCCGTACCCTAAGCCGTACCCTAAGCCTAACCCTAAGCCTAACCCTAACCCTAGGCTACCCTTGACTGCTTCTGCCTCCAATAGATTTCCTAAGCACTAGTGTTTTAAGGAACAGCTTAAAAAGAGAATCCTAATGTGATTTCTTTATAATGTGTGTGTTCCTTATATTATCTTAGTGTCTAAACACTTCTCCATGGCTGGACCCCCAAATAATATTCCTTTACGTGCTAAGGAGTATCTAGAGAGTGGGATAGGTTTAATAACTACCCTAACCCTAACGCGTACCCTAACCCTAACCACTACCCTAACCCTAACACGTACCCTAATCCTAACCCGTACCCTAAACCGAGCCCTAACCCTAACACTAACCCTAACCCTAACCCTAACCCATACCCTACGCCGTACCCGAAGCCCTCCACGAACCCGTACCCTAAGCCGTACCCTAAGCCTAACCCTAAGCCTAACCCTAACCCTAGGCTACCCTTGACTGCTTCTGCCTCCAGTAGATTTCCTAAGCACTAGTGTTTTAAGGAACAGCTTAAAAAGAGAATCCTAATGTGATTTCTTTATAATGGGTGTGTTCCTTATCTAATCCTAGTGTCTAAACTCTTCTCCATGGCTGGACCCCCAAATAATATTCCTTTATGTGCTAAGGGGTATCTAGAGAGTGGGATAGGTTTAATCACTACCCTAACCCTAAAGCGTACCATAACCCTAACCCCTACCCTAACCCTAACACGTACCCTAATCCTAACCCGTACCCTAAACCGAGCCCTAACCCTAACACTAACCCTAACCCTAACCCTAACCCATACCCTACGCCGTACCCGAAGCCCTCCCCGAACCCGTACCCTAAGCCGTACCCTAAGCCTAACCCTAAGCCTAACCCTAACCCTAGGCTACCCTTGACTGCTTCTGCCTCCAATAGATTTCCTAAGCACTAGTGTTTTAAGGAACAGCTTAAAAAGAGAATCCTAATGTGATTTCTTTATATTGTGTGTGTTCCTCATCTTATCCTAGTGTCTAAACTCTTCTCCATGGCTGGACCCCCAAATAATATTCCTTTACGTGCAAAGGGGTAACTAGAGAGTGGGATAGGTTTAATAACTACCCTAACCCTAACGCGTACCCTAAAGCTAACCCCTACCCTAACACTAACACGTACCCTAATCCTAACCCGTACCCTAAACCGAGCCCTAACCCTAACACTAACCCTAACCCTAACCCTAACCCATACCCTACGCCGTACCCGAAGCCCTCCCCGAACCCGTACCCTAAGCCGTACCCTAAGCCTAACCCTAACCCTAGGCTACCCTTGACTGCTTCTGCCTCCAAGAGATTTCCTAAGCACTAGTGTTTTAAGGAACAGCTTAAAAAGAGAATCCTAATGTGATTTCTTTATAATGGGTGTGTTCCTTATCTTATCCTAGTGTCTAAACTATTCTCCATGGCTGGACCCCCAAATAATATTCCTTTACGTGCTAAGGGGTAACTAGAGAGTGGGATAGGTTTAATAACTACCCTAACCGTAACGCGTACCCTAACGCTAACCCCTACCCTAACCCTAACACGTACCCTAATCCTAACCCGTCCCCTAAACAGAGCCCTAACCCTAACATTAACCCTAACCCTATCCCTAACCCTAACCCTCACCCATACCCTACGCCGTACCCGAAGCCCTCCCCGAAACCGTACCCTAAGCCGTACCCTAAGCCTAACCCTAAGCCTAACCCTAACCCTAGGCTACCCTTGACTGCTTCTGCCTCCAATAGATTTCCTAAGCACTAGTGTTTTCAGGAACAGCTTAAAAAGAGAATCCTAATGTGATTTCTTTATAATGGGTGTGTTCCTTATCTTATCCTAGTGTCTAAACTCTTCTCCATGGCTGGACCCCCAAATAATATTCCTTTACGTGCTAAGGGGTAACTAGAGAGTGGGATAGGTTTAATAACTACCCTAACCCTAACGCGTACCCTAACGCTAACCCCTACCCTAACCCTAACACGTACCCTAATCCTAACCCGTACCCTAAACCGAGCCCTAACCCTAACACTAACCCTAACCCTAACCCTAACCCATACCCTACGCCGTACCCGAAGCCCTCCCTGAACCCGTACCCTAAGCCGTACCCTAAGCCTAACCCTAAGCCTAACCCTAACCCTAGGCTACCCTTGACTGCTTCTGCCTCCAATAGATTTCCTAAGCAATAGTGTTTTAAGGAACAGCTTAAAAAGAGAATCCTAATGTGATTTCTTTATAATGTGTGTGTTCCTTATATTATCTTAGTGTCTAAACTCTTCTCCATGGCTGGACCCCCAAATAATATTCCTTTACGTGCTAAGGGGTATCTAGAGAGTGGGATAGGTTTAATAACTACCCTAACCCTAACGTGTACCCTAACCCTAACCCCTACCCTAACCCTAACACGTACCCTAATCCTAACCCGTACCCTAAACCGAGCCCTAACCCTAACACTAACCGTAACCCTAACCCTAACCCATACCCTACGCCGTACCCGAATCCCTCCCCTAACCCGTACCCTAAGCCGTACCCTAAGCCTAACCCTAAGCCAAACCCTAACCCTAGGCTACCCTTGAATGCTTCTGCCTCCAATAGATTTCCTAAGCACTAGTGTTTTAAGGAACAGCTTAAAAAGAGAATCCTAATGTGATTTCTTTATAATGGGTGTGTTCCTTATCTTATCCTAGTGTCTAAACTCTTCTCCATGGATGGACACCCAAATAATATTCCTTTACGTGCTAAGGGGTAACTAGAGAGTGGGATAGGTTTAATAACTACCCTAACCCTAACGCGTACCCTAACGCTAACCCCTACCCTAACCCTAACACGTACCCTAATCCTAACCCGTACACTAAACCGAGCCCTAACCCTAACACTAACCCTAACCCTAACCCTAACCCATACCCTACGCCGTACCCGAAGCCCTCCCCGAACCCGTACCCTAAGCCGTACCCTAAGCCTAACCCTAAGCCTAACCCTAACCCTAGGCTACCCTTGACTGCTTCTGCCTCCAATAGATTTCCTAAGCACTAGTGTTTTAAGGAACAGCTTAAAAAGAGAATCCTAATGTGATTTCTTTATATTGTGTGTGTTCCTCATCTTATCCTAGTGTCTAAACTCTTCTCCATGGCTGGACCCCCAAATAATATTCCTTTACGTGCTAAGGGGTAACTAGAGAGTGGGATAGGTTTAATAACTACCCTAACCCTAACGCGTACACTAACGCTAACCCCTACCCTAACACTAACACGTACCCTAATCCTAACCCGTACCCTAAACCGAGCCCTAACCCTAACACTAACCCTAACCCTAACCCTATCCCATACCCTACGCCGTACCCGAAGCCCTCCTCGAACCCGTACCCTAAGCCGTACCTTAAGCCTAACCCTAAGCCTAACCCTAACCCTAGGCTACCCTTGACTGCTTCTGCCTCCAATAGATTTCCTAAGCACTAGTGTTTTAAGGAAAAGCTTAAAAAGAGAATCCTAATGTGATTTCTTTATAATGTGTGTGTTCCTTATATTATCTTAGTGTCTAAACTCTTCTCCATGGCTGGACCCCCAAATAATAATCCTTTACGTGCTAAGGGGTATCTAGAGAGTGGGATAGGTTTAATAACTACCCTAACCCTAACGCGTACCCTAACCCTAACCCCTACCCTAACCCTAACACATACCCTAATCCTAACCCGTACCCTAAACCGAGCCCTAACCCTAACACTAACCGTAACCCTAACCCTAACCCATACCCTACGCCGTAACCGAAGCCCTCCCCGAAGCCGTACCCTAAGCCGTACCCTAAGCCTAACCCTAAGCCTAACCCTAAGCCTAGGCTACCCTTGACTGCTTCTGCCTCCGATAGATTTCCTAAGCATTAGTGTTTTAAGGAACAGCTTAAAAAGAGAATCCTAATGTGATTTCTTTATAATGGGTGTGTTCCTTATCTTATCCTAGTGTCTAAACTCTTCTCCATGGCTGGACCCCCAAATAATATTCCTTTACGTGCAAAGGGGTACCTAGAGAGTGGGATAGGTTTAATAACTACCCTAACCCTAACGCGTACCCTAATGCTAACCCCTACCCTAACCCTAACACGTACCCTAATCCTAACCCGTACACTAAACCGAGCCCTAACCCTAACACTAACCCTAACCCTAACCCTAACCCATACCCTACGCCGTACCCGATGCCCTCACCGAGCCCGTACCCTATGCCGTACCCTAAGCCTAACCCTAAGCCTAACCCTAACCCTAGGCTACCCTTGACTGCTTCTGCCTCCAATAGATTTCCTAAGCACTAGTGTTTTAAGGAACAGCTTAAAAAGAGAATCCTAATGTGATTTCTTTATAATGTGTGTGTTCCTTATATTATCTTAGTGTCTAAACTCTTCTCCATGGCTGGACCCCCAAATAATATTCCTTTACGTGCTAAGGGGTATCTAGAGAGTGGGATAGGTTTAATAACTACCCTAACCCTAACGCGTACCCTAACCCTAACCCCTACCCTAACCCTAACACGTACCCTAATCCTAACCCGTACCGTAAACCGAGCCCTAACCCTAACACTAACCCTAACCCTAACCCATACCCTACGCCGTACCCGAAACCCTCCCCGAACCCGTACCCTAAGCCGTACCCTAAGCCTAAACCTAAGCCTAACCCTAACCCTAGGCTACCCTTGACTGCTTCTGCCTCCAATATATTTCCTAAGCACTAGTGTTTTAAGGAACAGCTTAAAAAGAGAATCCTAATGTGATTTCTTTATAATGGGTGTGTTCCTTATCTTATCCTAGTGTCTAAACTCTTCTCCATGGCTGGACCCCCAAATAATATTCCTTTACGTGCTAAGGGGTAACTAGAGAGTGGGATAGGTTTAATAACTACCCTAACCGTAACGCGTACCCTAACGCTAACCCCTACCCTAACCCTAACACGTACCCTAATCCTAACCCGTACCCTAAACAGAGCCCTAAACCTAACATTAACCCTAACCCTAACCCTAACCCTAACCCTAACCCTAACCCATACCTTACGCCGTACCCGAAGCCCTCCCCGAAACCGTACCCTAAGCCGTACCCTAAGCCTAACCCTAAGCCTAACCCTAACCCTAGGCTACCCTTGACTGCTTCTGCCTCCAATAGATTTCCTAAGCACTAGTGTTTTAAGGAACAGCTTAAAAAGAGAATCCTAATGTGATTTCTTTATAATGGGTGTGTTCCTTATCTTATCCTAGTGTCTAAACTCTTCTCCATGGCTGGACCCCCAAATAATATTCCTTTACGTGCTAAGGGGTAACTAGAGAGTGGGATAGGTTTAATAACTACCCTAACCCTAACCCTAACCCTAACCCTAACCCCTACCCTAACCCTAACACGTACCCTAATCCTAACCCGTACCCTAAACCGAGCCCTAACCCTAACACTAACCCTAACCCTAACCCTAACCCGTACCCTACGCCGTACCCGAAGCCCTCCCCGAACCCGTACCCTAAGCCGTACCCTAAGCCTAACCCTAAGCCTAACCCTAACCCTAGGCTACCCTTGACTGCTTCTGCCTCCAATAGATTTCCTAAGCACTAGTGTTTTAAGGAACAGCTTAAAAAGAGAATCCTAATGTGATTTCTTTATAATGTGTGTGTTCCTTATATTATCTTAGTGTCTAAACACTTCTCCATGGCTGGACCCCCAAATAATATTCCTTTACGTGCTAAGGAGTATCTAGAGAGTGGGATAGGTTTAATAACTACCCTAACCCTAACGCGTACCCTAACCCTAACCACTACCCTAACCCTAACACGTACCCTAATCCTAACCCGTACCCTAAACCGAGCCCTAACCCTAACACTAACCCTAACCCTAACCCTAACCCATACCCTACGCCGTACCCGAAGCCCTCCACGAACCCGTACCCTAAGCCGTACCCTAAGCCTAACCCTAAGCCTAACCCTAACCCTAGGCTACCCTTGACTGCTTCTGCCTCCAATAGATTTCCTAAGCACTAGTGTTTTAAGGAACAGCTTAAAAAGAGAATCCTAATGTGATTTCTTTATAATGGGTGTGTTCCTTATCTAATCCTAGTGTCTAAACTCTTCTCCATGGCTGGACCCCCAAATAATATTCCTTTATGTGCTAAGGGGTATCTAGAGAGTGGGATAGGTTTAATCACTACCCTAACCCTAAAGCGTACCATAACCCTAACCCCTACCCTAACCCTAACACGTACCCTAATCCTAACCCGTACCCTAAACCGAGCCCTAACCCTAACACTAACCCTAACCCTAACCCTAACCCATACTCTACGCCGTACCCGAAGCCCTCCCCGAACCCGTACCCTAAGCCGTACCCTAAGCCTAACCCTAAGCCTAACCCTAACCCTAGGCTACCCTTGACTGCTTCTGCCTCCAATAGATTTCCTAAGCACTAGTGTTTTAAGGAACAGCTTAAAAAGAGAATCCTAATGTGATTTCTTTATATTGTGTGTGTTCCTCATCTTATCCTAGTGTCTAAACTCTTCTCCATGGCTGGACCCCCAAATAATATTCCTTTACGTGCAAAGGGGTAACTAGAGAGTGGGATAGGTTTAATAACTACCCTAACCCTAACGCATACCCTAAAGCTAACCCCTACCCTAACACTAACACGTACCCTAATCCTAACCCGTACCCTAAACCGAGCCCTAACCCTAACACTAACCGTAACCCTAACCCTAACCCATACCCTACGCCGTACCCGAAGCCCTCCCCGAACCCGTACCCTAAGCCGTACCCTAAGCCTAACCCTAAGCCTAACCCTAACCCTAGGCTACCCTTGACTGCTTCTGCCTCCAATAGATTTCCTAAGCATTAGTGTTTTAAGGAACAGCTTAAAAAGAGAATCCTAATGTGATTTCTTTATAATGGGTGTGTTCCTTATCTTATCCTAGTGTCTAAACTCTTCTCCATGGCTGGACCCCCAAATAATATTCCTTTACGTGCTAAGGGGTAACTAGAGAGTGGGATAGGTTTAATAACTACCCTAACCCTAACGCGTACCCTAACGCTAACCCCTACCCTAACCCTAACACGTACCCTAATCCTAACCCGTACACTAAACCGAGCCCTAACCCTAACACTAACCCTAACCCTAACCCTAACCCATACCCTACGCCGTACCCGATGCCCTCACCGAACCCGTACCCTACGCCGTACCCTAAGCCTAACCCTAAGCCTAACCCTAACCCTAGGCTACCCTTGACTGCTTCTGCCTCCAATAGATTTCCTAAGCACTACTGTTTTAAGGAACAGCTTAAAAAGAGAATCCTAATGTGATTTCTTTATAATGTGTGTGTTCCTTATATTATCTTAGTGTCTAAAGTCTTCTCCATGGCTGGACCCCCAAATAATATTCCTTTACGTGCTAAGGGGTATCTAGAGAGTGGGATAGGTTTAATAACTACCCTAACCCTAACGCGTACCCTAACCCTAACCCCTACCCTAACCCTAACACGTACCCTAATCCTAACCCGTACCGTAAACCGAGCCCTAACCCTAACCCATACCCTACGCCGTACCCGAAACCCTCCCCGAACCCGTACCCTAAGCCGTACCCTAAGCCTAACCCTAAGCCTAACCCTAACCCTAGGCTACCCTTGACTGCTTCTGCCTCCAATATATTTCCTAAGCACTAGTGTTTTAAGGAACAGCTTAAAAAGAGAATCCTAATGTGATTTCTTTATAATGGGTGTGTTCCTTATCTTATCCTAGTGTCTAAACTCTTCTCCATGGCTGGACCCCCAAATAATATTCCTTTACGTGCTAAGGGGTAACTAGAGAGTGGGATAGGTTTAATAACTACCCTAACCGTAACGCGTACCCTAACGCTAACCCCTACCCTAACCCTAACACGTACCCTAATCCTAACCCGTCCCCTAAACAGAGCCCTAACCCTAACATTAACCCTAACCCTAACCCTAACCCTAACCCTCACCCATACCCTACGCCGTACCCGAAGCCCTCCCCGAAACCGTACCCTAAGCCGTATCCTAAGCCTAACCCTAAGCCTAACCCTAACCCTAGGCTACCCTTGACTGCTTCTGCCTCCAATAGATTTCCTAAGCACTAGTGTTTTAAGGAACAGCTTAAAAAGAGAATCCTAATGTGATTTCTTTATAATGGGTGTGTTCCTTATCTTATCCTAGTGTCTAAACTCTTCTCCATGGCTGGACCCCCAAATAATATTCCTTTACGTGCTAAGGGGTAACTAGAGAGTGGGATAGGTTTAATAACTACCCTAACCCTAACGCGTACCCTAAAGCTAACCCCTACCCTAACCCTAACACGTACCCTAATCCTAACCCGTACCCTAAACCGAGCCCTAACCCTAACACTAACCCTAACCCTAACCCTAACCCATACCCTACGCCGTACCCGAAGCCCTCCCTGAACCCGTACCCTAAGCCGTACCCTAAGCCTAACCCTAAGCCTAACCCTAACCCTAGGCTACCCTTGACTGCTTCTGCCTCCAATAGATTTCCTAAGCAATAGTGTTTTAAGGAACAGCTTAAAAAGAGAATCCTAATGTGATTTCTTTATAATGTGTGTGTTCCTTATATTATCTTAGTGTCTAAACTCTTCTCCATGGCTGGACCCCCAAATAATATTCCTTTACGTGCTAAGGGGTATCTAGAGAGTGGGATAGGTTTAATAACTACCCTAACCCTAACGTGTACCCTAACCCTAACCCCTACCCTAACCCTAACACGTACCCTAATCCTAACCCGTACCCTAAACCGAGCCCTAACCCTAACACTAACCGTAACCCTAACCTAACCCATACCCTACGCCGTACCCGAAGCCCTCCCCGAACCCGTACCCTAAGCCGTACCCTAAGCCTAACCCTAAGCCTAACCCTAACCCTAGGCTACCCTTGACTGCTTCTCCCTCCAATAGATTTCCTAAGCACTAGTGTTTTAAGGAACAGCTTAAAAAGAGAATCCTAATGTGATTTCTTTATAATGGGTGTGTTCCTTATCTTATCCTAGTGTCTAAACTGTTCTCCATGGCTGGACCCCCAAATAATATTCCTTTACGTGCTAAGGGGTAACTAGAGAGTGGGATAGGTTTAATAACTACCCTAACCCTAACCCTAACCCTAACCCTAACCCCTACCCTAACCCTAACACGTACCCTAATCCTAACCCGTACCCTAAACCGAGCCCTAACCCTAACACTAACCCTAACCCTAACCGTCACCCATACCCTACGCCGTACCCGAAGCCCTCCCTGAACCCGTACCCTAAGCCGTACCCTAAGCCGTACCCTAAGCCTAACTCTAACCCTAGGCTACCCTTGATTGCTTCTGCCTCCAATAGATTTCCTAAGCACTAGTGTTTTAAGGAACAGCTTAAAAAGAGAATCCTAAAGTGATTTCTTTATAATGGGTGTGTTCCTTATCTTATCCTAGTGTCTAAACTCTTCTCCATGGCTGGACCCCCAAATAATATTCCTTTACGTGCTAAGGGGTATCTAGAGTGTGGGATAGGTTTAATAACTACCCTAACCCTAACGCGTACCCTAACCCTAACCCCTACCCTAACCCTAACAGGTACCCTAATCCTAACCCGTACCCTAAACCGAGCCCTAACCCTAACACTAACCCTAACCCTAACCCTCACCCATACCCTACGCCGTACCCGAATCCCTCCCCTAACCCGTACCCTAAGCCGTACCCTAAGCCTAACCCTAAGCCAAACCCTAACCCTAGGCTACCCTTGACTGCTTCTGCCTCCAATAGATTTCCTAAGCACTAGTGTTTTAAGGAACAGCTTAAAAAGAGAATCCTAATGTGATTTCTTTATAATGGGTGTGTTCCTTATCTTATCCTAGTGTCTAAACTCTTCTCCATGGATGGACCCCCAAATAATATTCCTTTACGTGCTAAGGGGTAACTAGAGAGTGGGATAGGTTTAATAACTACCCTAACCCTAACGCGTACCCTAACGCTAACCCCTACCCTAACCCTAACACGTACCCTAATCCTAACCCGTACACTAAACCGAGCCCTAACCCTAACACTAACCCTAACCCTAACCCTAACCCATACCCTACGCCGTACCCGAAGCCCTCCCCGAACCCGTACCCTAAGCCGTACCCTAAGCCTAAACCTAACCCTAGGCTACCCTTGACTGCTTCTGCCTCCAAGAGATTTCCTAAGCACTAGTGTTTTAAGGAACAGCTTAAAAAGAGAATCCTAATGTGATTTCTTTATAATGGGTGTGTTCCTTATCTTATCCTAGTGTCTAAACTCTTCTCCATGGCTGGACCCCCAAATAATATTCCTTTACGTGCTAAGGGGTAACTAGAGAGTGGGATAGGTTTAATAACTACCCTAACCGTAACGCGTACCCTAACGCTAACCCCTACCCTAACCCTAACACGTACCCTAATCCTAACCCGTATCCTAAACAGAGCCCTAAACCTAACATTAACCCTAACCCTAACCCTAACCCTAACCCTAACCCTAACCCATACCTTACGCCGTACCCGAAGCCCTCCCCGAAACCGTACCCTAAGCCGTACCCTAAGCCTAACCCTAACCCTAGGCTACCCTTGACTGCTTATGCCTCCAATAGATTTCCTAAGCACTAGTGTTTTAAGGAACAGCTTAAAAAGAGAATCCTAATGTGATTTCTTTATAATGGGTGTGTTCCTTATCTTATCCTAGTGTCTAAACTCTTCTCCATGGCTGGACCCCCAAATAATATTCCTTTACATACTAAGGGGTAACTAGAGAGTGGGATAGGTTTAATAACTACCCTAACCCTAACGCGTACCCTAAGGCTAACCCCTACCCTAACCCTAACACGTACCCTAATCCTAACCCGTACCCTAAACCGAGCCCTAACCCTAACACTAACCCTAACCCTAACCCTAACCCATACCCTACGCCGTACCCGAAGCCCTCCCCGAACCCGTACCCTAAGCCGTACCCTAAGCCTAACCCTAAGCCTAACCCTAACCCTAGGCTACCCTTGACTGCTTCTGCCTCCAATAGATTTCCTAAGCAATAGTGTTTTAAGGAACAGCTTAAAAAGAGAATCCTAATGTGATTTCTTTATAATGTGTGTGTTCCTTATATTATCTTAGTGTCTAAAGTCTTCTCCATGGCTGGACCCCCAAATAATATTCCTTTACGTGCTAAGGGGTATCTAGAGAGTGGGATAGGTTTAATAACTACCCTAACCCTAACGTGTACCCTAAACCTAACCCCTACCCTAACCCTAACACGTACCCTAATCCTAACCCGTACCCTAAACCGAGCCCTAACCCTAACACTAACCGTAACCCTAACCCTAACCCATACCCTACGCCGTACCCGAAGCCCTCCCCGAACCCATACCCTAAGCCGTACCCTAAGCCTAACCCTAAGCCTAACCCTAACCCTAGGCTACCCTTGACTGCTTCTGCCTCCAATAGATTTCCTAAGCACTAGTGTTTTAAGGAACAGCTTAAAAAGAGAATCCTAATGTGATTTCTTTATAATGGGTGTGTTCCTTATCTTATCCTAGTGTCTAAACTTTTCTCCATGGCTGGACCCCCAAATAATATTCTTTTACGTGCTAAGGGGTAACTAGAGAGTGGGATAGGTTTAATAACTACCCTAAACCTAACCCTAACCCTAACCCTAACCCCTACCCTAACCCTAACACGTACCCTAATCCTAACCCGTACCCTAAACCGAGCCCTAACCCTAACACTAACCCTAACCCTAACCCTAACCCATACCCTACGCCGTACCCGAAGCCCTCCCGAACCCGTACCCTAAGCCGTACCCTAAGCCTAACCCTAAGCCTAACCCTAACCCTAGGCTACCCTTGACTGCTTCTGCCTCCAATAGATTTCCTAAGCACTAGTGTTTTAAGGAACAACTTAAAAAGAGAATCCTAATGTGATTTCTTTATAATGTGTGTGTTCCTTATCTTATCCTAGTGTCTAAACTCTTCTCCATGGCTGGACCCCCAAATAATATTCCTTTACGTGCTAAGGGGTATCTAGAGAGTGGGATAGGTTTAATAACTACCCTAACCCTAACACGTACCCTAACCCTAACCCCTACCCTAACCCTAACACGTACCCTAATCCTAACCCGTACCGTAAACCGAGCCCTAACCCTAACACTAACCCTAACCCTAACCCATACCCTACGCCGTACCCGAAACCCTCCCCGAACCCGTACCCTAAGCCGTACCCTAAGCCTAACCCTAAGCCTAACCCTAACCCTAGGCTACCCTTGACTGCTTCTGCCTCCAATATATTTCCTAAGCACTAGTGTTTTAAGGAACAGCTTAAAAAGAGAATCCTAATGTGATTTCTTTATAATGGGTGTGTTCCTTATCTTATCCTAGTGTCTAAACTCTTCTCCATGGCTGGACCCCCAAATAATATTCCTTTACGTGCTAAGGGGTAACTAGAGAGTGGGATAGGTTTAATAACTACCCTAACCGTAACGCGTACCCTAACGCTAACCCCTACCCTAACCCTAACACGTACCCTAATCCTAACCCGTACCCTAAACAGAGCCCTAAACCTAACATTAACCCTAACCCTAACCCTAACCCTAACCCTAACCCTAACCCATACCCTACGCCGTACCCGAAGCCCTCCCCGAACCCGTACCCTAAGCCGTACCCTAAGCCTAAACCTAACCCTAGGCTACCCTTGACTGCTTCTGCCTCCAAGAGATTTCCTAAGCACTAGTGTTTTAAGGAACAGCTTAAAAAGTAAATCCTAATGTGATTTCTTTATAATGGGTGTGTTCCTTATCTAATCCTAGTGTCTAAACTCTTCTCCATGGCTGGACCCCCAAATAATATTCCTTTATGTGCTAAGGGGTATCTAGAGAGTGGGATAGGTTTAATCACTACCCTAACCCTAACGCGTACCATAACCCTAACCCCTACCCTAACCCTAACACGTACCCTAATCCTAACCCGTACCCTAAACCGAGCCCTAACCCTAACACTAACCCTAACCCTAACCCTAACCCGTACCCTACGCCGTACCCGAAGCCCTCCCCGAACCCGTACCCTAAGCCGTACCCTAAGCCTAACCCTAAGCCTAACCCTAACCCTAGGCTACCCTTGACTGCTTCTGCCTCCAATAGATTTCCTGAGCACTAGTGTTTTAAGGAACAGCTTAAAAAGAGAATCCTAATGTGATTTCTTTATAATGGGTGTTTTCCTTATCTTTTCCTAGTGTCTAAACTCTTCTCCATGGCTGGACCCCCAAATAATATTCCTTTACGTGCTAAGGGGTAACTAGAGAGTGGGATAGGTTTAATAACTACCCTAACCGTAACACGTACCCTAACGGTAACCCCTACCCTAACCCTAACACGTACCCTAATCCTAACCCGTACCCTAAACCGAGCCCTAACCCTAACACTAACCCTAACCCTAACCCTAACCCTTACCCTACGCCGTACCCGAAGCCCTCCCCGAACCCGTACCCTAAGCCGTACCCTAAGCCTAACCCTAAGCCTAACCCTAACCCTAGGCTACCCTTGACTGCTTCTGCCTCCAATAGATTTCCTAAGCACTAGTGTTTTAAAGAACAGCTTAAAAAGAGAATCCTAATGTGATTTCTTTATAATGGGTGTGTTCCTTATCTAATCCTAGTGTCTAAACTCTTCTCCATGGCTGGACCCCCAAATAATATTCCTTTACGTGCTAAGGGGTATCTAGAGAGTGGGATAGGTTTAATCACTACCCTAACCCTAACGCGTACCATAACCCTAAACCCTACCCTAACCCTAACACGTACCCTAATCCTAACCCGTACCCTAAACCGAGCCCTAACCCTAACACTAACCCTAACCCTAACCCTAACCCATACCCTACGCCGTACCCGAAGCCCTCCCCGAACCCGTACCCTAAGCCGTACCCTAAGCCTAACCCTAAGCCTAACCCTAACCCTAGGCTACCCTTGACTGCTTCTGCCTCCAATAGATTTCCGAAGCACTAGTGTTTTAAGGAACAGCTTAAAAAGAGAATCCTAATGTGATTTCTTTATAATGTGTGTGTTCCTTATATTATCTTAGTGTCTAAACTCTTCTCCATGGCTGGACCCCCAAATAATATTCCTTTACGTGCTAAGGGGTATCTAGAGAGTGGGATAGGTTTAATAACTACCCTAACCCTAACGCGTACCCTAACCCTAACCCCTAACCTAACCCTAACACTACCCTAATCCTAACCCGTAACCTAAACCGAGCCCTAACCCTAACACTAACCCTAACCCTAACCCTAACCCATACCCTACGCCGTACCCGAAGCCCTCCCCGAACCCGTACCCTAAGCCGTACCCTAAGCCTAACCCTAAGCCTAACCCTATCCCTAGGCTACGCTTGACTGCTTCTGCCTCCAATAGATTTCCTAAGCACTAGTGTTTTAAGGAACAGCTTAAAAAGAGAATCCTAATGTGATTTCTTTATAATGGGTGTGTTCCTTATCTTATCCTAGTGTCTAAACTCTTCTCCATGGCTGGACCCCCAAATAATATTCCTTTACGTGCTAAGGGGTAACTAGAGAGTGGGATAGGTTTAATAACTACCCTAACCCTAACGCGTACCCTAACGCTAACCCCTACCCTAACCCTAACACGTACCCTAATCCTAACCCGTACCCTAAACCGAGCCCTAACCCTAACACTAACCCTAACCCTAACCCTAACCCATACCCTACGCCGTACCCGAAGCCCTCCCCGAACCCGTACCCTAAGCCGTACCCTAAGCCTAACCCTAAGCCTAACCCTAACCCTAGGCTACCCTTGACTGCTTCTGCCTCCAATAGATTTCCTGAGCACTAGTGTTTTAAGGAACAGCTTAAAAAGAGAATCCTAATGTGATTTCTTTATAATGGGTGTTTTCCTTATCTTATCCTAGTGTCTAAATTCTTCTCCATGGCTGGACCCCCAAATAATATTCCTTTACGTGCTAAGGGGTATCTAGAGAGTGGGATAGGTTTAATAACTACCCTAACCCTAACGTGTACCCTAACCCTAACCCCTACCCTAACCCTAACACGTACCCTAATCCTAACCCGTACCCTAAACCGAGCCCTAATCCTAACACTAACCGTAACCCTAACCCTAACCCATACCCTACGCCGTACCCGAAGCCCTCCCCGAACCCGTACCCTAAGCCGTACCCTAAGCCTAACCCTAAGCCTAACCCTAACCCTAGGCTACCCTTGACTGCTTCTGCCTCCAATAGATTTCCTAAGCACTAGTGTTTTAAGGAACAGCTTAAAAAGAGAATCCTAATGTGATTTCTTTATAATGGGTGTGTTCCTTATCTTATCCTAGTGTCTAAACTCTTCTCCATGGCTGGAACCCCAAATAATATTCCTTTACGTGCTAAGGGGTAACTAGAGAGTGGGATAGGTTTAATAACTACCCTAACCCTAACCCTAACCCTAACCTTAACCCCTACCCTAACCCTAACACGTACCCTAATCCTAACCCGTAACCTAAACCGAGCCCTAACCCTAACACTAACCCTAACCCTAACCCTAACCCGTACCCTACGCCGTACCCGAAGCCCTCCCCGAACCCGTACCCTAAGCCGTACCCTAAGCCTAACCCTAAGCCTAACCCTAACCCTAGGCTACCCTTGACTGCTTCTGCCTCCAATAGATTTCCTAAGCACTAGTGTTTTAAGGAACAGCTTAAAAAGAGAATCCTAATGTGATTTCTTTATAATGTGTGTGTTCCTTATATTATCTTAGTGTCTAAACACTTCTCCATGGCTGGACCCCCAAATAATATTCCTTTACGTGCTAAGGAGTATCTAGAGAGTGGGATAGGTTTAATAACTACCCTAACCCTAACGCGTACCCTAACCCTAACCCCTACCCTAACCCTAACACGTACCCTAATCCTAACCCGTACCCTAAACCGAGCCCTAATCTTAACACTAACCGTAACCCTAACCCTAACCCATACCCTACGCCGTACCCGAAGCCCTCCCCGAACCCGTACCCTAAGCCGTACCCTAAGCCTAACCCTAAGCCTAACCCTAACCCTAGGCTACCCTTGACTGCTTCTGCCTCCAATAGATTTCCTAAGCACTAGTGTTTTAAGGAACAGCTTAAAAAGAGAATCCTAATGTGATTTCTTTATAATGGGTGTGTTCCTTATCTTATCCTAGTGTCTAAACTCTTCTCCATGGCTGGACCCCCAAATAATATTCCTTTACGTGCTAAGGGGTAACTAGAGAGTGGGATAGGTTTAATAACTACCCTAACCCTAACCCTAACCCTAACCCTAACCCCTACCCTAACCCTAACACGTACCCTAATCCTAACCCGTAACCTAAACCGAGCCCTAACCCTAACACTAACCCTAACCCTAACCCATACCCTACGCCGTACCCGAAACCCTCCCCGAACCCGTACCCTAAGCCGTACCCTAAGCCTAACCCTAAGCCTAACCCTAACCCTAGGCTACCCTTGACTGCTTCTGCCTCCAATATATTTCCTAAGCACTAGTGTTTTAAGGAACAGCTTAAAAAGAGAATCCTAATGTGATTTCTTTATAATGGGTGTGTTCCTTATCTTATCCTAGTGTCTAAACTCTTCTCCATGGCTGG
Organism: Balaenoptera physalus; assembly: GCF_965194825.1. Lineage (NCBI taxonomy): Eukaryota > Metazoa > Chordata > Mammalia > Artiodactyla > Balaenopteridae > Balaenoptera > Balaenoptera physalus. Next base: position 90,946 of record NW_028126054.1, on the reverse strand, counting down.
ACCCCCAAATAATATTCCTTTACGTGCTAAGGGGTAACTAGAGAGTGGGATAGGTTTAATAACTACCCTAACCGTAACGCGTACCCTAACGCTAACCCCTACCCTAACCCTAACACGTACCCTAATCCTAACCCGTACCCTAAACAGAGCCCTAAACCTAACATTAACCCTAACCCTAACCCTAACCCTAACCCTAACCCTAACCCATACCCTACGCCGTACCCGAAGCCCTCCCCGAACCCGTACCCTAAGCCGTACCCTAAGCCTAAACCTAACCCTAGGCTACCCTTGACTGCTTCTGCCTCCAAGAGATTTCCTAAGCACTAGTGTTTTAAGGAACAGCTTAAAAAGTAAATCCTAATGTGATTTCTTTATAATGGGTGTGTTCCTTATCTAATCCTAGTGTCTAAACTCTTCTCCATGGCTGGACCCCCAAATAATATTCCTTTATGTGCTAAGGGGTATCTAGAGAGTGGGATAGGTTTAATCACTACCCTAACCCTAACGCGTACCATAACCCTAACCCCTACCCTAACCCTAACACGTACCCTAATCCTAACCCGTACCCTAAACCGAGCCCTAACCCTAACACTAACCCTAACCCTAACCCTAACCCGTACCCTACGCCGTACCCGAAGCCCTCCCCGAACCCGTACCCTAAGCCGTACCCTAAGCCTAACCCTAAGCCTAACCCTAACCCTAGGCTACCCTTGACTGCTTCTGCCTCCAATAGATTTCCTGAGCACTAGTGTTTTAAGGAACAGCTTAAAAAGAGAATCCTAATGTGATTTCTTTATAATGGGTGTTTTCCTTATCTTTTCCTAGTGTCTAAACTCTTCTCCATGGCTGGACCCCCAAATAATATTCCTTTACGTGCTAAGGGGTAACTAGAGAGTGGGATAGGTTTAATAACTACCCTAACCGTAACACGTACCCTAACGGTAACCCCTACCCTAACCCTAACACGTACCCTAATCCTAACCCGTACCCTAAACCGAGCCCTAACCCTAACACTAACCCTAACCCTAACCCTAACCCTTACCCTACGCCGTACCCGAAGCCCTCCCCGAACCCGTACCCTAAGCCGTACCCTAAGCCTAACCCTAAGCCTAACCCTAACCCTAGGCTACCCTTGACTGCTTCTGCCTCCAATAGATTTCCTAAGCACTAGTGTTTTAAAGAACAGCTTAAAAAGAGAATCCTAATGTGATTTCTTTATAATGGGTGTGTTCCTTATCTAATCCTAGTGTCTAAACTCTTCTCCATGGCTGGACCCCCAAATAATATTCCTTTACGTGCTAAGGGGTATCTAGAGAGTGGGATAGGTTTAATCACTACCCTAACCCTAACGCGTACCATAACCCTAAACCCTACCCTAACCCTAACACGTACCCTAATCCTAACCCGTACCCTAAACCGAGCCCTAACCCTAACACTAACCCTAACCCTAACCCTAACCCATACCCTACGCCGTACCCGAAGCCCTCCCCGAACCCGTACCCTAAGCCGTACCCTAAGCCTAACCCTAAGCCTAACCCTAACCCTAGGCTACCCTTGACTGCTTCTGCCTCCAATAGATTTCCGAAGCACTAGTGTTTTAAGGAACAGCTTAAAAAGAGAATCCTAATGTGATTTCTTTATAATGTGTGTGTTCCTTATATTATCTTAGTGTCTAAACTCTTCTCCATGGCTGGACCCCCAAATAATATTCCTTTACGTGCTAAGGGGTATCTAGAGAGTGGGATAGGTTTAATAACTACCCTAACCCTAACGCGTACCCTAACCCTAACCCCTAACCTAACCCTAACACTACCCTAATCCTAACCCGTAACCTAAACCGAGCCCTAACCCTAACACTAACCCTAACCCTAACCCTAACCCATACCCTACGCCGTACCCGAAGCCCTCCCCGAACCCGTACCCTAAGCCGTACCCTAAGCCTAACCCTAAGCCTAACCCTATCCCTAGGCTACGCTTGACTGCTTCTGCCTCCAATAGATTTCCTAAGCACTAGTGTTTTAAGGAACAGCTTAAAAAGAGAATCCTAATGTGATTTCTTTATAATGGGTGTGTTCCTTATCTTATCCTAGTGTCTAAACTCTTCTCCATGGCTGGACCCCCAAATAATATTCCTTTACGTGCTAAGGGGTAACTAGAGAGTGGGATAGGTTTAATAACTACCCTAACCCTAACGCGTACCCTAACGCTAACCCCTACCCTAACCCTAACACGTACCCTAATCCTAACCCGTACCCTAAACCGAGCCCTAACCCTAACACTAACCCTAACCCTAACCCTAACCCATACCCTACGCCGTACCCGAAGCCCTCCCCGAACCCGTACCCTAAGCCGTACCCTAAGCCTAACCCTAAGCCTAACCCTAACCCTAGGCTACCCTTGACTGCTTCTGCCTCCAATAGATTTCCTGAGCACTAGTGTTTTAAGGAACAGCTTAAAAAGAGAATCCTAATGTGATTTCTTTATAATGGGTGTTTTCCTTATCTTATCCTAGTGTCTAAATTCTTCTCCATGGCTGGACCCCCAAATAATATTCCTTTACGTGCTAAGGGGTATCTAGAGAGTGGGATAGGTTTAATAACTACCCTAACCCTAACGTGTACCCTAACCCTAACCCCTACCCTAACCCTAACACGTACCCTAATCCTAACCCGTACCCTAAACCGAGCCCTAATCCTAACACTAACCGTAACCCTAACCCTAACCCATACCCTACGCCGTACCCGAAGCCCTCCCCGAACCCGTACCCTAAGCCGTACCCTAAGCCTAACCCTAAGCCTAACCCTAACCCTAGGCTACCCTTGACTGCTTCTGCCTCCAATAGATTTCCTAAGCACTAGTGTTTTAAGGAACAGCTTAAAAAGAGAATCCTAATGTGATTTCTTTATAATGGGTGTGTTCCTTATCTTATCCTAGTGTCTAAACTCTTCTCCATGGCTGGACCCCCAAATAATATTCCTTTACGTGCTAAGGGGTAACTAGAGAGTGGGATAGGTTTAATAACTACCCTAACCCTAACCCTAACCCTAACCTTAACCCCTACCCTAACCCTAACACGTACCCTAATCCTAACCCGTAACCTAAACCGAGCCCTAACCCTAACACTAACCCTAACCCTAACCCTAACCCGTACCCTACGCCGTACCCGAAGCCCTCCCCGAACCCGTACCCTAAGCCGTACCCTAAGCCTAACCCTAAGCCTAACCCTAACCCTAGGCTACCCTTGACTGCTTCTGCCTCCAATAGATTTCCTAAGCACTAGTGTTTTAAGGAACAGCTTAAAAAGAGAATCCTAATGTGATTTCTTTATAATGTGTGTGTTCCTTATATTATCTTAGTGTCTAAACACTTCTCCATGGCTGGACCCCCAAATAATATTCCTTTACGTGCTAAGGAGTATCTAGAGAGTGGGATAGGTTTAATAACTACCCTAACCCTAACGCGTACCCTAACCCTAACCCCTACCCTAACCCTAACACGTACCCTAATCCTAACCCGTACCCTAAACCGAGCCCTAATCCTAACACTAACCGTAACCCTAACCCTAACCCATACCCTACGCCGTACCCGAAGCCCTCCCCGAACCCGTACCCTAAGCCGTACCCTAAGCCTAACCCTAAGCCTAACCCTAACCCTAGGCTACCCTTGACTGCTTCTGCCTCCAATAGATTTCCTAAGCACTAGTGTTTTAAGGAACAGCTTAAAAAGAGAATCCTAATGTGATTTCTTTATAATGGGTGTGTTCCTTATCTTATCCTAGTGTCTAAACTCTTCTCCATGGCTGGACCCCCAAATAATATTCCTTTACGTGCTAAGGGGTAACTAGAGAGTGGGATAGGTTTAATAACTACCCTAACCCTAACCCTAACCCTAACCCTAACCCCTACCCTAACCCTAACACGTACCCTAATCCTAACCCGTAACCTAAACCGAGCCCTAACCCTAACACTAACCCTAACCCTAACCCTAACCCGTACCCTACGCCGTACCCGAAGCCCTCCCCGAACCCGTACCCTAAGCCGTACCCTAAGCCTAACCCTAAGCCTAACCCTAACCCTAGGCTACCCTTGACTGCTTCTGCCTCCAATAGATTTCCTAAGCACTAGTGTTTTAAGGAACAGCTTAAAAAGAGAATCCTAATGTGATTTCTTTATAATGTGTGTGTTCCTTATATTATCTTAGTGTCTAAACACTTCTCCATGGCTGGACCCCCAAATAATATTCCTTTACGTGCTAAGGAGTATCTAGAGAGTGGGATAGGTTTAATAACTACCCTAACCCTAACGCGTACCCTAACCCTAACCACTACCCTAACCCTAACACGTACCCTAATCCTAACCCGTACCCTAAACCGAGCCCTAACCCTAACACTAACCCTAACCCTAACCCTAACCCATACCCTACGCCGTACCCGAAGCCCTCCACGAACCCGTACCCTAAGCCGTACCCTAAGCCTAACCCTAAGCCTAACCCTAACCCTAGGCTACCCTCGACTGCTTCTGCCTCCAATAGATTTCCTAAGCACTAGTGTTTTAAGGAACAGCTTAAAAAGAGAATCCTAATGTGATTTCTTTATAATGGGTGTGTTTCTTATCTAATCCTAGTGTCTAAACTCTTCTCCATGGCTGGACCCCCAAATAATATTCCTTTATGTGCTAAGGGGTATCTAGAGAGTGGGATAGGTTTAATCACTACCCTAACCCTAAAGCGTACCATAACCCTAACCCCTACCCTAACCCTAACACGTACCCTAATCCTAACCCGTACCCTAAACCGAGCCCTAACCCTAACACTAACCCTAACCCTAACCCTAACCCATACCCTACGCCGTACCCGAAGCCCTCCCCGAACCCGTACCCTAAGCCGTACCCTAAGCCTAACCCTAAGCCTAACCCTAACCCTAGGCTACCCTTGACTGCTTCTGCCTCCAATAGATTTCCTAAGCACTAGTGTTTTAAGGAACAGCTTAAAAAGAGAATCCTAATGTGATTTCTTTATAATGGGTGTTTTCCTTATCTAATCCTAGTGTCTAAACTCTTCTCCATGGCTGGACACCCAAATAATATTCCTTTATGTGCTAAGGGGTATCTAGAGAGTGGGATAGGTTTAATCACTACCCTAACCCTAACGCGTACCATAACCCTAACCCCTACCCTAACCCTAACACGTACCCTAATCCTAACACGTACCCTAAACCGAGCCCTAACCCTAACACTAACCCTAACCCTAACCCTAACCCATACCCTACGCCGTACCCGAAGCCCTCCCCGAACCCGTACCCTCAGCCGTACCCTAAGCCTAACCCTAAGCCTAACCCTAACCCTAGGCTACCCTTGACTGCTTCTGCCTCCAATAGATTTCCTAAGCACTAGTGTTTTAAGGAACAGCTTAAAAAGAGAATCCTAATGTGATTTCTTTATAATGTGTGTGTTCCTTATCTTATCCTAGTGTCTAAACTCTTCTCCATGGCTGGACCCCCAAATAATATTCCTTTACGTGCTAAGGGGTAACTAGAGAGTGGGATAGGTTTAATAACTACCCTAACCCTAACGCGTACCCTAACGCTAACCCCTACACTAACCCTAACACGTACCCTAATCCTAACCCGTACCCTAAACCGAGCCCTAACCCTAACACTAACCATAACACTAACCCTAACCCATACCCTACGCCGTACCCGAAGCCCTCCCCGAACCCCGTACCCTAAGCCGTACCCTAAGCCTAACCCTAAGCCTAACCCTAACCCTAGGCTACCCTTGACTGCTTCTGCCTCCAATAGATTTCCTAAGCACTAGTGTTTTAAGGAACAGCTTAAAAAGAGAATCCTAATGTGATTTCTTTATATTGTGTGTGTTCCTCATCTTATCCTAATGTCTAAACTCTTCTCCATGGCTGGACCCCCAAATAATATTCCTTTACGTGCTAAGGGGTAACTAGAGAGTGGGATAGGTTTAATAACTACCCTAACCCTAAACGCGTACCCTAACGCTAACCCCTACCCTAACACTAACACGTACCCTAATCCTAACCCGTACCCTAAACCGAGCCCTAACCCTAAAACTAACCCTAACCCTAACCCTAACCCATACCCTACGCCGTACCCGAAGCCCTCCCCGAACCCGTTCCCTAAGCCGTACCCTAAGCCTAACCCTAAGCCTAACCCTAACCCTAGGCTACCCTTGACTGTTCTGCCTCCAATAAATTTCCTAAGCACTAGTGTTTTAAGGAACAGCTTAAAAAGAGAATCCTAATGTGATTTCTTTATAATGGGTGTGTTCCTTATCTTATCCTAGTGTCTAAACTCTTCTCCATGGCTGGACCCCCAAATAATATTCCTTTACGTGCTAAGGGTAACTAGAGAGTGGGATAGGTTTAATAACTACCCTAACCCTAACGCGTACCCTAACGCTAACCCCTACCCTAACCCTAACACGTACCCTAATCCTAACCCGTACCCTAAACCGAGCCCTAACCCTAACACTAACCCTAACCCTAACCCTAACCCGTACCCTACGCCGTACCCGAAGCCCTCCCCGAACCCGTACCCTAAGCCGTACCTAAGCCTAACCCTAAGCCTAACCCTAACCCTAGGCTACCCTTGACTGCTTCTGCCTCCAATAGATTTCCTAAGCACTAGTGTTTTAAGGAACAGCTTAAAAAGAGAATCCTAATGTGATTTCTTTATAATGGGTGTGTTCCTTATATTATCTTAGTGTCTAAACACTTCTCCATGGCTGGACCCCCAAATAATATTCCTTTACGTGCTAAGGAGTATCTAGAGAGTGGGATAGGTTTAATAACTACCCTAACCCTAACGCGTACCCTAACCCTAACCACTACCCTAACCCTAACACGTACCCTAATCCTAACCCGTACCCTAAACCGAGCCCTAACCCTAACCACTAACCCTAACCCTAACCCTAACCCATACCCTACGCCGTACCCGAAGCCCTCCACGAACCCGTACCCTAAGCCGTACCCTAAGCCTAACCCTAAGCCTAACCCTAACCCTAGGCTACCCTCGACTGCTTCTGCCTCCAATAGATTTCCTAAGCACTAGTGTTTTAAGGAACAGCTTAAAAAGAGAATCCTAATGTGATTTCTTTATAATGGGTGTGTTCCTTATCTAATCCTAGTGTCTAAACTCTTCTCCATGGCTGGACCCCCAAATAATATTCCTTTATGTGCTAAGGGGTATCTAGAGAGTGGGATAGGTTTAATCACTACCCTAACCCTAAAGCCTACCATAACCCTAACCCCTACCCTAACCCTAACACGTACCCTAATCCTAACCCGTACCCTAAACCGAGCCCTAACCCTAACACTAACCCTAACCCTAACCCTAACCCATACCCTACGCCGTACCCGAAGCCCTCCCCGAACCCGTACCCTAAGCCGTACCCTAAGCCTAACCCTAAGCCTAACCCTAACCCTAGGCTACCCTTGACTGCTTCTGCCTCCAATAGATTTCCTAAGCACTAGTGTTTTAAGGAACAGCTTAAAAAGAGAATCCTAATGTGATTTCTTTATAATGGGTGTTTTCCTTATCTAATCCTAGTGTCTAAACTCTTCTCCATGGCTGGACACCCAAATAATATTCCTTTATGTGCTAAGGGGTATCTAGAGAGTGGGATAGGTTTAATCACTACCCTAACCCTAACGCGTACCATAACCCTAACCCCTACCCAAACCCTAACACGTACCCTAATCCTAACACGTACCCTAAACCGAGCCCTAACCCTAACACTAACCCTAACCCTAACCCTAACCCATACCCTACGCCGTACCCGAAGCCCTCCCCGAACCCGTACCCTCAGCCGTACCCTAAGCCTAACCCTAAGCCTAACCCTAACCCTAGGCTACCCTTGACTGCTTCTGCCTCCAATAGATTTCCTAAGCACTAGTGTTTTAAGGAACAGCTTAAAAAGAGAATCCTAATGTGATTTCTTTATAATGTGTGTGTTCCTTATCTTATCCTAGTGTCTAAACTCTTCTCCATGGCTGGACCCCCAAATAATATTCCTTTACGTGCTAAGGGGTAACTAGAGAGTGGGATAGGTTTAATAACTACCCTAACCCTAACGCGTACCCTAACGCTAACCCCTACCCTAACCCTAACACGTACCCTAATCCTAACCCGTACCCTAAACCGAGCCCTAACCCTAACACTAACCATAACACTAACCCTAACCCATACCCTACGCCGTACCCGAAGCCCTCCCCGAACCCGTACCCTAAGCCGTACCCTAAGCCTAACCCTAAGCCTAACCCTAACCCTAGGCTACCCTTGACTGCTTCTGCCTCCAATAGATTTCCTAAGCACTAGTGTTTTAAGGAACAGCTTAAAAAGAGAATCCTAATGTGATTTCTTTATATTGTGTGTGTTCCTCATCTTATCCTAATGTCTAAACTCTTCTCCATGGCTGGACCCCCAAATAATATTCCTTTACGTGCTAAGGGGTAACTAGAGAGTGGGATAGGTTTAATAACTACCCTAACCCTAACGCGTACCCTAACGCTAACCCCTACCCTAACACTAACACGTACCCTAATCCTAACCCGTACCCTAAACCGAGCCCTAACCCTAAAACTAACCCTAACCCTAACCCTAACCCATACCCTACGCCGTACCCGAAGCCCTCCCCGAACCCGTTCCCTAAGCCGTACCCTAAGCCTAACCCTAAGCCTAACCCTAACCCTAGGCTACCCTTGACTGTTCTGCCTCCAATAGATTTCCTAAGCACTAGTGTTTTAAGGAACAGCTTAAAAAGAGAATCCTAATGTGATTTCTTTATAATGGGTGTGTTCCTTATCTTATCCTAGTGTCTAAACTCTTCTCCATGGCTGGACCCCCAAATAATATTCCTTTACGTGCTAAGGGGTAACTAGAGAGTGGGATAGGTTTAATAACTACCCTAACCCTAACGCGTACCCTAACGCTAACCCCTACCCTAACCCTAACACGTACCCTAATCCTAACCCGTACCCTAAACCGAGCCCTAACCCTAACACTAACCCTAACCCTAACCCTAACCCGTACCCTACGCCGTACCCGAAGCCCTCCCCGAACCCGTACCCTAAGCCGTACCCTAAGCCTAACCCTAAGCCTAACCCTAACCCTAGGCTACCCTTGACTGCTTCTGCCTCCAATAGATTTCCTAAGCACTAGTGTTTTAAGGAACAGCTTAAAAAGAGAATCCTAATGTGATTTCTTTATAATGGGTGTGTTCCTTATATTATCTTAGTGTCTAAACAGTTCTCCATGGCTGGACCCCCAAATAATATTCCTTTACGTGCTAAGGAGTATCTAGAGAGTGGGATAGGTTTAATAACTACCCTAACCCTAACGCGTACCCTAACCCTAACCCCTACCCTAACCCTAACACGTACCCTAATCCTAACCCGTACCCTAAACCGAGCCCTAACCCTAACACTAACCCTAACCCTAACCCTAACCCATACCCTACGCCGTACCCGAAGCCCTCCACGAACCCGTACCCTAATCCGTACCCTAAGCCGTACCCTAAGCCTAACCCTAACCCTAGGCTACCCTTGACTGCTTCTGCCTCCAATAGATTTCCTAAGCACTAGTGTTTTAAGGAACAGCTTAAAAAGAGAATCCTAATGTGATTTCTTTATAATGCGTGTGTTCCTTATCTTATCCTAGTGTCTAAACTCTTCTCCATGGCTGGACCCCCAAATAATATTCCTTTACGTGCTAAGGGGTAACTAGAGAGTGGGATAGGTTTAATAACTACCCTAACCCTAACGCGTACCCTAACGCTAACCCCTACCCTAACCCTAAAACGTACCCTAATCCTAACCCGTACCCTAAACCGACCCCTAACCCTAACACTAACCCTAACCCTAACCCTAACCCATACCCTACGCCGTACCCGAAGCCCTCCCCGAACCCGTACCCTAAGCCGTACCCTAAGCCTAACCCTAAGCCTAACCCTAACCCTAGGCTACCCTTGACTGCTTCTGCCTCCAATAGATTTCCTAAGCACTAGGGTTTTAAGGAACAGCTTAAAAAGAGAATCCTAATGTGATTTCTTTATATTGTGTGTGTTCCTCATCTTATCCTAGTGTCTAAACTCTTCTCCATGGCTGGACCCCCAAATAATATTCCTTTACGTGCTAAGGGGTAACTAGAGAGTGGGATAGGTTTAATAACTACCCTAACCCTAACGCGTACCCTAACGCTAACCCCTACCCTAACACTAACACGTACCCTAATCCTAACCCGTACCCTAAACCGAGCCCTAACCCTAAAACTAACCCTAACCCTAACCCTAACCCATACCCTACGCCGTACCCGAAGCCCTCCCCGAACCCGTTCCCTAAGCCGTACCCTAAGCCTAACCCTAAGCCTAACCCTAACCCTAGGCTACCCTTGACTGCTTCTGCCTCCAATAGATTTCCTAAGCACTAGTGTTTTAAGGAACAGCTTAAAAAGAGAATCCTAATGTGATTTCTTTATAATGGGTGTGTTCCTTATCTTATCCTAGTGTCTAAACTCTTCTCCATGGCTGGACCCCCAAATAATATTCCTTTACGTGCTAAGGGGTAACTAGAGAGTGGGATAGGTTTAATAACTACCCTAACCCTAACGCGTACACTAACGCTAACCCCTACCCTAACCCTAACACGTACCCTAATCCTAACCCGTACCCTAAACCGAGCCCTAACCCTAACACTAACCCTAACCCTAACCCTAACCCGTACCCTACGCCGTACCCGAAGCCCTCCCCGAACCCGTACCCTAAGCCGTACCCTAAGCCTAACCCTAAGCCTAACCCTAACCCTAGGCTACCCTTGACTGCTTCTGCCTCCAATAGATTTCCTAAGCACTAGTGTTTTAAGGAACAGCTTAAAAAGAGAATCCTAATGTGATTTCTTTATAATGTGTGTGTTCCTTATATTATCTTAGTGTCTAAACACTTCTCCATGGCTGGACCCCCAAATAATATTCCTTTACGTGCTAAGGAGTATCTAGAGAGTGGGATAGGTTTAATAACTACCCTAACCCTAATGCGTACCCTAACCCTAACCACTACCCTAACCCTAACACGTACCCTAATCCTAACCCGTACCCTAAACCGAGCCCTAACCCTAACACTAACCCTAACCCTAACCCTAACCCATACCCTACGCCGTACCCGAAGCCCTCCACGAACCCGTACCCTAAGCCGTACCCTAAGCCTAACCCTAAGCCTAACCCTAACCCTAGGCTACCCTTGACTGCTTCTGCCTCCAATAGATTTCCTAAGCACTAGTGTTTTAAGGAACAGCTTAAAAAGAGAATCCTAATGTGATTTCTTTATAATGGGTGTGTTCCTTATCTAATCCTAGTGTCTAAACTCTTCTCCATGGCTGGACCCCCAAATAATATTCCTTTACGTGCTAAGGGGTAACTAGAGAGTGGGATAGGTTTAATAACTACCCTAACCCTAACGCGTACCCTAACGCTAACCCCTACCCTAACACTAACACGTACCCTAATCCTAACCCGTACCCTAAACCGAGCCCTAACCCTAAAACTAACCCTAACCCTAACCCTAACCCATACCCTACGCCGTACCCGAAGCCCTCCCCGAACCCGTTCCCTAAGCCGTACCCTAAGCCTAACCCTAAGCCTAACCCTAACCCTAGGCTACCCTTGACTGCTTCTGCCTCCAATAGATTTCCTAAGCACTAGTGTTTTAAGGAACAGCTTAAAAAGAGAATCCTAATGTGATTTCTTTATAATGGGTGTGTTCCTTATCTTATCCTAGTGTCTAAACTCTTCTCCATGGCTGGACCCCCAAATAATATTCCTTTACGTGCTAAGGGGTAACTAGAGAGTGGGATAGGTTTAATAACTACCCTAACCCTAACGCGTACCCTAACGCTAACCCCTACCCTAACCCTAACACGTACCCTAATCCTAACCCGTACCCTAAACCGAGCCCTAACCCTAACACTAACCCTAACCCTAACCCTAACCCGTACCCTACGCCGTACCCGAAGCCCTCCCCGAACCCGTACCCTAAGCCGTACCCTAAGCCTAACCCTAAGCCTAACCCTAACCCTAGGCTACCCTTGACTGCTTCTGCCTCCAATAGATTTCCTAAGCACTAGTGTTTTAAGGAACAGCTTAAAAAGAGAATCCTAATGTGATTTCTTTATAATGTGTGTGTTCCTTATATTATCTTAGTGTCTAAACACTTCTCCATGGCTGGACCCCCAAATAATATTCCTTTACGTGCTAAGGAGTATCTAGAGAGTGGGATAGGTTTAATAACTACCCTAACCCTAATGCGTACCCTAACCCTAACCACTACCCTAACCCTAACACGTACCCTAATCCTAACCCGTACCCTAAACCGAGCCCTAACCCTAACACTAACCCTAACCCTAACCCTAACCCATACCCTACGCCGTACCCGAAGCCCTCCACGAACCCGTACCCTAAGCCGTACCCTAAGCCTAACCCTAAGCCTAACCCTAACCCTAGGCTACCCTTGACTGCTTCTGCCTCCAATAGATTTCCTAAGCACTAGTGTTTTAAGGAACAGCTTAAAAAGAGAATCCTAATGTGATTTCTTTATAATGGGTGTGTTCCTTATCTAATCCTAGTGTCTAAACTCTTCTCCATGGCTGGACCCCCAAATAATATTCCTTTATGTGCTAAGGGGTATCTAGAGATTGGGATAGGTTTAATCACTACCCTAACCCTAAAGCGTACCATAACCCTAACCCCTACCCTAACGCTAACACGTACCCTAATCCTAACCCGTACCCTAAACCGAGCCCTAACCCTAACACTAACCCTAACCCTAACCCTAACCCATACCCTACGCCGTACCCGAAGCCCTCCCCGAACCCGTACCCTAAGCCGTACCCTAAGCCTAACCCTAAGCCTAACCCTAACCCTAGGCTACCCTTGACTGCTTCTGCCTCCAATAGATTTCCTAAGCACTAGTGTTTTAAGGAACAGCTTAAAAAGAGAATCCTAATGTGATTTCTTTATAATGGGTGTTTTCCTTATCTAATCCTAGTGTCTAAACTCTTCTCCATGGCTGGACATCCAAATAATATTCCTTTATGTGCTAAGGGGTATCTAGAGAGTGGGATAGGTTTAATCACTACCCTAACCCTAACGCGTACCATAACCCTAACCCCTACCCTAACCCTAACACGTACCCTAATCCTAACACGTACCCTAAACCGAGCCCTAACCCTAACACTAACCCTAACCCTAACCCTAACCCATACCCTACGCCGTACCCGAAGCCCTCCCCGAACCCGTACCCTAAGCCGTACCCTAAGCCTAACCCTAAGCCTAACCCTAACCCTAGGCTACCCTTAACTGCTTCTGCCTCCAATAGATTTCCTAAGCACTAGTGTTTTAAGGAACAGCTTAAAAAGAGAATCCTAATGTGATTTCTTTATAATGTGTGTGTTCCTTATCTTATCCTAGTGTCTAAACTCTTCTCCATGGCTGGACCCCCAAATAATATTCCTTTACGTGCTAAGGGGTAACTAGAGAGTGGGATAGGTTTAATAACTACCCTAACCCTAACGCGTACCCTAACGCTAACCCCTACCCTAACCCTAACACGTACCCTAATCCTAACACGTACCCTAAACCGAGCCCTAACCCTAACACTAACCCTAACCCTAACCCTAACCCATACCCTACGCCGTACCCGAAGCCCTCCCCGAACCCGTACCCTAAGCCGTACCCTAAGCCTAACCCTAAGCCTAACCCTAACCCTAGGCTACCCTTGACTGCTTCTGCCTCCAATAGATTTCCTAAGCACTAGTGTTTTAAGGAACAGCTTAAAAAGAGAATCGTAATGTGATTTCTTTATATTGTGTGTGTTCCTCATCTTATCCTAAAGTCTAAACTCTTCTCCATGGCTGGACCCCCAAATAATATTCCTTTACGTGCTAAGGGGTAACTAGAGAGTGGGATAGGTTTAATAACTACCCTAACCCTAACGCGTACCCTAACGCTAACCCCTACCCTAACACTAACACGTACCCTAATCCTAACCCGTACCCTAAACCGAGCCCTAACCCTAAAACTAACCCTAACCCTAACCCTAACCCATACCCTACGCCGTACCCGAAGCCCTCCCCGAACCCGTTCCCTAAGCCGTACCCTAAGCCTAACCCTAAGCCTAACCCTAACCCTAGGCTACCCTTGACTGCTTCTGCCTCCAATAGATTTCCTAAGCACTAGTGTTTTAAGGAACAGCTTAAAAAGAGAATCCTAATGTGATTTCTTTATAATGGGTGTGTTCCTTATCTTATCCTAGTGTCTAAACTCTTCTCCATGGCTGGACCCCCAAATAATATTCCTTTACGTGCTAAGGGGTAACTAGAGAGTGGGATAGGTTTAATAACTACCCTAACCCTAACGCGTACCCTAACGCTAACCCCTACCCTAACCCTAACACGTACCCTAATCCTAACCCGTACCCTAAACCGAGCCCTAACCCTAACACTAACCCTAACCCTAACCCGTACCCGTACCCTACGCCGTACCCGAAGCCCTCCCCGAACCCGTACCCTAAGCCGTACCCTAAGCCTAACCCTAAGCCTAACCCTAACCCTAGGCTACCCTTGACTGCTTCTGCCTCCAATAGATTTCCTAAGCACTAGTGTTTTAAGGAACAGCTTAAAAAGAGAATCCTAATGTGATTTCTTTATAATGTGTGTGTTCCTTATATTATCTTAGTGTCTAAACACTTCTCCATGGCTGGACCCCCAAATAATATTCCTTTACGTGCTAAGGAGTATCTAGAGAGTGGGATAGGTTTAATAACTACCCTAACCCTAACGCGTACCCTAACCCTAACCACTACCCTAACCCTAACACGTACCCTAATCCTAACCCGTACCCTAAACCGAGCCCTAACCCTAACACTAACCCTAACCCTAACCATAACCCATACCCTACGCCGTACCCGAAGCCCTCCACGAACCCGTACCCTAAGCCGTACCCTAAGCCTAACCCTAAGCCTAACCCTAACCCTAGGCTACCCTTGACTGCTTCTGCCTCCAATAGATTTCCTAAGCACTAGTGTTTTAAGGAACAGCTTAAAAAGAGAATCCTAATGTGATTTCTTTATAATGGGTGTGTTCCTTATCTAATCCTAGTGTCTAAACTCTTCTCCATGGCTGGACCCCCAAATAATATTCCTTTATGTGCTAAGGGGTATCTAGAGAGTGGGATAGGTTTAATCACTACCCTAACCCTAAAGCGTACCATAACCCTAACCCCTACCCTAACCCTAACACGTACCCTAATCCTAACCCGTACCCTAAACCGAGCCCTAACCCTAACACTAACCCTAACCCTAACCCTAACCCATACCCTACGCCGTACCCGAAGCCCTCCCCGAACCCGTACCCTAAGCCGTACCCTAAGCCTAACCCTAAGCCTAACCCTAACCCTAGGCTACCCTTGACTGCTTCTGCCTCCAATAGATTTCCTAAGCACTAGTGTTTTAAGGAACAGCTTAAAAAGAGAATCCTAATGTGATTTCTTTATATTGTGTGTGTTCCTCATCTTATCCTAGTGTCTAAACTCTTCTCCATGGCTGGACCCCCAAATAATATTCCTTTACGTGCAAAGGGGTAACTAGAGAGTGGGATAGGTTTAATAACTACCCTAACCCTAACGCGTACCCTAAAGCTAACCCCTACCCTAACACTAACACGTACCCTAATCCTAACCCGTACCCTAAACCGAGCCCTAACCCTAACACTAACCCTAACCCTAACCCTAACCCATACCCTACGCCGTACCCGAAGCCCTCCCCGAACCCGTACCCTAAGCCGTACCCTAAGCCTAACCCTAACCCTAGGCTACCCTTGACTGCTTCTGCCTCCAAGAGATTTCCTAAGCACTAGTGTTTTAAGGAACAGCTTAAAAAGAGAATCCTAATGTGATTTCTTTATAATGGGTGTGTTCCTTATCTTATCCTAGTGTCTAAACTCTTCTCCATGGCTGGACCCCCAAATAATATTCCTTTACATACTAAGGGGTAACTAGAGAGTGGGATAGGTTTAATAACTACCCTAACCCTAACGCGTACCCTAAGGCTAACCACTACCCTAACCCTAACACGTACCCTAATCCTAACCCGTACCCTAAACCGAGCCCTAACCCTAACACTAACCCTAACCCTAACCCTAACCCATACCCTACGCCGTACCCGAAGCCCTCCCCGAACCCGTACCCTAAGCCGTACCCTAAGCCTAACCCTAAGCCTAACCCTAACCCTAGGCTACCCTTGACTGCTTCTGCCTCCAATAGATTTCCTAAGCAATAGTGTTTTAAGGAACAGCTTAAAAAGAGAATCCTAATGTGATTTCTTTATAATGTGTGTGTTCCTTATATTATCTTAGTGTCTAAAGTCTTCTCCATGGCTGGACCCCCAAATAATATTCCTTTACGTGCTAAGGGGTATCTAGAGAGTGGGATAGGTTTAATAACTACCCTAACCCTAACGTGTACCCTAAACCTAACCCCTACCCTAACCCTAACACGTACCCTAATCCTAACCCGTACCCTAAACCGAGCCCTAACCCTAACACTAACCGTAACCCTAACCCTAACCCATACCCTACGCCGTACCCGAAGCCCTCCCCGAACCCATACCCTAAGCCGTACCCTAAGCCTAACCCTAAGCCTAACCCTAACCCTAGGCTACCCTTGACTGCTTCTGCCTCCAATAGATTTCCTAAGCACTAGTGTTTTAAGGAACAGCTTAAAAAGAGAATCCTAATGTGATTTCTTTATAATGGGTGTGTTCCTTATCTTATCCTAGTGTCTAAACTTTTCTCCATGGCTGGACCCCCAAATAATATTCCTTTACGTGCTAAGGGGTAACTAGAGAGTGGGATAGGTTTAATAACTACCCTAAACCTAACCCTAACCCTAACCCTAACCCCTACCCTAACCCTAACACGTACCCTAATCCTAACCCGTACCCTAAACCGAGCCCTAACCCTAACACTAACCCTAACCCTAACCCTAACCCATACCCTACGCCGTACCCGAAGCCCTCCCGAACCCGTACCCTAAGCCGTACCCTAAGCCTAACCCTAAGCCTAACCCTAACCCTAGGCTACCCTTGACTGCTTCTGCCTCCAATAGATTTCCTAAGCACTAGTGTTTTAAGGAACAACTTAAAAAGAGAATCCTAATGTGATTTCTTTATAATGTGTGTGTTCCTTATCTTATCCTAGTGTCTAAACTCTTCTCCATGGCTGGACCCCCAAATAATATTCCTTTACGTGCTAAGGGGTATCTAGAGAGTGGGATAGGTTTAATAACTACCCTAACCCTAACGCGTACCCTAACCCTAACCCCTACCCTAACCCTAACACGTACCCTAATCCTAACCCGTACCGTAAACCGAGCCCTAACCCTAACACTAACCCTAACCCTAACCCATACCCTACGCCGTACCCGAAACCCTCCCCGAACCCGTACCCTAAGCCGTACCCTAAGCCTAACCCTAAGCCTAACCCTAACCCTAGGCTACCCTTGACTGCTTCTGCCTCCAATATATTTCCTAAGCACTAGTGTTTTAAGGAACAGCTTAAAAAGAGAATCCTAATGTGATTTCTTTATAATGGGTGTGTTCCTTATCTTATCCTAGTGTCTAAACTCTTCTCCATGGCTGGACCCCCAAATAATATTCCTTTACGTGCTAAGGGGTAACTAGAGAGTGGGATAGGTTTAATAACTACCCTAACCGTAACGCGTACCCTAACGCTAACCCCTACCCTAACCCTAACACGTACCCTAATCCTAACCCGTACCCTAAACAGAGCCCTAAACCTAACATTAACCCTAACCCTAACCCTAACCCTAACCCTAACCCTAACCCATACCCTACGCCGTACCCGAAGCCCTCCCCGAACCCGTACCCTAAGCCGTACCCTAAGCCTAAACCTAACCCTAGGCTACCCTTGACTGCTTCTGCCTCCAAGAGATTTCCTAAGCACTAGTGTTTTAAGGAACAGCTTAAAAAGTAAATCCTAATGTGATTTCTTTATAATGGGTGTGTTCCTTATCTAATCCTAGTGTCTAAACTCTTCTCCATGGCTGGACCCCCAAATAATATTCCTTTATGTGCTAAGGGGTATCTAGAGAGTGGGATAGGTTTAATCACTACCCTAACCCTAACGCGTACCATAACCCTAACCCCTACCCTAACCCTAACACGTACCCTAATCCTAACCCGTACCCTAAACCGAGCCCTAACCCTAACACTAACCCTAACCCTAACCCTAACCCGTACCCTACGCCGTACCCGAAGCCCTCCCCGAACCCGTACCCTAAGCCGTACCCTAAGCCTAACCCTAAGCCTAACCCTAACCCTAGGCTACCCTTGACTGCTTCTGCCTCCAATAGATTTCCTGAGCACTAGTGTTTTAAGGAACAGCTTAAAAAGAGAATCCTAATGTGATTTCTTTATAATGGGTGTTTTCCTTATCTTTTCCTAGTGTCTAAACTCTTCTCCATGGCTGGACCCCCAAATAATATTCCTTTACGTGCTAAGGGGTAACTAGAGAGTGGGATAGGTTTAATAACTACCCTAACCGTAACACGTACCCTAACGGTAACCCCTACCCTAACCCTAACACGTACCCTAATCCTAACCCGTACCCTAAACCGAGCCCTAACCCTAACACTAACCCTAACCCTAACCCTAACCCTTACCCTACGCCGTACCCGAAGCCCTCCCCGAACCCGTACCCTAAGCCGTACCCTAAGCCTAACCCTAAGCCTAACCCTAACCCTAGGCTACCCTTGACTGCTTCTGCCTCCAATAGATTTCCTAAGCACTAGTGTTTTAAAGAACAGCTTAAAAAGAGAATCCTAATGTGATTTCTTTATAATGGGTGTGTTCCTTATCTAATCCTAGTGTCTAAACTCTTCTCCATGGCTGGACCCCCAAATAATATTCCTTTACGTGCTAAGGGGTATCTAGAGAGTGGGATAGGTTTAATCACTACCCTAACCCTAACGCGTACCATAACCCTAAACCCTACCCTAACCCTAACACGTACCCTAATCCTAACCCGTACCCTAAACCGAGCCCTAACCCTAACACTAACCCTAACCCTAACCCTAACCCATACCCTACGCCGTACCCGAAGCCCTCCCCGAACCCGTACCCTAAGCCGTACCCTAAGCCTAACCCTAAGCCTAACCCTAACCCTAGGCTACCCTTGACTGCTTCTGCCTCCAATAGATTTCCGAAGCACTAGTGTTTTAAGGAACAGCTTAAAAAGAGAATCCTAATGTGATTTCTTTATAATGTGTGTGTTCCTTATATTATCTTAATGTCTAAACTCTTCTCCATGGCTGGACCCCCAAATAATATTCCTTTACGTGCTAAGGGGTATCTAGAGAGTGGGATAGGTTTAATAACTACCCTAACCCTAACGCGTACCCTAACCCTAACCCCTAACCTAACCCTAACACTACTCTAATCCTAACCCGTACCCTAAACCGAGCCCTAACCCTAACACTAACCCTAACCCTAACCCTAACCCATACCCTACGCCGTACCCGAAGCCCTCCCCGAACCCGTACCCTAAGCCGTACCCTAAGCCTAACCCTAAGCCTAACCCTATCCCTAGGCTACGCTTGACTGCTTCTGCCTCCAATAGATTTCCTAAGCACTAGTGTTTTAAGGAACAGCTTAAAAAGAGAATCCTAATGTGATTTCTTTATAATGGGTGTGTTCCTTATCTTATCCTAGTGTCTAAACTCTTCTCCATGGCTGGACCCCCAAATAATATTCCTTTACGTGCTAAGGGGTAACTAGAGAGTGGGATAGGTTTAATAACTACCCTAACCCTAACGCGTACCCTAACGCTAACCCCTACCCTAACCCTAACACGTACCCTAATCCTAACCCGTACCCTAAACCGAGCCCTAACCCTAACACTAACCCTAACCCTAACCCTAACCCATACCCTACGCCGTACCCGAAGCCCTCCCCGAACCCGTACCCTAAGCCGTACCCTAAGCCTAACCCTAAGCCTAACCCTAACCCTAGGCTACCCTTGACTGCTTCTGCCTCCAATAGATTTCCTGAGCACTAGTGTTTTAAGGAACAGCTTAAAAAGAGAATCCTAATGTGATTTCTTTATAATGGGTGTTTTCCTTATCTTATCCTAGTGTCTAAATTCTTCTCCATGGCTGGACCCCCAAATAATATTCCTTTACGTGCTAAGGGGTATCTAGAGAGTGGGATAGGTTTAATAACTACCCTAACCCTAACGTGTACCCTAACCCTAACCCCTACCCTAACCCTAACACGTACCCTAATCCTAACCCGTACCCTAAACCGAGCCCTAATCCTAACACTAACCGTAACCCTAACCCTAACCCATACCCTACGCCGTACCCGAAGCCCTCCCCGAACCCGTACCCTAAGCCGTACCCTAAGCCTAACCCTAAGCCTAACCCTAACCCTAGGCTACCCTTGACTGCTTCTGCCTCCAATAGATTTCCTAAGCACTAGTGTTTTAAGGAACAGCTTAAAAAGAGAATCCTAATGTGATTTCTTTATAATGGGTGTGTTCCTTATCTTATCCTAGTGTCTAAACTCTTCTCCATGGCTGGACCCCCAAATAATATTCCTTTACGTGCTAAGGGGTAACTAGAGAGTGGGATAGGTTTAATAACTACCCTAACCCTAACCCTAACCCTAACCCTAACCCCTACCCTAACCCTAACACGTACCCTAATCCTAACCCGTAACCTAAACCGAGCCCTAACCCTAACACTAACCCTAACCCTAACCCTAACCCGTACCCTACGCCGTACCCGAAGCCCTCCCCGAACCCGTACCCTAAGCCGTACCCTAAGCCTAACCCTAAGCCTAACCCTAACCCTAGGCTACCCTTGACTGCTTCTGCCTCCAATAGATTTCCTAAGCACTAGTGTTTTAAGGAACAGCTTAAAAAGAGAATCCTAATGTGATTTCTTTATAATGTGTGTGTTCCTTATATTATCTTAGTGTCTAAACACTTCTCAATGGCTGGACCCCCAAATAATATTCCTTTACGTGCTAAGGAGTATCTAGAGAGTGGGATAGGTTTAATAACTACCCTAACCCTAACGCGTACCCTAACCCTAACCCCTACCCTAACCCTAACACGTACCCTAATCCTAACCCGTACCCTAAACCGAGCCCTAATCCTAACACTAACCGTAACCCTAACCCTAACCCATACCCTACGCCGTACCCGAAGCCCTCCCCGAACCCGTACCCTAAGCCGTACCCTAAGCCTAACCCTAAGCCTAACCCTAACCCTAGGCTACCCTTGACTGCTTCTGCCTCCAATAGATTTCCTAAGCACTAGTGTTTTAAGGAACAGCTTAAAAAGAGAATCCTAATGTGATTTCTTTATAATGGGTGTGTTCCTTATCTTATCCTAGTGTCTAAACTCTTCTCCATGGCTGGACCCCCAAATAATATTCCTTTACGTGCTAAGGGGTAACTAGAGAGTGGGATAGGTTTAATAACTACCCTAACCCTAACCCTAACCCTAACCCTAACCCCTACCCTAACCCTAACACGTACCCTAATCCTAACCCGTAACCTAAACCGAGCCCTAACCCTAACACTAACCCTAACCCTAACCCTAACCCGTACCCTACGCCGTACCCGAAGCCCTCCCCGAACCCGTACCCTAAGCCGTACCCTAAGCCTAACCCTAAGCCTAACCCTAACCCTAGGCTACCCTTGACTGCTTCTGCCTCCAATAGATTTCCTAAGCACTAGTGTTTTAAGGAACAGCTTAAAAAGAGAATCCTAATGTGATTTCTTTATAATGTGTGTGTTCCTTATATTATCTTAGTGTCTAAACACTTCTCCATGGCTGGACCCCCAAATAATATTCCTTTACGTGCTAAGGAGTATCTAGAGAGTGGGATAGGTTTAATAACTACCCTAACCCTAACGCGTACCCTAACCCTAACCACTACCCTAACCCTAACACGTACCCTAATCCTAACCCGTACCCTAAACCGAGCCCTAACCCTAACACTAACCCTAACCCTAACCCTAACCCATACCCTACGCCGTACCCGAAGCCCTCCCCGAACCCGTACCCTAAGCCGTACCCTAAGCCTAACCCTAAGCCTAACCCTAACCCTAGGCTACCCTTGACTGCTTCTGCCTCCAATAGATTTCCTAAGCACTAGTGTTTTAAGGAACAGCTTAAAAAGAGAATCCTAATGTGATTTCTTTATAATGTGTGTGTTCCTTATATTATCTTAGTGTCTAAACACTTCTCCATGGCTGGACCCCCAAATAATATTCCTTTACGTGCTAAGGAGTATCTAGAGAGTGGGATAGGTTTAATAACTACCCTAACCCTAATGCGTACCCTAACCCTAACCACTACCCTAACCCTAACACGTACCCTAATCCTAACCCGTACCCTAAACCGAGCCCTAACCCTAACACTAACCCTAACCCTAACCCTAACCCATACCCTACGCCGTACCCGAAGCCCTCCACGAACCCGTACCCTAAGCCGTACCCTAAGCCTAACCCTAAGCCTAACCCTAACCCTAGGCTACCCTCGACTGCTTCTGCCTCCAATAGATTTCCTAAGCACTAGTGTTTTAAGGAACAGCTTAAAAAGAGAATCCTAATGTGATTTCTTTATAATGGGTGTGTTCCTTATCTAATCCTAGTGTCTAAACTCTTCTCCATGGCTGGACCCCCAAATAATATTCCTTTATGTGCTAAGGGGTATCTAGAGAGTGGGATAGGTTTAATCACTACCCTAACCCTAAAGCGTACCATAACCCTAACCCCTACCCTAACCCTAACACGTACCCTAATCCTAACCCGTACCCTAAACCGAGCCCTAACCCTAACACTAACCCTAACCCTAACCCTAACCCATACCCTACGCCGTACCCGAAGCCCTCCCCGAACCCGTACCCTAAGCCGTACCCTAAGCCTAACCCTAAGCCTAACCCTAACCCTAGGCTACCCTTGACTGCTTCTGCCTCCAATAGATTTCCTAAGCACTAGTGTTTTAAGGAACAGCTTAAAAAGAGAATCCTAATGTGATTTCTTTATAATGGGTGTTTTCCTTATCTAATCCTAGTGTCTAAACTCTTCTCCATGGCTGGACACCCAAATAATATTCCTTTATGTGCTAAGGGGTATCTAGAGAGTGGGATAGGTTTAATCACTACCCTAACCCTAACGCGTATCATAACCCTAACCCCTACCCTAACCCTAACACGTACCCTAATCCTAACACGTACCCTAAACCGAGCCCTAACCCTAACACTAACCCTAACCCTAACCCTAACCCATACCCTACGCCGTACCCGAAGCCCTCCCCGAACCCGTACCCTAAGCCGTACCCTAAGCCTAACCCTAAGCCTAACCCTAACCCTAGGCTACCCTTGACTGCTTCTGCCTCCAATAGATTTCCTAAGCACTAGTGTTTTAAGGAACAGCTTAAAAAGAGAATCCTAATGTGATTTCTTTATAATGTGTGTGTTCCTTATCTTATCCTAGTGTCTAAACTCTTCTCCATGGCTGGACCCCCAAATAATATTCCTTTACGTGCTAAGGGGTAACTAGAGAGTGGGATAGGTTTAATAACTACCCTAACCCTAACGCGTACCCTAACGCTAACCCCTACCCTAACCCTAACACGTACCCTAATCCTAACCCGTACCCTAAACCGAGCCCTAACCCTAACACTAACCATAACACTAACCCTAACCCATACCCTACGCCGTACCCGAAGCCCTCCCCGAACCCGTACCCTAAGCCGTACCCTAAGCCTAACCCTAAGCCTAACACTAA
The DNA here is from genome assembly GCF_965194825.1 of Balaenoptera physalus. Lineage (NCBI taxonomy): Eukaryota > Metazoa > Chordata > Mammalia > Artiodactyla > Balaenopteridae > Balaenoptera > Balaenoptera physalus. Next base: position 67,055 of record NW_028126054.1, on the reverse strand, counting down.
CCCTAGGCTACCCTTGACTGCTTCTGCCTCCAATAGATTTCCTAAGCACTAGTGTTTTAAGGAACAGCTTAAAAAGAGAATCCTAATGTGATTTCTTTATATTGTGTGTGTTCCTCATCTTATCCTAATGTCTAAACTCTTCTCCATGGCTGGACCCCCAAATAATATTCCTTTACGTGCTAAGGGGTAACTAGAGAGTGGGATAGGTTTAATAACTACCCTAACCCTAACGCGTACCCTAACGCTAACCACTACCCTAACACTAACACGTACCCTAATCCTAACCCGTACCCTAAACCGAGCCCTAACCCTAAAACTAACCCTAACCCTAACCCTAACCCATACCCTACGCCGTACCCGAAGCCCTCCCCGAACCCGTTCCCTAAGCCGTACCCTAAGCCTAACCCTAAGCCTAACCCTAACCCTAGGCTACCCTTGACTGTTCTGCCTCCAATAGATTTCCTAAGCACTAGTGTTTTAAGGAACAGCTTAAAAAGAGAATCCTAATGTGATTTCTTTATAATGGGTGTGTTCCTTATCTTATCCTAGTGTCTAAACTCTTCTCCATGGCTGGACCCCCAAATAATATTCCTTTACGTGCTAAGGGGTAACTAGAGAGTGGGATAGGTTTAATAACTACCCTAACCCTAACGCGTACCCTAACGCTAACCCCTACCCTAACCCTAACACGTACCCTAATCCTAACCCGTACCCTAAACCGAGCCCTAACCCTAACACTAACCCTAACCCTAACCCTAACCCGTACCCTACGCCGTACCCGAAGCCCTCCCCGAACCCGTACCCTAAGCCGTACCCTAAGCCTAACCCTAAGCCTAACCCTAACCCTAGGCTACCCTTGACTGCTTCTGCCTCCAATAGATTTCCTAAGCACTAGTGTTTTAAGGAACAGCTTAAAAAGAGAATCCTAATGTGATTTCTTTATAATGGGTGTGTTCCTTATATTATCTTAGTGTCTAAACAGTTCTCCATGGCTGGACCCCCAAATAATATTCCTTTACGTGCTAAGGAGTATCTAGAGAGTGGGATAGGTTTAATAACTACCCTAACCCTAACGCGTACCCTAACCCTAACCCCTACCCTAACCCTAACACGTACCCTAATCCTAACCCGTACCCTAAACCGAGCCCTAACCCTAACACTAACCCTAACCCTAACCCTAACCCATACCCTACGCCGTACCCGAAGCCCTCCACGAACCCGTACCCTAATCCGTACCCTAAGCCGTACCCTAAGCCTAACCCTAACCCTAGGCTACCCTTGACTGCTTCTGCCTCCAATAGATTTCCTAAGCACTAGTGTTTTAAGGAACAGCTTAAAAAGAGAATCCTAATGTGATTTCTTTATAATGCGTGTGTTCCTTATCTTATCCTAGTGTCTAAACTCTTCTCCATGGCTGGACCCCCAAATAATATTCCTTTACGTGCTAAGGGGTAACTAGAGAGTGGGATAGGTTTAATAACTACCCTAACCCTAACGCGTACCCTAACGCTAACCCCTACCCTAACCCTAACACGTACCCTAATCCTAACCCGTACCCTAAACCGACCCCTAACCCTAACACTAACCCTAACCCTAACCCTAACCCATACCCTACGCCGTACCCGAAGCCCTCCCCTAACCCGTACCCTAAGCCGTACCCTAAGCCTAACCCTAAGCCTAACCCTAACCCTAGGCTACCCTTGACTGCTTCTGCCTCCAATAGATTTCCTAAGCACTAGGGTTTTAAGGAACAGCTTAAAAAGAGAATCCTAATGTGATTTCTTTATATTGTGTGTGTTCCTCATCTTATCCTAGTGTCTAAACTCTTCTCCATGGCTGGACCCCCAAATAATATTCCTTTACGTGCTAAGGGGTAACTAGAGAGTGGGATAGGTTTAATAACTACCCTAACCCTAACGCGTACCCTAACGCTAACCCCTACCCTAACACTAACACGTACCCTAATCCTAACCCGTACCCTAAACCGAGCCCTAACCCTAAAACTAACCCTAACCCTAACCCTAACCCATACCCTACGCCGTACCCGAAGCCCTCCCCGAACCCGTTCCCTAAGCCGTACCCTAAGCCTAACCCTAAGCCTAACCCTAACCCTAGGCTACCCTTGACTGCTTCTGCCTCCAATAGATTTCCTAAGCACTCGTGTTTTAAGGAACAGCTTAAAAAGAGAATCCTAATGTGATTTCTTTATAATGGGTGTGTTCCTTATCTTATCCTAGTGTCTAAACTCTTCTCCATGGCTGGACCCCCAAATAATATTCCTTTACGTGCTAAGGGGTAACTAGAGAGTGGGATAGGTTTAATAACTACCCTAACCCTAACGCGTACCCTAACGCTAACCCCTACCCTAACCCTAACACGTACCCTAATCCTAACCCGTACCCTAAACCGAGCCCTAACCCTAACACTAACCCTAACCCTAACCCTAACCCGTACCCTACGCCGTACCCGAAGCCCTCCCCGAACCCGTACCCTAAGCCGTACCCTAAGCCTAACCCTAAGCCTAACCCTAACCCTAGGCTACCCTTGACTGCTTCTGCCTCCAATAGATTTCCTAAGCACTAGTGTTTTAAGGAACAGCTTAAAAAGAGAATCCTAATGTGATTTCTTTATAATGTGTGTGTTCCTTATATTATCTTAGTGTCTAAACACTTCTCCATGGCTGGACCCCCAAATAATATTCCTTTACGTGCTAAGGAGTATCTAGAGAGTGGGATAGGTTTAATAACTACCCTAACCCTAATGCGTACCCTAACCCTAACCACTACCCTAACCCTAACACGTACCCTAATCCTAACCCGTACCCTAAACCGAGCCCTAACCCTAACACTAACCCTAACCCTAACCCTAACCCATACCCTACGCCGTACCCGAAGCCCTCCACGAACCCGTACCCTAAGCCGTACCCTAAGCCTAACCCTAAGCCTAACCCTAACCCTAGGCTACCCTTGACTGCTTCTGCCTCCAATAGATTTCCTAAGCACTAGTGTTTTAAGGAACAGCTTAAAAAGAGAATCCTAATGTGATTTCTTTATAATGGGTGTGTTCCTTATCTAATCCTAGTGTCTAAACTCTTCTCCATGGCTGGACCCCCAAATAATATTCCTTTACGTGCTAAGGGGTAACTAGAGAGTGGGATAGGTTTAATAACTACCCTAACCCTAACGCGTACCCTAACGCTAACCCCTACCCTAACACTAACACGTACCCTAATCCTAACCCGTACCCTAAACCGAGCCCTAACCCTAAAACTAACCCTAACCCTAACCCTAACCCATACCCTACGCCGTACCCGAAGCCCTCCCCGAACCCGTTCCCTAAGCCGTACCCTAAGCCTAACCCTAAGCCTAACCCTAACCCTAGGCTACCCTTGACTGCTTCTGCCTCCAATAGATTTCCTAAGCACTAGTGTTTTAAGGAACAGCTTAAAAAGAGAATCCTAATGTGATTTCTTTATAATGGGTGTGTTCCTTATCTTATCCTAGTGTCTAAACTCTTCTCCATGGCTGGACCCCCAAATAATATTCCTTTACGTGCTAAGGGGTAACTAGAGAGTGGGATAGGTTTAATAACTACCCTAACCCTAACGCGTACCCTAACGCTAACCCCTACCCTAACCCTAACACGTACCGTAATCCTAACCCGTACCCTAAACCGAGCCCTAACCCTAACACTAACCCTAACCCTAACCCTAACCCGTACCCTACGCCGTACCCGAAGCCCTCCCCGAACCCGTACCCTAAGCCGTACCCTAAGCCTAACCCTAAGCCTAACCCTAACCCTAGGCTACCCTTGACTGCTTCTGCCTCCAATAGATTTCCTAAGCACTAGTGTTTTAAGGAACAGCTTAAAAAGAGAATCCTAATGTGATTTCTTTATAATGTGTGTGTTCCTTATATTATCTTAGTGTCTAAACACTTCTCCATGGCTGGACCCCCAAATAATATTCCTTTACGTGCTAAGGAGTATCTAGAGAGTGGGATAGGTTTAATAACTACCCTAACCCTAATGCGTACCCTAACCCTAACCACTACCCTAACCCTAACACGTACCCTAATCCTAACCCGTACCCTAAACCGAGCCCTAACCCTAACACTAACCCTAACCCTAACCCTAACCCATACCCTACGCCGTCCCCGAAGCCCTCCACGAACCCGTACCCTAAGCCGTACCCTAAGCCTAACCCTAAGCCTAACCCTAACCCTAGGCTACCCTTGACTGCTTCTGCCTCCAATAGATTTCCTAAGCACTAGTGTTTTAAGGAACAGCTTAAAAAGAGAATCCTAATGTGATTTCTTTATAATGGGTGTGTTCCTTATCTAATCCTAGTGTCTAAACTCTTCTCCATGGCTGGACCCCCAAATAATATTCCTTTATGTGCTAAGGGGTATCTAGAGAGTGGGATAGGTTTAATCACTACCCTAACCCTAAAGCGTACCATAACCCTAACCCCTACCCTAACGCTAACACGTACCCTAATCCTAACCCGTACCCTAAACCGAGCCCTAACCCTAACACTAACCCTAACCCTAACCCTAACCCATACCCTACGCCGTACCCGAAGCCCTCCCCGAACCCGTACCCTAAGCCGTACCCTAAGCCTAACCCTAAGCCTAACCCTAACCCTAGGCTACCCTTGACTGCTTCTGCCTCCAATAGATTTCCTAAGCACTAGTGTTTTAAGGAACAGCTTAAAAAGAGAATCCTAATGTGATTTCTTTATAATGGGTGTTTTCCTTATCTAATCCTAGTGTCTAAACTCTTCTCCATGGCTGGACATCCAAATAATATTCCTTTATGTGCTAAGGGGTATCTAGAGAGTGGGATAGGTTTAATCACTACCCTAACCCTAACGCGTACCATAACCCTAACCCCTACCCTAACCCTAACACGTACCCTAATCCTAACACGTACCCTAAACCGAGCCCTAACCCTAACACTAACCCTAACCCTAACCCTAACCCATACCCTACGCCGTACCCGAAGCCCTCCCCGAACCCGTACCCTAAGCCGTACCCTAAGCCTAACCCTAAGCCTAACCCTAACCCTAGGCTACCCTTAACTGCTTCTGCCTCCAATAGATTTCCTAAGCACTAGTGTTTTAAGGAACAGCTTAAAAAGAGAATCCTAATGTGATTTCTTTATAATGTGTGTGTTCCTTATCTTATCCTAGTGTCTAAACTCTTCTCCATGGCTGGACCCCCAAATAATATTCCTTTACGTGCTAAGGGGTAACTAGAGAGTGGGATAGGTTTAATAACTACCCTAACCCTAACGCGTACCCTAACGCTAACCCCTACCCTAACCCTAACACGTACCCTAATCCTAACACGTACCCTAAACCGAGCCCTAACCCTAACACTAACCCTAACCCTAACCCTAACCCATACCCTACGCCGTACCCGAAGGCCTCCCCGAACCAATACCCTAAGCCGTACCCTAAGCCTAACCCTAAGCCTAACCCTAACCCTAGGCTACCCTTGACTGCTTCTGCCTCCAATAGATTTCCTAAGCACTAGTGTTTTAAGGAACAGCTTAAAAAGAGAATCGTAATGTGATTTCTTTATATTGTGTGTGTTCCTCATCTTATCCTAAAGTCTAAACTCTTCTCCATGGCTGGACCCCCAAATAATATTCCTTTACGTGCTAAGGGGTAACTAGAGAGTGGGATAGGTTTAATAACTACCCTAACCCTAACGCGTACCCTAACGCTAACCCCTACCCTAACACTAACACGTACCCTAATCCTAACCCGTACCCTAAACCGAGCCCTAACCCTAAAACTAACCCTAACCCTAACCCTAACCCATACCCTACGCCGTACCCGAAGCCCTCCCCGAACCCGTTCCCTAAGCCGTACCCTAAGCCTAACCCTAAGCCTAACCCTAACCCTAGGCTACCCTTGACTGCTTCTGCCTCCAATAGATTTCCTAAGCACTAGTGTTTTAAGGAACAGCTTAAAAAGAGAATCCTAATGTGATTTCTTTATAATGGGTGTGTTCCTTATCTTATCCTAGTGTCTAAACTCTTCTCCATGGCTGGACCCCCAAATAATATTCCTTTACGTGCTAAGGGGTAACTAGAGAGTGGGATAGGTTTAATAACTACCCTAACCCTAACGCGTACCCTAACGCTAACCCCTACCCTAACCCTAACACGTACCCTAATCCTAACCCGTACCCTAAACCGAGCCCTAACCCTAACACTAACCCTAACCCTAACCCTAACCCGTACCCTACGCCGTACCCGAAGCCCTCCCCGAACCCGTACCCTAAGCCGTACCCTAAGCCTAACCCTAAGCCTAACCCTAACCCTAGGCTACCCTTGACTGCTTCTGCCTCCAATAGATTTCCTAAGCACTAGTGTTTTAAGGAACAGCTTAAAAAGAGAATCCTAATGTGATTTCTTTATAATGTGTGTGTTCCTTATATTATCTTAGTGTCTAAACACTTCTCCATGGCTGGACCCCCAAATAATATTCCTTTACGTGCTAAGGAGTATCTAGAGAGTGGGATAGGTTTAATAACTACCCTAACCCTAACGCGTACCCTAACCCTAACCACTACCCTAACCCTAACACGTACCCTAATCCTAACCCGTACCCTAAACCGAGCCCTAACCCTAACACTAACCCTAACCCTAACCCTAACCCATACCCTACGCCGTACCCGAAGCCCTCCACGAACCCGTACCCTAAGCCGTACCCTAAGCCTAACCCTAAGCCTAACCCTAACCCTAGGCTACCCTTGACTGCTTCTGCCTCCAATAGATTTCCTAAGCACTAGTGTTTTAAGGAACAGCTTAAAAAGAGAATCCTAATGTGATTTCTTTATAATGGGTGTGTTCCTTATCTAATCCTAGTGTCTAAACTCTTCTCCATGGCTGGACCCCCAAATAATATTCCTTTATGTGCTAAGGGGTATCTAGAGAGTGGGATAGGTTTAATCACTACCCTAACCCTAAAGCGTACCATAACCCTAACCCCTACCCTAACCCTAACACGTACCCTAATCCTAACCCGTACCCTAAACCGAGCCCTAACCCTAACACTAACCCTAACCCTAACCCTAACCCATACCCTACGCCGTACCCGAAGCCCTCCCCGAACCCGTACCCTAAGCCGTACCCTAAGCCTAACCCTAAGCCTAACCCTAACCCTAGGCTACCCTTGACTGCTTCTGCCTCCAATAGATTTCCTAAGCACTAGTGTTTTAAGGAACAGCTTAAAAAGAGAATCCTAATGTGATTTCTTTATATTGTGTGTGTTCCTCATCTTATCCTAGTGTCTAAACTCTTCTCCATGGCTGGACCCCCAAATAATATTCCTTTACGTGCAAAGGGGTAACTAGAGAGTGGGATAGGTTTAATAACTACCCTAACCCTAACGCGTACCCTAAAGCTAACCCCTACCCTAACACTAACACGTACCCTAATCCTAACCCGTACCCTAAACCGAGCCCTAACCCTAACACTAACCCTAACCCTAACCCTAACCCATACCCTACGCCGTACCCGAAGCCCTCCCCGAACCCGTACCCTAAGCCGTACCCTAAGCCTAACCCTAACCCTAGGCTACCCTTGACTGCTTCTGCCTCCAAGAGATTTCCTAAGCACTAGTGTTTTAAGGAACAGCTTAAAAAGAGAATCCTAATGTGATTTCTTTATAATGGGTGTGTTCCTTATCTTATCCTAGTGTCTAAACTATTCTCCATGGCTGGACCCCCAAATAATATTCCTTTACGTGCTAAGGGGTAACTAGAGAGTGGGATAGGTTTAATAACTACCCTAACCGTAACGCGTACCCTAACGCTAACCCCTACCCTAACCCTAACACGTACCCTAATCCTAACCCGTCCCCTAAACAGAGCCCTAACCCTAACATTAACCCTAACCCTATCCCTAACCCTAACCCTCACCCATACCCTACGCCGTACCCGAAGCCCTCCCCGAAACCGTACCCTAAGCCGTACCCTAAGCCTAACCCTAAGCCTAACCCTAACCCTAGGCTACCCTTGACTGCTTCTGCCTCCAATAGATTTCCTAAGCACTAGTGTTTTAAGGAACAGCTTAAAAAGAGAATCCTAATGTGATTTCTTTATAATGGGTGTGTTCCTTATCTTATCCTAGTGTCTAAACTCTTCTCCATGGCTGGACCCCCAAATAATATTCCTTTACGTGCTAAGGGGTAACTAGAGAGTGGGATAGGTTTAATAACTACCCTAACCCTAACGCGTACCCTAACGCTAACCCCTACCCTAACCCTAACACGTACCCTAATCCTAACCCGTACCCTAAACCGAGCCCTAACCCTAACACTAACCCTAACCCTAACCCTAACCCATACCCTACGCCGTACCCGAAGCCCTCCCTGAACCCGTACCCTAAGCCGTACCCTCAGCCTAACCCTAAGCCTAACCCTAACCCTAGGCTACCCTTGACTGCTTCTGCCTCCAATAGATTTCCTAAGCAATAGTGTTTTAAGGAACAGCTTAAAAAGAGAATCCTAATGTGATTTCTTTATAATGTGTGTGTTCCTTATATTATCTTAGTGTCTAAACTCTTCTCCATGGCTGGACCCCCAAATAATATTCCTTTACGTGCTAAGGGGTATCTAGAGAGTGGGATAGGTTTAATAACTACCCTAACCCTAACGTGTACCCTAACCCTAACCCCTACCCTAACCCTAACACGTACCCTAATCCTAACCCGTACCCTAAACCGAGCCCTAACCCTAACACTAACCGTAACCCTAACCCTAACCCATACCCTACGCCGTACCCGAATCCCTCCCCTAACCCGTACCCTAAGCCGTACCCTAAGCCTAACCCTAAGCCAAACCCTAACCCTAGGCTACCCTTGAATGCTTCTGCCTCCAATAGATTTCCTAAGCACTAGTGTTTTAAGGAACAGCTTAAAAAGAGAATCCTAATGTGATTTCTTTATAATGGGTGTGTTCCTTATCTTATCCTAGTGTCTAAACTCTTCTCCATGGATGGACACCCAAATAATATTCCTTTACGTGCTAAGGGGTAACTAGAGAGTGGGATAGGTTTAATAACTACCCTAACCCTAACGCGTACCCTAACGCTAACCCCTACCCTAACCCTAACACGTACCCTAATCCTAACCCGTACACTAAACCGAGCCCTAACCCTAACACTAACCCTAACCCTAACCCTAACCCATACCCTACGCCGTACCCGAAGCCCTCCCCGAACCCGTACCCTAAGCCGTACCCTAAGCCTAACCCTAAGCCTAACCCTAACCCTAGGCTACCCTTGACTGCTTCTGCCTCCAATAGATTTCCTAAGCACTAGTGTTTTAAGGAACAGCTTAAAAAGAGAATCCTAATGTGATTTCTTTATATTGTGTGTGTTCCTCATCTTATCCTAGTGTCTAAACTCTTCTCCATGGCTGGACCCCCAAATAATATTCCTTTACGTGCTAAGGGGTAACTAGAGAGTGGGATAGGTTTAATAACTACCCTAACCCTAACGCGTACACTAACGCTAACCCCTACCCTAACACTAACACGTACCCTAATCCTAACCCGTACCCTAAACCGAGCCCTAACCCTAACACTAACCCTAACCCTAACCCTATCCCATACCCTACGCCGTACCCGAAGCCCTCCTCGAACCCGTACCCTAAGCCGTACCCTAAGCCTAACCCTAAGCCTAACCCTAACCCTAGGCTACCCTTGACTGCTTCTGCCTCCAATAGATTTCCTAAGCACTAGTGTTTTAAGGAAAAGCTTAAAAAGAGAATCCTAATGTGATTTCTTTATAATGTGTGTGTTCCTTATATTATCTTAGTGTCTAAACTCTTCTCCATGGCTGGACCCCCAAATAATAATCCTTTACGTGCTAAGGGGTATCTAGAGAGTGGGATAGGTTTAATAACTACCCTAACCCTAACGCGTACCCTAACCCTAACCCCTACCCTAACCCTAACACATACCCTAATCCTAACCCGTACCCTAAACCGAGCCCTAACCCTAACACTAACTGTAACCCTAACCCTAACCCATACCCTACGCCGTAACCGAAGCCCTCCCCGAAGCCGTACCCTAAGCCGTACCCTAAGCCTAACCCTAAGCCTAACCCTAAGCCTAGGCTACCCTTGACTGCTTCTGCCTCCGATAGATTTCCTAAGCATTAGTGTTTTAAGGAACAGCTTAAAAAGAGAATCCTAATGTGATTTCTTTATAATGGGTGTGTTCCTTATCTAATCCTAGTGTCTAAACTCTTCTCCATGGCTGGACCCCCAAATAATATTCCTTTATGTGCTAAGGGGTATCTAGAGAGTGGGATAGGTTTAATCACTACCCTAACCCTAAAGCGTACCATAACCCTAACCCCTACCCTAACCCTAACACGTACCCTAATCCTAACCCGTACCCTAAACCGAGCCCTAACCCTAACACTAACCGTAACCCTAACCCTAACCCATACCCTACGCCGTACCCGAAGCCCTCCCCGAACCCATACCCTAAGCCGTACCCTAAGCCTAACCCTAAGCCTAACCCTAACCCTAGGCTACCCTTGACTGCTTCTGCCTCCAATAGATTTCCTAAGCACTAGTGTTTTAAGGAACAGCTTAAAAAGAGAATCCTAATGTGATTTCTTTATAATGGGTGTGTTCCTTATCTTATCCTAGTGTCTAAACTTTTCTCCATGGCTGGACCCCCAAATAATATTCCTTTACGTGCTAAGGGGTAACTAGAGAGTGGGATAGGTTTAATAACTACCCTAAACCTAACCCTAACCCTAACCCTAACCCCTACCCTAACCCTAACACGTACCCTAATCCTAACCCGTACCCTAAACCGAGCCCTAACCCTAACACTAACCCTAACCCTAACCCTAACCCATACCCTACGCCGTACCCGAAGCCCTCCCGAACCCGTACCCTAAGCCGTACCCTAAGCCTAACCCTAAGCCTAACCCTAACCCTAGGCTACCCTTGACTGCTTCTGCCTCCAATAGATTTCCTAAGCACTAGTGTTTTAAGGAACAACTTAAAAAGAGAATCCTAATGTGATTTCTTTATAATGTGTGTGTTCCTTATCTTATCCTAGTGTCTAAACTCTTCTCCATGGCTGGACCCCCAAATAATATTCCTTTACGTGCTAAGGGGTATCTAGAGAGTGGGATAGGTTTAATAACTACCCTAACCCTAACGCGTACCCTAACCCTAACCCCTACCCTAACCCTAACACGTACCCTAATCCTAACCCGTACCGTAAACCGAGCCCTAACCCTAACACTAACCCTAACCCTAACCCATACCCTACGCCGTACCCGAAACCCTCCCCGAACCCGTACCCTAAGCCGTACCCTAAGCCTAACCCTAAGCCTAACCCTAACCCTAGGCTACCCTTGACTGCTTCTGCCTCCAATATATTTCCTAAGCACTAGTGTTTTAAGGAACAGCTTAAAAAGAGAATCCTAATGTGATTTCTTTATAATGGGTGTGTTCCTTATCTTATCCTAGTGTCTAAACTCTTCTCCATGGCTGGACCCCCAAATAATATTCCTTTACGTGCTAAGGGGTAACTAGAGAGTGGGATAGGTTTAATAACTACCCTAACCGTAACGCGTACCCTAACGCTAACCCCTACCCTAACCCTAACACGTACCCTAATCCTAACCCGTACCCTAAACAGAGCCCTAAACCTAACATTAACCCTAACCCTAACCCTAACCCTAACCCTAACCCTAACCCATACCCTACGCCGTACCCGAAGCCCTCCCCGAACCCGTACCCTAAGCCGTACCCTAAGCCTAAACCTAACCCTAGGCTACCCTTGACTGCTTCTGCCTCCAAGAGATTTCCTAAGCACTAGTGTTTTAAGGAACAGCTTAAAAAGTAAATCCTAATGTGATTTCTTTATAATGGGTGTGTTCCTTATCTAATCCTAGTGTCTAAACTCTTCTCCATGGCTGGACCCCCAAATAATATTCCTTTATGTGCTAAGGGGTATCTAGAGAGTGGGATAGGTTTAATCACTACCCTAACCCTAACGCGTACCATAACCCTAACCCCTACCCTAACCCTAACACGTACCCTAATCCTAACCCGTACCCTAAACCGAGCCCTAACCCTAACACTAACCCTAACCCTAACCCTAACCCGTACCCTACGCCGTACCCGAAGCCCTCCCCGAACCCGTACCCTAAGCCGTACCCTAAGCCTAACCCTAAGCCTAACCCTAACCCTAGGCTACCCTTGACTGCTTCTGCCTCCAATAGATTTCCTGAGCACTAGTGTTTTAAGGAACAGCTTAAAAAGAGAATCCTAATGTGATTTCTTTATAATGGGTGTTTTCCTTATCTTTTCCTAGTGTATAAACTCTTCTCCATGGCTGGACCCCCAAATAATATTCCTTTACGTGCTAAGGGGTAACTAGAGAGTGGGATAGGTTTAATAACTACCCTAACCGTAACACGTACCCTAACGGTAACCCCTACCCTAACCCTAACACGTACCCTAATCCTAACCCGTACCCTAAACCGAGCCCTAACCCTAACACTAACCCTAACCCTAACCCTAACCCTTACCCTACGCCGTACCCGAAGCCCTCCCCGAACCCGTACCCTAAGCCGTACCCTAAGCCTAACCCTAAGCCTAACCCTAACCCTAGGCTACCCTTGACTGCTTCTGCCTCCAATAGATTTCCTAAGCACTAGTGTTTTAAAGAACAGCTTAAAAAGAGAATCCTAATGTGATTTCTTTATAATGGGTGTGTTCCTTATCTAATCCTAGTGTCTAAACTCTTCTCCATGGCTGGACCCCCAAATAATATTCCTTTACGTGCTAAGGGGTATCTAGAGAGTGGGATAGGTTTAATCACTACCCTAACCCTAACGCGTACCATAACCCTAAACCCTACCCTAACCCTAACACGTACCCTAATCCTAACCCGTACCCTAAACCGAGCCCTAACCCTAACACTAACCCTAACCCTAACCCTAACCCATACCCTACGCCGTACCCGAAGCCCTCCCCGAACCCGTACCCTAAGCCGTACCCTAAGCCTAACCCTAAGCCTAACCCTAACCCTAGGCTACCCTTGACTGCTTCTGCCTCCAATAGATTTCCGAAGCACTAGTGTTTTAAGGAACAGCTTAAAAAGAGAATCCTAATGTGATTTCTTTATAATGTGTGTGTTCCTTATATTATCTTAGTGTCTAAACTCTTCTCCATGGCTGGACCCCCAAATAATATTCCTTTACGTGCTAAGGGGTATCTAGAGAGTGGGATAGGTTTAATAACTACCCTAACCCTAACGCGTACCCTAACCCTAACCCCTAACCTAACCCTAACACTACCCTAATCCTAACCCGTACCCTAAACCGAGCCCTAACCCTAACACTAACCCTAACCCTAACCCTAACCCATACCCTACGCCGTACCCGAAGCCCTCCCCGAACCCGTACCCTAAGCCGTACCCTAAGCCTAACCCTAAGCCTAACCCTAACCCTAGGCTACCCTTGACTGCTTCTGCCTCCAATAGATTTCCTGAGCACTAGTGTTTTAAGGAACAGCTTAAAAAGAGAATCCTAATGTGATTTCTTTATAATGGGTGTTTTCCTTATCTTATCCTAGTGTCTAAATTCTTCTCCATGGCTGGACCCCCAAATAATATTCCTTTACGTGCTAAGGGGTATCTAGAGAGTGGGATAGGTTTAATAACTACCCTAACCCTAACGTGTACCCTAACCCTAACCCCTACCCTAACCCTAACACGTACCCTAATCCTAACCCGTACCCTAAACCGAGCCCTAATCCTAACACTAACCGTAACCCTAACCCTAACCCATACCCTACGCCGTACCCGAAGCCCTCCCCGAACCCGTACCCTAAGCCGTACCCTAAGCCTAACCCTAAGCCTAACCCTAACCCTAGGCTACCCTTGACTGCTTCTGCCTCCAATAGATTTCCTAAGCACTAGTGTTTTAAGGAACAGCTTAAAAAGAGAATCCTAATGTGATTTCTTTATAATGGGTGTGTTCCTTATCTTATCCTAGTGTCTAAACTCTTCTCCATGGCTGGACCCCCAAATAATATTCCTTTACGTGCTAAGGGGTAACTAGAGAGTGGGATAGGTTTAATAACTACCCTAACCCTAACCCTAACCCTAACCCTAACCCCTACCCTAACCCTAACACGTACCCTAATCCTAACCCGTAACCTAAACCGAGCCCTAACCCTAACACTAACCCTAACCCTAACCCTAACCCGTACCCTACGCCGTACCCGAAGCCCTCCCCGAACCCGTACCCTAAGCCGTACCCTAAGCCTAACCCTAAGCCTAACCCTAACCCTAGGCTACCCTTGACTGCTTCTGCCTCCAATAGATTTCCTAAGCACTAGTGTTTTAAGGAACAGCTTAAAAAGAGAATCCTAATGTGATTTCTTTATAATGTGTGTGTTCCTTATATTATCTTAGTGTCTAAACACTTCTCAATGGCTGGACCCCCAAATAATATTCCTTTACGTGCTAAGGAGTATCTAGAGAGTGGGATAGGTTTAATAACTACCCTAACCCTAACGCGTACCCTAACCCTAACCCCTACCCTAACCCTAACACGTACCCTAATCCTAACCCGTACCCTAAACCGAGCCCTAATCCTAACACTAACCGTAACCCTAACCCTAACCCATACCCTACGCCGTACCCGAAGCCCTCCCCGAACCCGTACCCTAAGCCGTACCCTAAGCCTAACCCTAAGCCTAACCCTAACCCTAGGCTACCCTTGACTGCTTCTGCCTCCAATAGATTTCCTAAGCACTAGTGTTTTAAGGAACAGCTTAAAAAGAGAATCCTAATGTGATTTCTTTATAATGGGTGTGTTCCTTATCTTATCCTAGTGTCTAAACTCTTCTCCATGGCTGGACCCCCAAATAATATTCCTTTACGTGCTAAGGGGTAACTAGAGAGTGGGATAGGTTTAATAACTACCCTAACCCTAACCCTAACCCTAACCCTAACCCCTACCCTAACCCTAACACGTACCCTAATCCTAACCCGTAACCTAAACCGAGCCCTAACCCTAACACTAACCCTAACCCTAACCCTAACCCGTACCCTACGCCGTACCCGAAGCCCTCCCCGAACCCGTACCCTAAGCCGTACCCTAAGCCTAACCCTAAGCCTAACCCTAACCCTAGGCTACCCTTGACTGCTTCTGCCTCCAATAGATTTCCTAAGCACTAGTGTTTTAAGGAACAGCTTAAAAAGAGAATCCTAATGTGATTTCTTTATAATGTGTGTGTTCCTTATATTATCTTAGTGTCTAAACACTTCTCCATGGCTGGACCCCCAAATAATATTCCTTTACGTGCTAAGGAGTATCTAGAGAGTGGGATAGGTTTAATAACTACCCTAACCCTAACGCGTACCCTAACCCTAACCACTACCCTAACCCTAACACGTACCCTAATCCTAACCCGTACCCTAAACCGAGCCCTAACCCTAACACTAACCCTAACCCTAACCCTAACCCATACCCTACGCCGTACCCGAAGCCCTCCCCGAACCCGTACCCTAAGCCGTACCCTAAGCCTAACCCTAAGCCTAACCCTAACCCTAGGCTACCCTTGACTGCTTCTGCCTCCAATAGATTTCCTAAGCACTAGTGTTTTAAGGAACAGCTTAAAAAGAGAATCCTAATGTGATTTCTTTATATTGTGTGTGTTCCTCATCTTATCCTAATGTCTAAACTCTTCTCCATGGCTGGACCCCCAAATAATATTCCTTTACGTGCTAAGGGGTAACTAGAGAGTGGGATAGGTTTAATAACTACCCTAACCCTAACGCGTACCCTAACGCTAACCCCTACCCTAACACTAACACGTACCCTAATCCTAACCCGTACCCTAAACCGAGCCCTAACCCTAAAACTAACCCTAACCCTAACCCTAACCCATACCCTACGCCGTACCCGAAGCCCTCCCCGAACCCGTTCCCTAAGCCGTACCCTAAGCCTAACCCTAAGCCTAACCCTAACCCTAGGCTACCCTTGACTGTTCTGCCTCCAATAGATTTCCTAAGCACTAGTGTTTTAAGGAACAGCTTAAAAAGAGAATCCTAATGTGATTTCTTTATAATGGGTGTGTTCCTTATCTTATCCTAGTGTCTAAACTCTTCTCCATGGCTGGACCCCCAAATAATATTCCTTTACGTGCTAAGGGGTAACTAGAGAGTGGGATAGGTTTAATAACTACCCTAACCCTAACGCGTACCCTAACGCTAACCCCTACCCTAACCCTAACACGTACCCTAATCCTAACCCGTACCCTAAACCGAGCCCTAACCCTAACACTAACCCTAACCCTAACCCTAACCCGTACCCTACGCCGTACCCGAAGCCCTCCCCGAACCCGTACCCTAAGCCGTACCCTAAGCCTAACCCTAAGCCTAACCCTAACCCTAGGCTACCCTTGACTGCTTCTGCCTCCAATAGATTTCCTAAGCACTAGTGTTTTAAGGAACAGCTTAAAAAGAGAATCCTAATGTGATTTCTTTATAATGGGTGTGTTCCTTATATTATCTTAGTGTCTAAACAGTTCTCCATGGCTGGACCCCCAAATAATATTCCTTTACGTGCTAAGGAGTATCTAGAGAGTGGGATAGGTTTAATAACTACCCTAACCCTAACGCGTACCCTAACCCTAACCCCTACCCTAACCCTAACACGTACCCTAATCCTAACCCGTACCCTAAACCGAGCCCTAACCCTAACACTAACCCTAACCCTAACCCTAACCCATACCCTACGCCGTACCCGAAGCCCTCCACGAACCCGTACCCTAATCCGTACCCTAAGCCGTACCCTAAGCCTAACCCTAACCCTAGGCTACCCTTGACTGCTTCTGCCTCCAATAGATTTCCTAAGCACTAGTGTTTTAAGGAACAGCTTAAAAAGAGAATCCTAATGTGATTTCTTTATAATGCGTGTGTTCCTTATCTTATCCTAGTGTCTAAACTCTTCTCCATGGCTGGACCCCCAAATAATATTCCTTTACGTGCTAAGGGGTAACTAGAGAGTGGGATAGGTTTAATAACTACCCTAACCCTAACGCGTACCCTAACGCTAACCCCTACCCTAACCCTAACACGTACCCTAATCCTAACCCGTACCCTAAACCGACCCCTAACCCTAACACTAACCCTAACCCTAACCCTAACCCATACCCTACGCCGTACCCGAAGGCCTCCCCGAACCCGTACCCTAAGCCGTACCCTAAGCCTAACCCTAAGCCTAACCCTAACCCTAGGCTACCCTTGACTGCTTCTGCCTCCAATAGATTTCCTAAGCACTAGTGTTTTAAGGAACAGCTTAAAAAGAGAATCCTAATGTGATTTCTTTATATTGTGTGTGTTCCTCATCTTATCCTAGTGTCTAAACTCTTCTCCATGGCTGGACCCCCAAATAATATTCCTTTACGTGCTAAGGGGTAACTAGAGAGTGGGATAGGTTTAATAACTACCCTAACCCTAACGCGTACCCTAACGCTAACCCCTACCCTAACACTAACACGTACCCTAATCCTAACCCGTACCCTAAACCGAGCCCTAACCCTAAAACTAACCCTAACCCTAACCCTAACCCATACCCTACGCCGTACCCGAAGCCCTCCCCGAACCCGTTCCCTCAGCCGTACCCTAAGCCTAACCCTAAGCCTAACCCTAACCCTAGGCTACCCTTGACTGCTTCTGCCTCCAATAGATTTCCTAAGCACTCGTGTTTTAAGGAACAGCTTAAAAAGAGAATCCTAATGTGATTTCTTTATAATGGGTGTGTTCCTTATCTTATCCTAGTGTCTAAACTCTTCTCCATGGCTGGACCCCCAAATAATATTCCTTTACGTGCTAAGGGGTAACTAGAGAGTGGGATAGGTTTAATAACTACCCTAACCCTAACGCGTACCCTAACGCTAACCCCTACCCTAACCCTAACACGTACCCTAATCCTAACCCGTACCCTAAACCGAGCCCTAACCCTAACACTAACCCTAACCCTAACCCTAACCCGTACCCTACGCCGTACCCGAAGCCCTCCCCGAACCCGTACCCTAAGCCGTACCCTAAGCCTAACCCTAAGCCTAACCCTAACCGTAGGCTACCCTTGACTGCTTCTGCCTCCAATAGATTTCCTAAGCACTAGTGTTTTAAGGAACAGCTTAAAAAGAGAATCCTAATGTGATTTCTTTATAATGTGTGTGTTCCTTATATTATCTTAGTGTCTAAACACTTCTCCATGGCTGGACCCCCAAATAATATTCCTTTACGTGCTAAGGAGTATCTAGAGAGTGGGATAGGTTTAATAACTACCCTAACCCTAACGCGTACCCTAACCCTAACCACTACCCTAACCCTAACACGTACCCTAATCCTAACCCGTACCCTAAACCGAGCCCTAACCCTAACACTAACCCTAACCCTAACCCTAACCCATACCCTACGCCGTACCCGAAGCCCTCCACGAACCCGTACCCTAAGCCGTACCCTAAGCCTAACCCTAAGCCTAACCCTAACCCTAGGCTACCCTTGACTGCTTCTGCCTCCAATAGATTTCCTAAGCACTAGTGTTTTAAGGAACAGCTTAAAAAGAGAATCCTAATGTGATTTCTTTATAATGGGTGTGTTCCTTATCTAATCCTAGTGTCTAAACTCTTCTCCATGGCTGGACCCCCAAATAATATTCCTTTATGTGCTAAGGGGTATCTAGAGAGTGGGATAGGTTTAATCACTACCCTAACCCTAAAGCGTACCATAACCCTAACCCCTACCCTAACCCTAACACGTACCCTAATCCTAACCCGTACCCTAAACCGAGCCCTAACCCTAACACTAACCCTAACCCTAACCCTAACCCATACCCTACGCCGTACCCGAAGCCCTCCCCGAACCCGTACCCTAAGCCGTACCCTAAGCCTAACCCTAAGCCTAACCCTAACCCTAGGCTACCCTTGACTGCTTCTGCCTCCAATAGATTTCCTAAGCACTAGTGTTTTAAGGAACAGCTTAAAAAGAGAATCCTAATGTGATTTCTTTATATTGTGTGTGTTCCTCATCTTATCCTAGTGTCTAAACTCTTCTCCATGGCTGGACCCCCAAATAATATTCCTTTACGTGCAAAGGGGTAACTAGAGAGTGGGATAGGTTTAATAACTACCCTAACCCTAACGCGTACCCTAAAGCTAACCCCTACCCTAACACTAACACGTACCCTAATCCTAACCCGTACCCTAAACCGAGCCCTAACCCTAACACTAACCCTAACCCTAACCCTAACCCATACCCTACGCCGTACCCGAAGCCCTCCCCGAACCCGTACCCTAAGCCGTACCCTAAGCCTAACCCTAACCCTAGGCTACCGTTGACTGCTTCTGCCTCCAAGAGATTTCCTAAGCACTAGTGTTTTAAGGAACAGCTTAAAAAGAGAATCCTAATGTGATTTCTTTATAATGGGTGTGTTCCTTATCTTATCCTAGTGTCTAAACTATTCTCCATGGCTGGACCCCCAAATAATATTCCTTTACGTGCTAAGGGGTAACTAGAGAGTGGGATAGGTTTAATAACTACCCTAACCGTAACGCGTACCCTAACGCTAACCCCTACCCTAACCCTAACACGTACCCTAATCCTAACCCGTCCCCTAAACAGAGCCCTAACCCTAACATTAACCCTAACCCTATCCCTAACCCTAACCCTCACCCATACCCTACGCCGTACCCGAAGCCCTCCCCGAAACCGTACCCTAAGCCGTACCCTAAGCCTAACCCTAAGCCTAACCCTAACCCTAGGCTACCCTTGACTGCTTCTGCCTCCAATAGATTTCCTAAGCACTAGTGTTTTAAGGAACAGCTTAAAAAGAGAATCCTAATGTGATTTCTTTATAATGGGTGTGTTCCTTATCTTATCCTAGTGTCTAAACTCTTCTCCATGGCTGGACCCCCAAATAATATTCCTTTACGTGCTAAGGGGTAACTAGAGAGTGGGATAGGTTTAATAACTACCCTAACCCTAACGCGTTCCCTAACGCTAACCCCTACCCTAACCCTAACACGTACCCTAATCCTAACCCGTACCCTAAACCGAGCCCTAACCCTAACACTAACCCTAACCCTAACCCTAACCCATACCCTACGCCGTACCCGAAGCCCTCCCTGAACCCGTACCCTAAGCCGTACCCTCAGCCTAACCCTAAGCCTAACCCTAACCCTAGGCTACCCTTGACTGCTTCTGCCTCCAATAGATTTCCTAAGCAATAGTGTTTTAAGGAACAGCTTAAAAAGAGAATCCTAATGTGATTTCTTTATAATGTGTGTGTTCCTTATATTATCTTAGTGTCTAAACTCTTCTCCATGGCTGGACCCCCAAATAATATTCCTTTACGTGCTAAGGGGTATCTAGAGAGTGGGATAGGTTTAATAACTACCCTAACCCTAACGTGTACCCTAACCCTAACCCCTACCCTAACCCTAACACGTACCCTAATCCTAACCCGTACCCTAAACCGAGCCCTAACCCTAACACTAACCGTAACCCTAACCCTAACCCATACCCTACGCCGTACCCGAATCCCTCCCCTAACCCGTACCCTAAGCCGTACCCTAAGCCTAACCCTAAGCCAAACCCTAACCCTAGGCTACCCTTGAATGCTTCTGCCTCCAATAGATTTCCTAAGCACTAGTGTTTTAAGGAACAGCTTAAAAAGAGAATCCTAATGTGATTTCTTTATAATGGGTGTGTTCCTTATCTTATCCTAGTGTCTAAACTCTTCTCCATGGATGGACACCCAAATAATATTCCTTTACGTGCTAAGGGGTAACTAGAGAGTGGGATAGGTTTAATAACTACCCTAACCCTAACGCGTACCCTAACGCTAACCCCTACCCTAACCCTAACACGTACCCTAATCCTAACCCGTACACTAAACCGAGCCCTAACCCTAACACTAACCCTAACCCTAACCCTAACCCATACCCTACGCCGTACCCGAAGCCCTCCCCGAACCCGTACCCTAAGCCGTACCCTAAGCCTAACCCTAAGCCTAACCCTAACCCTAGGCTACCCTTGACTGCTTCTGCCTCCAATAGATTTCCTAAGCACTAGTGTTTTAAGGAACAGCTTAAAAAGAGAATCCTAATGTGATTTCTTTATATTGTGTGTGTTCCTCATCTTATCCTAGTGTCTAAACTCTTCTCCATGGCTGGACCCCCAAATAATATTCCTTTACGTGCTAAGGGGTAACTAGAGAGTGGGATAGGTTTAATAACTACCCTAACCCTAACGCGTACACTAACGCTAACCCCTACCCTAACACTAACACGTACCCTAATCCTAACCCGTACCCTAAACCGAGCCCTAACCCTAACACTAACCCTAACCCTAACCCTATCCCATACCCTACGCCGTACCCGAAGCCCTCCTCGAACCCGTACCCTAAGCCGTACCCTAAGCCTAACCCTAAGCCTAACCCTAACCCTAGGCTACCCTTGACTGCTTCTGCCTCCAATAGATTTCCTAAGCACTAGTGTTTTAAGGAAAAGCTTAAAAAGAGAATCCTAATGTGATTTCTTTATAATGTGTGTGTTCCTTATATTATCTTAGTGTCTAAACTCTTCTCCATGGCTGGACCCCCAAATAATAATCCTTTACGTGCTAAGGGGTATCTAGAGAGTGGGATAGGTTTAATAACTACCCTAACCCTAACGCGTACCCTAACCCTAACCCCTACCCTAACCCTAACACATACCCTAATCCTAACCCGTACCCTAAACCGAGCCCTAACCCTAACACTAACCGTAACCCTAACCCTAACCCATACCCTACGCCGTAACCGAAGCCCTCCCCGAAGCCGTACCCTAAGCCGTACCCTAAGCCTAACCCTAAGCCTAACCCTAAGCCTAGGCTACCCTTGACTGCTTCTGCCTCCGATAGATTTCCTAAGCATTAGTGTTTTAAGGAACAGCTTAAAAAGAGAATCCTAATGTGATTTCTTTATAATGGGTGTGTTCCTTATCTTATCCTAGTGTCTAAACTCTTCTCCATGGCTGGACCCCCAAATAATATTCCTTTACGTGCAAAGGGGTACCTAGAGAGTGGGATAGGTTTAATAACTACCCTAACCCTAACGCGTACCCTAATGCTAACCCCTACCCTAACCCTAACACGTACCCTAATCCTAACCCGTACACTAAACCGAGCCCTAACCCTAACACTAACCCTAACCCTAACCCTAACCCATACCCTACGCCGTACCCGATGCCCTCACCGAGCCCGTACCCTACGCCGTACCCTAAGCCTAACCCTAAGCCTAACCCTAACCCTAGGCTACCCTTGACTGCTTCTGCCTCCAATAGATTTCCTAAGCACTAGTGTTTTAAGGAACAGCTTAAAAAGAGAATCCTAATGTGATTTCTTTATAATGTGTGTGTTCCTTATATTATCTTAGTGTCTAAACTCTTCTCCATGGCTGGACCCCCAAATAATATTCCTTTACGTGCTAAGGGGTATCTAGAGAGTGGGATAGGTTTAATAACTACCCTAACCCTAACGCGTACCCTAACCCTAACCCCTACCCTAACCCTAACACGTACCCTAATCCTAACCCGTACCGTAAACCGAGCCCTAACCCTAACACTAACCCTAACCCTAACCCATACCCTACGCCGTACCCGAAACCCTCCCCGAACCCGTACCCTAAGCCGTACCCTAAGCCTAAACCTAAGCCTAACCCTAACCCTAGGCTACCCTTGACTGCTTCTGCCTCCAATATATTTCCTAAGCACTAGTGTTTTAAGGAACAGCTTAAAAAGAGAATCCTAATGTGATTTCTTTATAATGGGTGTGTTCCTTATCTTATCCTAGTGTCTAAACTCTTCTCCATGGCTGGACCCCCAAATAATATTCCTTTACGTGCTAAGGGGTAACTAGAGAGTGGGATAGGTTTAATAACTACCCTAACCGTAACGCGTACCCTAACGCTAACCCCTACCCTAACCCTAACACGTACCCTAATCCTAACCCGTACCCTAAACAGAGCCCTAAACCTAACATTAACCCTAACCCTAACCCTAACCCTAACCCTAACCCTAACCCATACCTTACGCCGTACCCGAAGCCCTCCCCGAAACCGTACCCTAAGCCGTACCCTAAGCCTAACCCTAACCCTAGGCTACCCTTGACTGCTTATGCCTCCAATAGATTTCCTAAGCACTAGTGTTTTAAGGAACAGCTTAAAAAGAGAATCCTAATGTGATTTCTTTATAATGGGTGTTTTCCTTATCTTATCCTAGTGTCTAAACTCTTCTCCATGGCTGGACCCCCAAATAATATTCCTTTACATACTAAGGGGTAACTAGAGAGTGGGATAGGTTTAATAACTACCCTAACCCTAACGCGTACCCTAACGCTAACCCCTACCCTAACCCTAACACGTACCCTAATCCTAACCCGTACCCTAAACCGAGCCCTAACCCTAACACTAACCCTAACCCTAACCCTAACCCATACCCTACGCCGTACCCGAAGCCCTCCCCGAACCCGTACCCTAAGCCGTACCCTAAGCCTAACCCTAAGCCTAACCCTAACCCTAGGCTACCCTTGACTGCTTCTGCCTCCAATAGATTTCCTAAGCAATAGTGTTTTAAGGAACAGCTTAAAAAGAGAATCCTAATGTGATTTCTTTATAATGTGTGTGTTCCTTATATTATCTTAGTGTCTAAAGTCTTCTCCATGGCTGGACCCCCAAATAATATTCCTTTACGTGCTAAGGGGTATCTAGAGAGTGGGATAGGTTTAATAACTACCCTAACCCTAACGTGTACCCTAAACCTAACCCCTACCCTAACCCTAACACGTACCCTAATCCTAACCCGTACCCTAAACCGAGCCCTAACCCTAACACTAACCTTAACCCTAACCCTAACCCATACCCTACGCCGTACCCGAAGCCCTCCCCGAACCCGTACCCTAAGCCGTACCCTAAGCCTAACCCTAACACTAGGCTACCCTTGACTGCTTCTGCCTCCAATAGATTTCCTAACCACTAGTGTTTTAAGGAACAGCTTAGAAAGTGAATCCTAATGTAATTTCTTTATAATGGGTGTGTTCCTTATCTAATCCTAGTGTCTAAACTCTTCTCAATGGCTGGACCCCCAAATTATATTCCTTTATGTGCTAAGGGGTATCTAGAGAGTGGGATAGGTTTAATCACTACCCTAACCCTAACGCGTACCCTAACCCTAACCCCTACCCTAACCCTAACACGTACCCTAATCCTAACCCGTACCCTAAACCGAGCCCTAACCCTAACACTAACCCTAACCCTAACCCTAACCCATACCCTACGCCGTACCCGAAGCCCTCCCCGAACCCGTACCCTAAGCCGTACCCTAAGCCTAACCCTAAGCCTAACCCTAACCCTAGGCTACCCTTGACTGCTTCTGCCTCCAATAGATTTCCTAAGCACTAGTGTTTTAAGGAACAGCTTAAAAAGAGAATCCTAATGTGATTTCTTTATAATGGGTGTGTTCCTTATCTTATCCTAGTGTCTAAACTCTTCTCCATGGCTGGACCCCCAAATAATATTCCTTTACGTGCTAAGGGGTAACTAGAGAGTGGGATAGGTTTAATAACTACCCTAACCCTAACCCTAACCCTAACCCTAACCCCTACCCTAACCCTAACACGTACCCTAATCCTAACCCGTACCCTAAACCGAGCCCTAACCCTAACACTAACCCTAACCCTAACCCTAACCCGTACCCTACGCCGTACCCGAAGCCCTCCCCGAACCCGTACCCTAAGCCGTACCCTAAGCCTAACCCTAAGCCTAACCCTAACCCTAGGCTACCCTTGACTGCTTCTGCCTCCAATAGATTTCCTAAGCACTAGTGTTTTAAGGAACAGCTTAAAAAGAGAATCCTAATGTGATTTCTTTATAATGTGTGTGTTCCTTATATTATCTTAGTGTCTAAACACTTCTCCATGGCTGGACCCCCAAATAATATTCCTTTACGTGCTAAGGAGTATCTAGAGAGTGGGATAGGTTTAATAACTACCCTAACCCTAACGCGTACCCTAACCCTAACCACTACCCTAACCCTAACACGTACCCTAATCCTAACCCGTACCCTATACCGAGCCCTAACCCTAACACTAACCCTAACCCTAACCCTAACCCATACCCTACGCCGTACCCGAAGCCCTCCACGAACCCGTACCCTAAGCCGTACCCTAAGCCTAACCCTAAGCCTAACCCTAACCCTAGGCTACCCTTGACTGCTTCTGCCTCCAATAGATTTCCTAAGCACTAGTGTTTTAAGGAACAGCTTAAAAAGAGAATCCTAATGTGATTTCTTTATAATGGGTGTGTTCCTTATCTAATCCTAGTGTCTAAACTCTTCTCCATGGCTGGACCCCCAAATAATATTCCTTTATGTGCTAAGGGGTATCTAGAGAGTGGGATAGGTTTAATCACTACCCTAACCCTAAAGCGTACCATAACCCTAACCCCTACCCTAACCCTAACACGTACCCTAATCCTAACCCGTACCCTAAACCGAGCCCTAACCCTAACACTAACCCTAACCCTAACCCTAACCCATACCCTACGCCGTACCCGAAGCCCTCCCCGAACCCGTACCCTAAGCCGTACCCTAAGCCTAACCCTAAGCCTAACCCTAACCCTAGGCTACCCTTGACTGCTTCTGCCTCCAATAGATTTCCTAAGCACTAGTGTTTTAAGGAACAGCTTAAAAAGAGAATCCTAATGTGATTTCTTTATATTGTGTGTGTTCCTCATCTTATCCTAGTGTCTAAACTCTTCTCCATGGCTGGACCCCCAAATAATATTCCTTTACGTGCAAAGGGGTAACTAGAGAGTGGGATAGGTTTAATAACTACCCTAACCCTAACGCATACCCTAAAGCTAACCCCTACCCTAACACTAACACGTACCCTAATCCTAACCCGTACCCTAAACCGAGCCCTAACCCTAACACTAACCGTAACCCTAACCCTAACCCATACCCTACGCCGTACCCGAAGCCCTCCCCGAACCCGTACCCTAAGCCGTACCCTAAGCCTAACCCTAAGCCTAACCCTAACCCTAGGCTACCCTTGACTGCTTCTGCCTCCAATAGATTTCCTAAGCATTAGTGTTTTAAGGAACAGCTTAAAAAGAGAATCCTAATGTGATTTCTTTATAATGGGTGTGTTCCTTATCTTATCCTAGTGTCTAAACTCTTCTCCATGGCTGGACCCCCAAATAATATTCCTTTACGTGCTAAGGGGTAACTAGAGAGTGGGATAGGTTTAATAACTACCCTAACCCTAACGCGTACCCTAACGCTAACCCCTACCCTAACCCTAACACGTACCCTAATCCTAACCCGTACACTAAACCGAGCCCTAACCCTAACACTAACCCTAACCCTAACCCTAACCCATACCCTACGCCGTACCCGATGCCCTCACCGAACCCGTACCCTACGCCGTACCCTAAGCCTAACCCTAAGCCTAACCCTAACCCTAGGCTACCCTTGACTGCTTCTGCCTCCAATAGATTTCCTAAGCACTACTGTTTTAAGGAACAGCTTAAAAAGAGAATCCTAATGTGATTTCTTTATAATGTGTGTGTTCCTTATATTATCTTAGTGTCTAAAGTCTTCTCCATGGCTGGACCCCCAAATAATATTCCTTTACGTGCTAAGGGGTATCTAGAGAGTGGGATAGGTTTAATAACTACCCTAACCCTAACGCGTACCCTAACCCTAACCCCTACCCTAACCCTAACACGTACCCTAATCCTAACCCGTACCGTAAACCGAGCCCTAACCCTAACCCATACCCTACGCCGTACCCGAAACCCTCCCCGAACCCGTACCCTAAGCCGTACCCTAAGCCTAACCCTAAGCCTAACCCTAACCCTAGGCTACCCTTGACTGCTTCTGCCTCCAATATATTTCCTAAGCACTAGTGTTTTAAGGAACAGCTTAAAAAGAGAATCCTAATGTGATTTCTTTATAATGGGTGTGTTCCTTATCTTATCCTAGTGTCTAAACTCTTCTCCATGGCTGGACCCCCAAATAATATTCCTTTACGTGCTAAGGGGTAACTAGAGAGTGGGATAGGTTTAATAACTACCGTAACCGTAACGCGTACCCTAACGCTAACCCCTACCCTAACCCTAACACGTACCCTAATCCTAACCCGTACACTAAACCGAGCCCTAACCCTAACACTAACCCTAACCCTAACCCTAACCCATACCCTACGCCGTACCCGATGCCCTCACCGAACCCGTACCCTACGCCGTACCCTAAGCCTAACCCTAAGCCTAACCCTAACCCTAGGCTACCCTTGACTGCTTCTGCCTCCAATAGATTTCCTAAGCACTACTGTTTTAAGGAACAGCTTAAAAAGAGAATCCTAATGTGATTTCTTTATAATGTGTGTGTTCCTTATATTATCTTAGTGTCTAAAGTCTTCTCCATGGCTGGACCCCCAAATAATATTCCTTTACGTGCTAAGGGGTATCTAGAGAGTGGGATAGGTTTAATAACTACCCTAACCCTAACGCGTACCCTAACCCTAACCCCTACCCTAACCCTAACACGTACCCTAATCCTAACCCGTACCGTAAACCGAGCCCTAACCCTAACCCATACCCTACGCCGTACCCGAAACCCTCCCCGAACCCGTACCCTAAGCCGTACCCTAAGCCTAACCCTAAGCCTAACCCTAACCCTAGGCTACCCTTGACTGCTTCTGCCTCCAATATATTTCCTAAGCACTAGTGTTTTAAGGAACAGCTTAAAAAGAGAATCCTAATGTGATTTCTTTATAATGGGTGTGTTCCTTATCTTATCCTAGTGTCTAAACTCTTCTCCATGGCTGGACCCCCAAATAATATTCCTTTACGTGCTAAGGGGTAACTAGAGAGTGGGATAGGTTTAATAACTACCCTAACCGTAACGCGTACCCTAACGCTAACCCCTACCCTAACCCTAACACGTACCCTAATCCTAACCCGTCCCCTAAACAGAGCCCTAACCCTAACATTAACCCTAACCCTAACCCTAACCCTAACCCTCACCCATACCCTACGCCGTACCCGAAGCCCTCCCCGAAACCGTACCCTAAGCCGTATCCTAAGCCTAACCCTAAGCCTAACCCTAACCCTAGGCTACCCTTGACTGCTTCTGCCTCCAATAGATTTCCTAAGCACTAGTGTTTTAAGGAACAGCTTAAAAAGAGAATCCTAATGTGATTTCTTTATAATGGGTGTGTTCCTTATCTTATCCTAGTGTCTAAACTCTTCTCCATGGCTGGACCCCCAAATAATATTCCTTTACGTGCTAAGGGGTAACTAGAGAGTGGGATAGGTTTAATAACTACCCTAACCCTAACGCGTACCCTAAAGCTAACCCCTACCCTAACCCTAACACGTACCCTAATCCTAACCCGTACCCTAAACCGAGCCCTAACCCTAACACTAACCCTAACCCTAACCCTAACCCATACCCTACGCCGTACCCGAAGCCCTCCCTGAACCCGTACCCTAAGCCGTACCCTAAGCCTAACCCTAAGCCTAACCCTAACCCTAGGCTACCCTTGACTGCTTCTGCCTCCAATAGATTTCCTAAGCAATAGTGTTTTAAGGAACAGCTTAAAAAGAGAATCCTAATGTGATTTCTTTATAATGTGTGTGTTCCTTATATTATCTTAGTGTCTAAACTCTTCTCCATGGCTGGACCCCCAAATAATATTCCTTTACGTGCTAAGGGGTATCTAGAGAGTGGGATAGGTTTAATAACTACCCTAACCCTAACGTGTACCCTAACCCTAACCCCTACCCTAACCCTAACACGTACCCTAATCCTAACCCGTACCCTAAACCGAGCCCTAACCCTAACACTAACCGTAACCCTAACCTAACCCATACCCTACGCCGTACCCGAAGCCCTACCCGAACCCGTACCCTAAGCCGTACCCTAAGCCTAACCCTAAGCCTAACCCTAACCCTAGGCTACCCTTGACTGCTTCTCCCTCCAATAGATTTCCTAAGCACTAGTGTTTTAGGGAACAGCTTAAAAA
Source organism: Balaenoptera physalus (assembly GCF_965194825.1). Taxonomy (NCBI): domain Eukaryota; kingdom Metazoa; phylum Chordata; class Mammalia; order Artiodactyla; family Balaenopteridae; genus Balaenoptera; species Balaenoptera physalus. Next base: position 37,915 of record NW_028126054.1, on the reverse strand, counting down.
GAGAATCCTAATGTGATTTCTTTATAATGGGTGTGTTCCTTATCTTATCCTAGTGTCTAAACTGTTCTCCATGGCTGGACCCCCAAATAATATTCCTTTACGTGCTAAGGGGTAACTAGAGAGTGCGATAGGTTTAATAACTACCCTAACCCTAACCCTAACCCTAACCCTAACCCCTACCCTAACCCTAACACGTACCCTAATCCTAACCCGTACCCTAAACCGAGCCCTAACCCTAACACTAACCCTAACCCTAACCGTCACCCATACCCTACGCCGTACCCGAAGCCCTCCCTGAACCCGTACCCTAAGCCGTACCCTAAGCCGTACCCTAAGCCTAACTCTAACCCTAGGCTACCCTTGATTGCTTCTGCCTCCAATAGATTTCCTAAGCACTAGTGTTTTAAGGAACAGCTTAAAAAGAGAATCCTAAAGTGATTTCTTTATAATGGGTGTGTTCCTTATCTTATCCTAGTGTCTAAACTCTTCTCCATGGATGGACCCCCAAATAATATTCCTTTACGTGCTAAGGGGTAACTAGAGAGTGGGATAGGTTTAATAACTACCCTAACCCTAACGCGTACCCTAACGCTAACCCCTACCCTAACCCTAACACGTACCCTAATCCTAACCCGTACACTAAACCGAGCCCTAACCCTAACACTAACCCTAACCCTAACCCTAACCCATACCCTACGCCGTACCCGAAGCCCTCCCCGAACCCGTACCCTAAGCCGTACCCTAAGCCTAAACCTAACCCTAGGCTACCCTTGACTGCTTCTGCCTCCAAGAGATTTCCTAAGCACTAGTGTTTTAAGGAACAGCTTAAAAAGAGAATCCTAATGTGATTTCTTTATAATGGGTGTGTTCCTTATCTTATCCTAGTGTCTAAACTCTTCTCCATGGCTGGACCCCCAAATAATATTCCTTTACGTGCTAAGGGGTAACTAGAGAGTGGGATAGGTTTAATAACTACCCTAACCGTAACGCGTACCCTAACGCTAACCCCTACCCTAACCCTAACACGTACCCTAATCCTAACCCGTATCCTAAACAGAGCCCTAAACCTAACATTAACCCTAACCCTAACCCTAACCCTAACCCTAACCCTAACCCATACCTTACGCTGTACCCGAAGCCCTCCCCGAAACCGTACCCTAAGCCGTACCCTAAGCCTAACCCTAACCCTAGGCTACCCTTGACTGCTTATGCCTCCAATAGATTTCCTAAGCACTAGTGTTTTAAGGAACAGCTTAAAAAGAGAATCCTAATGTGATTTCTTTATAATGGGTGTGTTCCTTATCTTATCCTAGTGTCTAAACTCTTCTCCATGGCTGGACCCCCAAATAATATTCCTTTACATACTAAGGGGTAACTAGAGAGTGGGATAGGTTTAATAACTACCCTAACCCTAACGCGTACCCTAAGGCTAACCCCTACCCTAACCCTAACACGTACCCTAATCCTAACCCGTACCCTAAACCGAGCCCTAACCCTAACACTAACCCTAACCCTAACCCTAACCCATACCCTACGCCGTACCCGAAGCCCTCCCCGAACCCGTACCCTAAGCCGTACCCTAAGCCTAACCCTAAGCCTAACCCTAACCCTAGGCTACCCTTGACTGCTTCTGCCTTCAATAGATTTCCTAAGCAATAGTGTTTTAAGGAACAGCTTAAAAAGAGAATCCTAATGTGATTTCTTTATAATGTGTGTGTTCCTTATATTATCTTAGTGTCTAAAGTCTTCTCCATGGCTGGACCCCCAAATAATATTCCTTTACGTGCTAAGGGGTATCTAGAGAGTGGGATAGGTTTAATAACTACCCTAACCCTAACGTGTACCCTAAACCTAACCCCTACCCTAACCCTAACACGTACCCTAATCCTAACCCGTACCCTAAACCGAGCCCTAACCCTAACACTAACCGTAACCCTAACCCTAACCCATACCCTACGCCGTACCCGAAGCCCTCCCCGAACCCATACCCTAAGCCGTACCCTAAGCCTAACCCTAAGCCTAACCCTAACCCTAGGCTACCCTTGACTGCTTCTGCCTCCAATAGATTTCCTAAGCACTAGTGTTTTAAGGAACAGCTTAAAAAGAGAATCCTAATGTGATTTCTTTATAATGGGTGTGTTCCTTATCTTATCCTAGTGTCTAAACTTTTCTCCATGGCTGGACCCCCAAATAATATTCCTTTACGTGCTAAGGGGTAACTAGAGAGTGGGATAGGTTTAATAACTACCCTAAACCTAACCCTAACCCTAACCCTAACCCCTACCCTAACCCTAACACGTACCCTAATCCTAACCCGTACCCTAAACCGAGCCCTAACCCTAACACTAACCCTAACCCTAACCCTAACCCATACCCTACGCCGTACCCGAAGCCCTCCCGAACCCGTACCCTAAGCCGTACCCTAACCCTAACCCTAAGCCTAACCCTAACCCTAGGCTACCCTTGACTGCTTCTGCCTCCAATAGATTTCCTAAGCACTAGTGTTTTAAGGAACAACTTAAAAAGAGAATCCTAATGTGATTTCTTTATAATGTGTGTGTTCCTTATCTTATCCTAGTGTCTAAACTCTTCTCCATGGCTGGACCCCCAAATAATATTCCTTTACGTGCTAAGGGGTATCTAGAGAGTGGGATAGGTTTAATAACTACCCTAACCCTAACGCGTACCCTAACCCTAACCCCTACCCTAACCCTAACACGTACCCTAATCCTAACCCGTACCGTAAACCGAGCCCTAACCCTAACACTAACCCTAACCCTAACCCATACCCTACGCCGTACCCGAAACCCTCCCCGAACCCGTACCCTAAGCCGTACCCTAAGCCTAACCCTAAGCCTAACCCTAACCCTAGGCTACCCTTGACTGCTTCTGCCTCCAATATATTTCCTAAGCACTAGTGTTTTAAGGAACAGCTTAAAAAGAGAATCCTAATGTGATTTCTTTATAATGGGTGTGTTCCTTATCTTATCCTAGTGTCTAAACTCTTCTCCATGGCTGGACCCCCAAATAATATTCCTTTACGTGCTAAGGGGTAACTAGAGAGTGGGATAGGTTTAATAACTACCCTAACCGTAACGCGTACCCTAACGCTAACCCCTACCCTAACCCTAACACGTACCCTAATCCTAACCCGTACCCTAAACAGAGCCCTAAACCTAACATTAACCCTAACCCTAACCCTAACCCTAACCCTAACCCTAACCCATACCCTACGCCGTACCCGAAGCCCTCCCCGAACCCGTACCCTAAGCCGTACCCTAAGCCAAAACCTAACCCTAGGCTACCCTTGACTGCTTCTGCCTCCAAGAGATTTCCTAAGCACTAGTGTTTTAAGGAACAGCTTAAAAAGTAAATCCTAATGTGATTTCTTTATAATGGGTGTGTTCCTTATCTAATCCTAGTGTCTAAACTCTTCTCCATGGCTGGACCCCCAAATAATATTCCTTTATGTGCTAAGGGGTATCTAGAGAGTGGGATAGGTTTAATCACTACCCTAACCCTAACGCGTACCATAACCCTAACCCCTACCCTAACCCTAACACGTACCCTAATCCTAACCCGTACCCTAAACCGAGCCCTAACCCTAACACTAACCCTAACCCTAACCCTAACCCGTACCCTACGCCGTACCCGAAGCCCTCCCCGAACCCGTACCCTAAGCCGTACCCTAAGCCTAACCCTAAGCCTAACCCTAACCCTAGGCTACCCTTGACTGCTTCTGCCTCCAATAGATTTCCTGAGCACTAGTGTTTTAAGGAACAGCTTAAAAAGAGAATCCTAATGTGATTTCTTTATAATGGGTGTTTTCCTTATCTTTTCCTAGTGTCTAAACTCTTCTCCATGGCTGGACCCCCAAATAATATTCCTTTACGTGCTAAGGGGTAACTAGAGAGTGGGATAGGTTTAATAACTACCCTAACCGTAACACGTACCCTAACGGTAACCCCTACCCTAACCCTAACACGTACCCTAATCCTAACCCGTACCCTAAACCGAGCCCTAACCCTAACACTAACCCTAACCCTAACCCTAACCCTTACCCTACGCCGTACCCGAAGCCCTCCCCGAACCCGTACCCTAAGCCGTACCCTAAGCCTAACCCTAAGCCTAACCCTAACCCTAGGCTACCCTTGACTGCTTCTGCCTCCAATAGATTTCCTAAGCACTAGTGTTTTAAAGAACAGCTTAAAAAGAGAATCCTAATGTGATTTCTTTATAATGGGTGTGTTCCTTATCTAATCCTAGTGTCTAAACTCTTCTCCATGGCTGGACCCCCAAATAATATTCCTTTACGTGCTAAGGGGTATCTAGAGAGTGGGATAGGTTTAATCACTACCCTAACCCTAACGCGTACCATAACCCTAAACCCTACCCTAACCCTAACACGTACCCTAATCCTAACCCGTACCCTAAACCGAGCCCTAACCCTAACACTAACCCTAACCCTAACCCTAACCCATACCCTACGCCGTACCCGAAGCCCTCCCCGAACCCGTACCCTAAGCCGTACCCTAAGCCTAACCCTAAGCCTAACCCTAACCCTAGGCTACCCTTGACTGCTTCTGCCTCCAATAGATTTCCGAAGCACTAGTGTTTTAAGGAACAGCTTAAAAAGAGAATCCTAATGTGATTTCTTTATAATGTGTGTGTTCCTTATATTATCTTAGTGTCTAAACTCTTCTCCATGGCTGGACCCCCAAATAATATTCCTTTACGTGCTAAGGGGTATCTAGAGAGTGGGATAGGTTTAATAACTACCCTAACCCTAACGCGTACCCTAACCCTAACCCCTAACCTAACCCTAACACTACCCTAATCCTAACCCGTACCCTAAACCGAGCCCTAACCCTAACACTAACCCTAACCCTAACCCTAACCCATACCCTACGCCGTACCCGAAGCCCTCCCCGAACCCGTACCCTAAGCCGTACCCTAAGCCTAACCCTAAGCCTAACCCTATCCCTAGGCTACGCTTGACTGCTTCTGCCTCCAATAGATTTCCTAAGCACTAGTGTTTTAAGGAACAGCTTAAAAAGAGAATCCTAATGTGATTTCTTTATAATGGGTGTGTTCCTTATCTTATCCTAGTGTCTAAACTCTTCTCCATGGCTGGACCCCCAAATAATATTCCTTTACGTGCTAAGGGGTAACTAGAGAGTGGGATAGGTTTAATAACTACCCTAACCCTAACGCGTACCCTAACGCTAACCCCTACCCTAACCCTAACACGTACCCTAATCCTAACCCGTACCCTAAACCGAGCCCTAACCCTAACACTAACCCTAACCCTAACCCTAACCCATACCCTACGCCGTACCCGAAGCCCTCCCCGAACCCGTACCCTAAGCCGTACCCTAAGCCTAACCCTAAGCCTAACCCTAACCCTAGGCTACCCTTGACTGCTTCTGCCTCCAATAGATTTCCTGAGCACTAGTGTTTTAAGGAACAGCTTAAAAAGAGAATCCTAATGTGATTTCTTTATAATGGGTGTTTTCCTTATCTTATCCTAGTGTCTAAATTCTTCTCCATGGCTGGACCCCCAAATAATATTCCTTTACGTGCTAAGGGGTATCTAGAGAGTGGGATAGGTTTAATAACTACCCTAACCCTAACGTGTACCCTAACCCTAACCCCTACCCTAACCCTAACACGTACCCTAATCCTAACCCGTACCCTAAACCGAGCCCTAATCCTAACACTAACCGTAACCCTAACCCTAACCCATACCCTACGCCGTACCCGAAGCCCTCCCCGAACCCGTACCCTAAGCCGTACCCTAAGCCTAACCCTAAGCCTAACCCTAACCCTAGGCTACCCTTGACTGCTTCTGCCTCCAATAGATTTCCTAAGCACTAGTGTTTTAAGGAACAGCTTAAAAAGAGAATCCTAATGTGATTTCTTTATAATGGGTGTGTTCCTTATCTTATCCTAGTGTCTAAACTCTTCTCCATGGCTGGACCCCCAAATAATATTCCTTTACGTGCTAAGGGGTAACTAGAGAGTGGGATAGGTTTAATAACTACCCTAACCCTAACCCTAACCCTAACCCTAACCCCTACCCTATCCCTAACACGTACCCTAATCCTAACCCGTAACCTAAACCGAGCCCTAACCCTAGCACTAACCCTAACCCTAACCCTAACCCGTACCCTACGCCGTACCCGAAGCCCTCCCCGAACCCGTACCCTAAGCCGTACCCTAAGCCTAACCCTAAGCCTAACCCTAACCCTAGGCTACCCTTGACTGCTTCTGCCTCCAATAGATTTCCTAAGCACTAGTGTTTTAAGGAACAGCTTAAAAAGAGAATCCTAATGTGATTTCTTTATAATGTGTGTGTTCCTTATATTATCTTAGTGTCTAAACACTTCTCCATGGCTGGACCCCCAAATAATATTCCTTTACGTGCTAAGGAGTATCTAGAGAGTGGGATAGGTTTAATAACTACCCTAACCCTAACGCGTACCCTAACCCTAACCACTACCCTAACCCTAACACGTACCCTAATCCTAACCCGTACCCTAAACCGAGCCCTAACCCTAACACTAACCCTAACCCTAACCCTAACCCATACCCTACGCCGTACCCGAAGCCCTCCCCGAACCCGTACCCTAAGCCGTACCCTAAGCCTAACCCTAAGCCTAACCCTAACCCTAGGCTACCCTTGACTGCTTCTGCCTCCAATAGATTTCCTAAGCATTAGTGTTTTAAGGAACAGCTTAAAAAGAGAATCCTAATGTGATTTCTTTATAATGGGTGTGTTCCTTATCTTATCCTAGTGTCTAAACTCTTCTCCATGGCTGGACCCCCAAATAATACTCCTTTACGTGCAAAGGGGTAACTAGAGAGTGGGATAGGTTTAATAACTACCCTAACCCTAACGCGTACACTAAAGCTAACCCCTACCCTAACACTAACACGTACCCTAATCCTAATCCGTACCCTAAACCGAGCCCTAACCCTAACACTAACCGTAACCCTAACCCTAACCCATACCCTACGCCGTACCCGAAGCCCTCCCCGAACACGTACCCTAAGCCGTACCCTAAGCCTAACCCTAAGCCTAACCCTAACCCTAGGCTACCCTTGACTGCTTCTGCCTCCAATAGATTTCCTAAGCATTAGTGTTTTAAGGAACAGCTTAAAAAGAGAATCCTAATGTGATTTCTTTATAATGGGTGTGTTCCTTATCTTATCCTAGTGTCTAAACTCTTCTCCATGGCTGGACCCCCAAATAATATTCCTTTACGTGCTAAGGGGTAACTAGAGAGTGGGATAGGTTTAATAACTACCCTAACCCTAACGCGTACCCTAACGTTAACCCCTACCCTAACCCTAACACGTACCCTAATCCTAACCCGTACACTAAACCGAGCCCTAACCCTAACACTAACCCTAACCCTAACCCTAACCCATACCCTACGCCGTACCCGATGCCCTCACCGAACCCGTACCCTACGCCGTACCCTAAGCCTAACCCTAAGCCTAACCCTAACCCTAGGCTACCCTTGACTGCTTCTGCCTCCAATAGATTTCCTAAGCACTACTGTTTTAAGGAACAGCTTAAAAAGAGAATCCTAATGTGATTTCTTTATAATGTGTGTGTTCCTTATATTATCTTAGTGTCTAAAGTCTTCTCCATGGCTGGACCCCCAAATAATATTCCTTTACGTGCTAAGGGGTATCTAGAGAGTGGGATAGGTTTAATAACTACCCTAACCCTAACGCGTACCCTAACCCTAACCCCTACCCTAACCCTAACACGTACCCTAATCCTAACCCGTCCCCTAAACAGAGCCCTAACCCTAACATTAACCCTAACCCTAACCCTAACCCTAACCCTCACCCATACCCTACGCCGTACCCGAAGCCCTCCCCGAAACCGTACCCTAAGCCGTATCCTAAGCCTAACCCTAAGCCTAACCCTAACCCTAGGCTACCCTTGACTGCTTCTGCCTCCAATAGATTTCCTAAGCACTAGTGTTTTAAGGAACAGCTTAAAAAGAGAATCCTAATGTGATTTCTTTATAATGGGTGTGTTCCTTATCTTATCCTAGTGTCTAAACTCTTCTCCATGGCTGGACCCCCAAATAATATTCCTTTACGTGCTAAGGGGTAACTAGAGAGTGGGATAGGTTTAATAACTACCCTAACCCTAACGCGTACCCTAAAGCTAACCCCTACCCTAACCCTAACACGTACCCTAATCCTAACCCGTACCCTAAACCGAGCCCTAACCCTAACACTAACCCTAACCCTAACCCTAACCCATACCCTACGCCGTACCCGAAGCCCTCCCTGAACCCGTACCCTAAGCCGTACCCTAAGCCTAACCCTAAGCCTAACCCTAACCCTAGGCTACCCTTGACTGCTTCTGCCTCCAATAGATTTCCTAAGCAATAGTGTTTTAAGGAACAGCTTAAAAAGAGAATCCTAATGTGATTTCTTTATAATGTGTGTGTTCCTTATATTATCTTAGTGTCTAAACTCTTCTCCATGGCTGGACCCCCAAATAATATTCCTTTACGTGCTAAGGGGTATCTAGAGAGTGGGATAGGTTTAATAACTACCCTAACCCTAACGTGTACCCTAACCCTAACCCCTACCCTAACCCTAACACGTACCCTAATCCTAACCCGTACCCTAAACCGAGCCCTAACCCTAACACTAACCGTAACCCTAACCCTAACCCATACCCTACGCCGTACCCGAAGCCCTCCCCGAACCCGTACCCTAAGCCGTACCCTAAGCCTAACCCTAAGCCTAACCCTAACCCTAAGCTACCCTTGACTGCTTCTGCCTCCAATAGATTTCCTAAGCACTAGTGTTTTAAGGAACAGCTTAAAAAGAGAATCCTAATGTGATTTCTTTATAATGGGTGTGTTCCTTATCTTATCCTAGTGTCTAAACTGTTCTCCATGGCTGGACCCCCAAATAATATTCCTTTACGTGCTAAGGGGTAACTAGAGAGTGGGATAGGTTTAATAACTACCCAAACCCTAACCCTAACCCTAACCCTAACCCCTACCCTAACCCTAACACGTACCCTAATCCTAACCCGTACCCTAAACCGAGCCCTAACCCTAACACTAACCCTAACCCTAACCCTCACCCATACCCTACGCCGTACCCGAAGCCCTCCCTGAACCCGTACCCTAAGCCGTACCCTAAGCCGTACCCTAAGCCTAACTCTAACCCTAGGCTACCCTTGACTGCTTCTGCCTCCAATAGATTTCCTAAGCACTAGTGTTTTAAGGAACAGCTTAAAAAGAGAATCCTAAAGTGATTTCTTTATAATGGGTGTGTTCCTTATCTTATCCTAGTGTCTAAACTCTTCTCCATGGCTGGACCCCCAAATAATATTCCTTTACGTGCTAAGGGGTATCTAGAGAGTGGGATAGGTTTAATAACTACCCTAACCCTAACGCGTACCCTAACCCTAACCCCTACCCTAACCCTAACAGGTACCCTAATCCTAACCCGTACCCTAAACCGAGCCCTAACCCTAACACTAACCCTAACCCTAACCCTCACCCATACCCTACGCCGTACCCGAATCCCTCCCCTAACCCGTACCCTAAGCCGTACCCTAAGCCTAACCCTAAGCCAAACCCTAACCCTAGGCTACCCTTGACTGCTTCTGCCTCCAATAGATTTCCTAAGCACTAGTGTTTTAAGGAACAGCTTAAAAAGAGAATCCTAATGTGATTTCTTTATAATGGGTGTGTTCCTTATCTTATCCTAGTGTCTAAACTCTTCTCCATGGATGGACCCCCAAATAATATTCCTTTACGTGCTAAGGGGTAACTAGAGAGTGGGATAGGTTTAATAACTACCCTAACCCTAACGCGTACCCTAACGCTAACCCCTACCCTAACCCTAACACGTACCCTAATCCTAACCCGTACACTAAACCGAGCCCTAACCCTAACACTAACCCTAACCCTAACCCTAACCCATACCCTACGCCGTACCCGAAGCCCTCCCCGAACCCGTACCCTAAGCCGTACCCTAAGCCTAACCCTAAGCCTAACCCTAACCCTAGGCTACCCTTGACTGCTTCTGCCTCCAATAGATTTCCTAAGCACTAGTGTTTTAAGGAACAGCTTAAAAAGAGAATCCTAATGTGATTTCTTTATATTGTGTGTGTTCCTCATCTTATCCTAGTGTCTAAACTCTTCTCCATGCCTGGACCCCCAAATAATATTCCTTTACGTGCTAAGGGGTAACTAGAGAGTGGGATAGGTTTAATAACTACCCTAACCCTAACGCGTACACTAACGCTAACCCCTACCCTAACACTAACACGTACCCTAATCCTAACCCGTACCCTAAACCGAGCCCTAACCCTAACACTAACCGTAACCCTAACCCTAACCCATACCCTACGCCGTACCCGAAGCCCTCCCCGAAGCCGTACCCTAAGCCGTACCCTAAGCCTAACCCTAAGCCTAACCCTAAGCCTAGGCTACCCTTGACTGCTTCTGCCTCCAATAGATTTCCTAAGCATTAGTGTTTTAAGGAACAGCTTAAAAAGAGAATCCTAATGTGATTTCTTTATAATGGGTGTGTTCCTTATCTTATCCTAGTGTCTAAACTCTTCTCCATGGCTGGACCCCCAAATGATATTCCTTTATGTGCAAAGGGGTATCTAGAGAGTGGGATAAGTTTAATAACTACCCTAACCCTAACGCGTACCCTAACCCTAACCCCTACCCTAACCCTAACACGTACCCTAATCCTAACCCGTACCGTAAACCGAGCCCTAACCCTAACACTAACCCTAACCCTAACCCATACCCTACGCCGTACCCGAAACCCTCCCCGAACCCGTACCCTAAGCCGTACCCTAAGCCTAACCCTAAGCCTAACCCTAACCCTAGGCTACCCTTGACTGCTTCTGCCTCCAATATATTTCCTAAGCACTAGTGTTTTAAGGAACAGCTTAAAAAGAGAATCCTAATGTGATTTCTTTATAATGGGTGTGTTCCTTATCTTATCCTAGTGTCTAAACTCTTCTCCATGGCTGGACCCCCAAATAATATTCCTTTACGTGCTAAGGGGTAACTAGAGAGTGGGATAGGTTTAATAACTACCCTAACCGTAACGCGTACCCTAACGCTAACCCCTACCCTAACCCTAACACGTACCCTAATCCTAACCCGTACCCTAAACAGAGCCCTAAACCTAACATTAACCCTAACCCTAACCCTAACCCTAACCCTAACCCTAACCCATACCTTACGCCGTACCCGAAGCCCTCCCCGAAACCGTACCCTAAGCCGTACCCTAAGCCTAACCCTAACCCTAGGCTACCCTTGACTGCTTATGCCTCCAATAGATTTCCTAAGCACTAGTGTTTTAAGGAACAGCTTAAAAAGAGAATCCTAATGTGATTTCTTTATAATGGGTGTGTTCCTTATCTTATCCTAGTGTCTAAACTCTTCTCCATGGCTGGACCCCCAAATAATATTCCTTTACATACTAAGGGGTAACTAGAGAGTGGGATAGGTTTAATAACTACCCTAACCCTAACGCGTACCCTAAGGCTAACCCCTACCCTAACCCTAACACGTACCCTAATCCTAACCCGTACCCTAAACCGAGCCCTAACCCTAACACTAACCCTAACCCTAACCCTAACCCATACCCTACGCCGTACCCGAAGCCCTCCCCGAACCCGTACCCTAAGCCGTACCCTAAGCCTAACCCTAAGCCTAACCCTAACCCTAGGCTACCCTTGACTGCTTCTGCCTCCAATAGATTTCCTAAGCACTAGTGTTTTAAGGAACAGCTTAAAAAGAGAATCCTAATGTGATTTCTTTATAATGGGTGTGTTCCTTATCTTATCCTAGTGTCTAAAGTCTTCTCCATGGCTGGACCCCCAAATAATATTCCTTTACGTGCTAAGGGGTATCTAGAGAGTGGGATAGGTTTAATAACTACCCTAACCCTAACGTGTACCCTAAACCTAACCCCTACCCTAACCCTAACACGTACCCTAATCCTAACCCGTACCCTAAACCGAGCCCTAACCCTAACACTAACCCTAACCCTAACCCTAACCCATACCCTACGCCGTACCCGAAGCCCTCCCGAACCCGTACCCTAAGCCGTACCCTAAGCCTAACCCTAAGCCTAACTCTAACCCTAGGCTACCCTTGACTGCTTCTGCCTCCAATAGATTTCCTAAGCACTAGTGTTTTAAGGAACAGCTTAAAAAGAGAATCCTAAAGTGATTTCTTTATAATGGGTGTGTTCCTTATCTTATCCTAGTGTCTAAACTCTTCTCCATGGCTGCACCCCCAAATAATATTCCTTTACGTGCTAAGGGGTATCTAGAGAGTGGGATAGGTTTAATAACTACCCTAACCCTAACGCATACCCTAACCCTAACCCCTACCCTAACCCTAACAGGTACCCTAATCCTAACCCGTACCCTAAACCGAGCCCTAACCCTAACACTAACCCTAACCCTAACCCATACCCTACGCCGTACCCGAAGCCCTCCCCGAACCCGTACCCTAAGCCGTACCCTAAGCCTAACCCTAACCCTAGGCTACCCTTGACTGCTTCTGCCTCCAATAGATTTCCTAACCACTAGTGTTTTAAGGAACAGCTTAGAAAGTGAATCCTAATGTGATTTCTTTATAATGGGTGTGTTCCTTATCTAATCCTAGTGTCTAAACTCTTCTCCATGGCTGGACCCCCAAATTATATTCCTTTATGTGCTAAGGGGTATCTAGAGAGTGGGATAGGTTTAATCACTACCCTAACCCTAACACGTACCCTAATCCTAACCCGTACCCTAAACCGAGCCCTAACCCTAACACTAACCCTAACCCTAACCCTAACCCATACACTACGCCGTACCCGAAGCCCTCCCCGAACCCGTACCCTAAGCCGTACCCTAAGCCTAACCCTAAGCCTAACCCAAACCCTAGGCTACGCTTGACTGCTTCTGCCTCCAATAGATTTCCTAAGCACTAGTGTTTTAAGGAACAGCTTAAAAAGAGAATCCTAATGTGATTTCTTTATAATGGGTGTGTTCCTTATCTTATCCTAGTGTCTAAACTCTTCTCCATGGCTGGACCCCCAAATAATATTCCTTTACGTGCTAAGGGGTAACTAGAGAGTGGGATAGGTTTAATAACTACCCTAACCCTAACGCGTACCCTAACGCTAACCCCTACCCTAACCCTAACACGTACCCTAATCCTAACCCGTACCCTAAACCGAGCCCTAACCCTAACACTAACCCTAACCCTAACCCTAACCCATACCCTACGCCGTACCCGAAGCCCTCCCCGAACCCGTACCCTAAGCCGTACCCTAAGCCTAAACCTAACCCTACGCTACCCTTGACTGCTTCTGCCTCCAAGAGATTTCCTAGGCACTAGTGTTTTAAGGAACAGCTTAAAAAGTAAATCCTAATGTGATTTCTTTATAATGGGTGTGTTCCTTATGTAATCCTAGTGTCTAAACTCTTCTCCATGGCTGGACCCCCAAATAATATTCCTTTATGTGCTAAGGGGTATCTAGAGAGTGGGATAGGTTTAATCACTACCCTAACCCTAACGCGTACCATAACCCTAACCCCTACCCTAACCCTAACACGTACCCTAATCCTAACCCGTACCCTAAACCGAGCCCTAACCCTAACACTAACCCTAACCCTAACCCTAACCCGTACCCTACGCCGTACCCGAAGCCCTCCCCGAACCCGTACCCTAAGCCGTACCCTAAGCCTCACCCTAAGCCTAACCCTAACCCTAGGCTACCCTTGACTGCTTCTGCCTCCAATAGATTTCCTGAGCACTAGTGTTTTAAGGAACAGCTTAAAAAGAGAATCCTAATGTGATTTCTTTATAATGGGTGTTTTCCTTATCTTTTCCTAGTGTCTAAACTCTTCTCCATGGCTGGACCCCCAAATAATATTCCTTTACGTGCTAAGGGGTAACTAGAGAGTGGGATAGGTTTAATAACTACCCTAACCGTAACACGTACCCTAACGGTAACCCCTACCCTAACCCTAACACGTACCCTAATCCTAACCCGTACCCTAAACCGAGCCCTAACCCTAACACTAACCCTAACCCTAACCCTAACCCATACCCTACGCCGTACCCGAAGCCCTCCCCGAACCCGTACCCTAAGCCGTACCCTAAGCCTCACCCTAAGCCTAACCCTAACCCTAGGCTACCCTTGACTGCTTCTGCCTCCAATACATTTCCTAAGCACTAGTGTTTTAAAGAACAGCTTAAAAAGAGAATCCTAATGTGATTTCTTTATAATGGGTGTGTTCCTTATCTAATCCTAGTGTCTAAACTCTTCTCCATGGCTGGACCCCCAAATAATATTCCTTTACGTCCTAAGGGGTATCTAGAGAGTGGGATAGGTTTAATCCCTACCCTAACCCTAACGCGTACCCTAACGCTAACCCCTACCCTAACCCTAACACGTACCCTAATCCTAACCCGTACCCTAAACCGAGCCCTAACCCTAACACTAACCCTAACCCTAACCCTAACCCATACCCTACGCCGTACCCGAAGCCCTCCCCGAACCCGTACCCTAAGCCGTACCCTAAGCCTAACCCTAAGCCTAACCCTAACCCTAGGCTACCCTTGACTGCTTCTGCCTCCAATAGATTTCCTAAGCAATAGTGTTTTAAGGAACAGCTTAAAAAGAGAATCCTAATGTGATTTCTTTATAATGTGTGTGTTCCTTATATTATCTTAGTGTCTAAAGTCTTCTCCATGGCTGGACCCCCAAATAATATTCCTTTACGTGCTAAGGGGTATCTAGAGAGTGGGATAGGTTTAATAACTACCCTAACCCTAACGTGTACCCTAAACCTAACCCCTACCCTAACCCTAACACGTACCCTAATCCTAACCCGTACCCTAAACCGAGCCCTAACCCTAACACTAACCGTAACCCTAACCCTAACCCATACCCTACGCCGTACCCGAAGCCCTCCCCGAACCCATACCCTAAGCCGTACCCTAAGCCTAACCCTAAGCCTTACCCTAACCCTAGGCTACCCTTGACTGCTTCTGCCTCCAATAGATTTCCTAAGCACTAGTGTTTTAAGGAACAGCTTAAAAAGAGAATCCTAATGTGATTTCTTTATAATGGGTGTGTTCCTTATCTTATCCTAGTGTCTAAACTTTTCTCCATGGCTGGACCCCCAAATAATATTCCTTTACGTGCTAAGGGGTAACTAGAGAGTGGGATAGGTTTAATAACTACCCTAACCCTAACCCTAACCCTAACCCTAACCCCTACCCTAACCCTAACACGTACCCTAATCCTAACCCGTACCCTAAACCGAGCCCTAACCCTAACACTAACCCTAACCCTAACCCTCACCCATACCCTACGCCGTACCCGAAGCCCTCCCCGAACCCGTACCCTAAGCCGTACCCTAAGCCTAACCCTAAGCCTAACTCTAACCCTAGGCTACCCTTGACTGCTTCTGCCTCCAATAGATTTCCTAAGCACTAGTGTTTTAAGGAACAGCTTAAAAAGAGAATCCTAAAGTGATTTCTTTATAATGGGTGTGTTCCTTATCTTATCCTAGTGTCTAAACTCTTCTCCATGGCTGCACCCCCAAATAATATTCCTTTACGTGCTAAGGGGTATCTAGAGAGTGGGATAGGTTTAATAACTACCCTAACCCTAACGCGTACCCTAACCCTAACCCCTACCCTAACCCTAACACGAACCCTAATCCTAACCCGTACCCTAAACCGAGCCCTAACCCTAACACTAACCCTAACCCTAACCCATAACCTACGCCGTACCCGAAGCCCTCCCCGAACCCGTACCCTAAGCCGTACCCTAAGCCTAACCCTAACCCTAGGCTACCCTTGACTGCTTCTGCCTCCAATAGATTTCCTAACCACTAGTGTTTTAAGGAACAGCTTAGAAAGTGAATCCTAATGTGATTTCTTTATAATGGGTGTGTTCCTTATCTAATCCTAGTGTCTAAACTCTTCTCCATGGCTGGACCCCCAAATTATATTCCTTTATGTGCTAAGGGGTATCTAGAGAGTGGGATAGGTTTAATCACTACCCTAACCCTAACGCGTACCATAACCCTAACCCCTACCCTAACCCTAACACGTACCCTAATCCTAACCCGTACCCTAAACCGAGCCCTAACCCTAACACTAACCCTAACCCTAACCCTAACCCGTACCCTACGCCGTACCCGAAGCCCTCCCCGAACCCGTACCCTAAGCCGTACCCTAAGCCTAACCCTAAGCCTAACCCTAACCCTAGGCTACCCTTGACTGCTTCTGCCTCCAATAGATTTCCTGAGCACTAGTGTTTTAAGGAACAGCTTAAAAAGAGAATCCTAATGTGATTTCTTTATAATGGGTGTTTTCCTTATCTTTTCCTAGTGTCTAAACTCTTCTCCATGGCTGGACCCCCAAATAATATTCCTTTACGTGCTAAGGGGTAACTAGAGAGTGGGATAGGTTTAATAACTATCCTAACCGTAACACGTACCCTAACGGTAACCCCTACCCTAACCCTAACACGTACCCTAATCCTAACCCGTACCCTAAACCGAGCCCTAACCCTAACACTAACCCTAACCCTAACCCTAACCCATACCCTACGCCGTACCCGAAGCCCTCCCCGAACCCGTACCCTAAGCCGTACCCTAAGCCTAACCCTAAGCCTAACCCTAACCCTAGGCTACCCTTGACTGCTTCTGCCTCCAATAGATTTCCTAAGCACTAGTGTTTTAAAGAACAGCTTAAAAAGAGAATCCTAATGTGATTTCTTTATAATGGGTGTGTTCCTTATCTAATCCTAGTGTCTAAACTCTTCTCCATGGCTGGACCCCCAAATAATATTCCTTTACGTGCTAAGGGGTATCTAGAGAGTGGGATAGGTTTAATCACTACCCTAACCCTAACGCGTACCATAACCCTAAACCCTACCCTAACCCTAACACGTACCCTAATCCTAACCCGTACCCTAAACCGAGCCCTAACCCTAACACTAACCCTAACCCTAACCCTAACCCATACCCTACGCCGTACCCGAAGCCCTCCCCGAACCCGTACCCTAAGCCGTACCCTAAGCCTAACCCTAAGCCTAACTCTAACCCTAGGCTACCCTTGACTGCTTCTGCCTCCAATAGATTTCCGAAGCACTAGTGTTTTAAGGAACAGCTTAAAAAGAGAATCCTAATGTGATTTCTTTATAATGTGTGTGTTCCTTATATTATCTTAGTGTCTAAACTCTTCTCCATGGCTGGACCCCCAAATAATATTCCTTTACGTGCTAAGGGGTATCTAGAGAGTGGGATAGGTTTAATAACTACCCTAACCCTAACGCGTACCCTAACCCTAACCCCTAACCTAACCCTAACACTACCCTAATCCTAACCCGTACCCTAAACCGAGCCCTAACCCTAACACTAACCCTAACCCTAACCCTAACCCATACCCTACGCCGTACCCGAAGCCCTCCCCGAACCCGTACCCTAAGCCGTACCCTAAGCCTAACCCTAAGCCTAACCCTAACCCTAGGCTACGCTTGACTGCTTCTGCCTCCAATAGATTTCCTAAGCACTAGTGTTTTAAGGAACAGCTTAAAAAGAGAATCCTAATGTGATTTCTTTATAATGGGTGTGTTCCTTATCTTATCCTAGTGTCTAAACTCTTCTCCATGGCTGGACCCCCAAATAATATTCCTTTACGTGCTAAGGGGTAACTAGAGAGTGGGATAGGTTTAATAACTACCCTAACCCTAACGCGTACCCTAACGCTAACCCCTACCCTAACCCTAACACGTACCCTAATCCTAACCCGTACCCTAAACCGAGCCCTAACCCTAACACTAACCCTAACCCTAACCCTAACCCATACCCTACGCCGTACCCGAAGCCCTCCCCGAACCCGTACCCTAAGCTGTACCCTAAGCCTAACCCTAACCCTAGGCTACCCTTGACTGCTTCTGCCTCCAAGAGATTTCCTAAGCACTAGTGTTTTAAGGAACAGCTTAAAAAGTAAATCCTAATGTGATTTCTTTATAATGGGTGGGTTCCTTATCTAATCCTAGTGTCTAAACTCTTCTCCATGGCTGGACCCCCAAATAATATTCCTTTATGTGCTAAGGGGTATCTAGAGAGTGGGATAGGTTTAATCACTACCCTAACCCTAACGCGTACCATAACCCTAACCCCTACCCTAACCCTAACACGTACCCTAATCCTAACCCGTACCCTAAACCGAGCCCTAACCCTAACACTAACCCTAACCCTAACCCTAACCCATACCCTACGCCGTACCCGAAGCCCTCCCCGAACCCGTACCCTAAGCCGTACCCTAAGCCTAACCCTAAGCCTAACCCTAACCCTAGGCTACCCTTGACTGCTTCTGCCTCCAATAGATTTCCTGAGCACTAGTGTTTTAAGGAACAGCTTAAAAAGAGAATCCTAATGTGATTTCTTTATAATGGGTGTTTTCCTTATCTTTTCCTAGTGTCTAAACTCTTCTCCATGGCTGGACCCCCAAATAATATTCCTTTACGTGCTAAGGGGTAACTAGAGAGTGGGATAGGTTTAATAACTACCCTAACCGTAACACGTACCCTAACGGTAACCCCTACCCTATCCCTAACACGTACCCTAATCCTAACCCGTACCCTAAACCGAGCCCTAACCCTAACACTAACCCTAACCCTAACCCTAACCCATACCCTACGCCGTACCCGAAGCCCTCCCCGAACCCGTACCCTAAGCCGTACCCTAAGCCTAACCCTAAGCCTAACCCTAACCCTAGGCTAACCTTGACTGCTTCTGCCTCCAATAGATTTCCTAAGCACTAGTGTTTTAAAGAACAGCTTAAAAAGAGAATCCTAATGTGATTTCTTTATAATGGGTGTGTTCCTTATCTAATCCTAGTGTCTAAACTCTTCTCCATGGCTGGACCCCCAAATAATATTCCTTTACGTGCTAAGGGGTATCTAGAGAGTGGGATAGGTTTAATCACTACCCTAACCCTAATGCGTACCATAACCCTAAACCCTACCCTAACCCTAACACGTACCCTAATCCTAACCCGTACCCTAAACCGAGCCCTAACCCTAACACTAACCCTAACCCTAACCCTAACCCATACCCTACGCCGTACCCGAAGCCCTCCCCGAACCCGTACCCTAAGCCGTACCCTAAGCCTAACCCTAAGCCTAACTCTAACCCTAGGCTACCCTTGACTGCTTCTGCCTCCAATAGATTTCCGAAGCACTAGTGTTTTAAGGAACAGCTTAAAAAGAGAATCCTAATGTGATTTCTTTATAATGTGTGTGTTCCTTATATTATCTTAGTGTCTAAACCCTTCTCCATGGCTGGACCCCCAAATAATATTCCTTTACGTGCTAAGGGGTATCTAGAGAGTGGGATAGGTTTAATAACTACCCTAACCCTAACGCGTACCCTAACCCTAACCCCTAACGTAACCCTAACACGTACCCTAATCCTAACCCGTACCCTAAACCGAGCCCTAACCCTAAAACTAACCCTAACCCTAACCCTAACCCATACCCTACGCCGTACCCGAAGCCCTCCCCGAACCCGTACCCTAAGCCGTACCCTAAGCCTAACCCTAAGCCTAACCCTAACCCTAGGCTACCCTTGACTGCTTCTGCCTCCAATAGATTTCCTAAGCACTAGTGTTTTAAAGAACAGCTTAAAAAGAGAATCCTAATGTGATTTCTTTATAATGGGTGTGTTCCTTATCTAATCCTAGTGTCTAAACTCTTCTCCATGGCTGGACCCCCAAATAATATTCCTTTACGTGCTAAGGGGTATCTAGAGAGTGGGATAGGTTTAATCACTACCCTAACCCTAACGCGTACCATAACCCTAAACCCTACCCTAACCCTAACACGTACCCTAATCCTAACCCGTACCCTAAACCGAGCCCTAACCCTAACACTAACCCTAACCCTAACCCTAACCCATACCCTACGCCGTACCCGAAGCCCTCCCCGAACCCGTACCCTAAGCCGTACCCTAAGCCTAACCCTAAGCCTAACACTAACCCCAGGCTACCCTTGACTGCTTCTGCCTCCAATAGATTTCCGAAGCACTAGTGTTTTAAGGAACAGCTTAAAAAGAGAATCCTAATGTGATTTCTTTATAATGTGTGTGTTCCTTATATTATCTTAGTGTCTAAACTCTTCTCCATGGCTGGACCCCCAAATAATATTCCTTTACGTGCTAAGGGGTATCTAGAGAGTGGGATAGGTTTAATAACTACCCTAACCCTAACGCGTACCCTAACCCTAACCCCTAACCTAACCCTAACACTACCCTAATCCTAACCCGTACCCTAAACCGAGCCCTAACCCTAACACTAACCCTAACCCTAACCCTAACCCATACCCTACGCCGTACCCGAAGCCCTCCCCGAACCCGTACCCTAAGCCGTACCCTAAGCCTAACCCTAAGCCTAACCCTAACCCTAGGCTACGCTTGACTGCTTCTGCCTCCAATAGATTTCCTAAGCACTAGTGTTTTAAGGAACAGCTTAAAAAGAGAATCCTAATGTGATTTCTTTATAATGGGTGTGTTCCTTATCTTATCCTAGTGTCTAAACTCTTCTCCATGGCTGGACCCCCAAATAATATTCCTTTACGTGCTAAGGGGTAACTAGAGAGTGGGATAGGTTTAATAACTACCCTAACCCTAACGCGTACCCTAACGCTAACCCCTACCCTAACCCTAACACGTACCCTAATCCTAACCCGTACCCTAAACCGAGCCCTAACCCTAACACTAACCATAACCCTAACCCTAACCCATACCCTACGCCGTACCCGAAGCCCTCCCCGAAACCGTACCCTAAGCCGTACCCTAAGCCTAACCCTAACCCTAGGCTACCCTTGACTGCTTCTGCCTCCAAGAGATTTCCTAAGCACTAGTGTTTTAAGGAACAGCTTAAAAAGTAAATCCTAATGTGATTTCTTTATAATGGGTGTGTTCCTTATCTAATCCTAGTGTCTAAACTCTTCTCCATGGCTGGACCCCCAAATAATATTCCTTTATGTGCTAAGGGGTATCTAGAGAGTGGGATAGGTTTAATCACTACCCTAACCCTAACGCGTACCATAACCCTAACCCCTACCCTAACCCTAACACGTACCCTAATCCTAACCCGTACCCTAAACCGAGCCCTAACCCTAACACTAACCCTAACCCTAACCCTAACCCATACCCTACGCCGTACCCGAAGCCCTCCCCGAACCCGTACCCTAAGCCGTACCCTAAGCCTAACCCTAAGCCTAACCCTAACCCTAGGCTACCCTTGACTGCTTCTGCCTCCAATAGATTTCCTGAGCACTAGTGTTTTAAGGAACAGCTTAAAAAGAGAATCCTAATGTGATTTCTTTATAATGGGTGTTTTCCTTATCTTTTCCTAGTGTCTAAACTCTTCTCCATGGCTGGACCCCCAAATAATATTCCTTTACGTGCTAAGGGGTAACTAGAGAGTGGGATAGGTTTAATAACTACCCTAACCGTACCACGTACCCTAACGGTAACCCCTACCCTATCCCTAACACGTACCCTAATCCTAACCCGTACCCTAAACCGAGCCCTAACCCTAACACTAACCCTAACCCTAACCCTAACCCATACCCTACGCCGTACCCGAAGCCCTCCCCGAACCCGTAGCCTAAGCCGTACCCTAAGCCTAACCCTAAGCCTAACCCTAACCCTAGGCTACCCTTGACTGCTTCTGCCTCCAATAGATTTCCTAAGCACTAGTGTTTTAAAGAACAGCTTAAAAAGAGAATCCTAATGTGATTTCTTTATAATGGGTGTGTTCCTTATCTAATCCTAGTGTCTAAACTCTTCTCCATGGCTGGACCCCCAAATAATATTCCTTTACGTGCTAAGGGGTATCTAGAGAGTGGGATAGGTTTAATCACTACCCTAACCCTAATGCGTACCATAACCCTAAACCCTACCCTAACCCTAACACGTACCCTAATCCTAACCCGTACCCTAAACCGAGCCCTAACCCTAACACTAACCCTAACCCTAACCCTAACCCATACCCTACGCCGTACCCGAAGCCCTCCCCGAACCCGTACCCTAAGCCGTACCCTAAGCCTAACCCTAAGCCTAACTCTAACCCTAGGCTACCCTTGACTGCTTCTGCCTCCAATAGATTTCCGAAGCACTAGTGTTTTAAGGAACAGCTTAAAAAGAGAATCCTAATGTGATTTCTTTATAATGTGTGTGTTCCTTATATTATCTTAGTGTCTAAACCCTTCTCCATGGCTGGACCCCCAAATAATATTCCTTTACGTGCTAAGGGGTATCTAGAGAGTGGGATAGGTTTAATAACTACCCTAACCCTAACGCGTACCCTAACCCTAACCCCTAACGTAACCCTAACACGTACCCTAATCCTAACCCGTACCCTAAACCGAGCCCTAACCCTAACACTAACCCTAACCCTAACCCTAACCCATACCCTACGCCGTACCCGAAGCCCTCCCCGAACCCGTACCCTAAGCCGTACCCTAAGCCTAACCCTAAGCCTAACCCTAACCCTAGGCTACGCTTGACTGCTTCTGCCTCCAATAGATTTCCTAAGCACTAGTGTTTTAAGGAACAGCTTAAAAAGAGAATCCTAATGTGATTTCTTTATAATGGGTGTGTTCCTTATCTTATCCTAGTGTCTAAACTCTTCCCCATGGCTGGACCCCCAAATAATATTCCTTTACGTGCTAAGGGGT
The DNA here is from genome assembly GCF_965194825.1 of Balaenoptera physalus. Classification (NCBI taxonomy): domain Eukaryota; kingdom Metazoa; phylum Chordata; class Mammalia; order Artiodactyla; family Balaenopteridae; genus Balaenoptera; species Balaenoptera physalus. Next base: position 15,121 of record NW_028126054.1, on the reverse strand, counting down.
AACTAGAGAGTGGGATAGGTTTAATAACTACCCTAACCCTAACGCGTACCCTAACGCTAACCCCTACCCTAACCCTAACACGTACCCTAATCCTAACCCGTAACCTAAACCGAGCCGTAACCCTAACACTAACCCTAACCCTAACCCTAACCCATACCCTACGCCGTACCCGAAGCCCTCCCCGAAACCGTACCCTAAGCCGTACCCTAAGCCTAACCCTAACCCTAGGCTACCCTTGACTGCTTCTGCCTCCAAGAGATTTCCTAAGCACTAGTGTTTTAAGGAACAGCTTAAAAAGTAAATCCTAATGTGATTTCTTTATAATGGGTGTGTTCCTTATCTAATCCTAGTGTCTAAACTCTTCTCCATGGCTGGACCCCCAAATAATATTCCTTTATGTGCTAAGGGGTATCTAGAGAGTGGGATAGGTTTAATCACTACCCTAACCCTAACGCGTACCATAACCCTAACCCCTACCCTAACCCTAACACGTACCCTAATCCTAACCCGTACCCTAAACCGAGCCCTAACCCTAACACTAACCCTAACCCTAACCCTAACCCATACCCTACGCCGTACCCGAAGCCCTCCCCGAAACCGTACCCTAAGCCGTACCCTAAGCCTAACCCTAAGCCTAACCCTAACCCTAGGCTACCCTTGACTGCTTCTGCCTCCAATAGATTTCCTGAGCACTAGTGTTTTAAGGAACAGCTTAAAAAGAGAATCCTAATGTGATTTCTGTATAATGGGTGTTTTCCTTATCTTTTCCTAGTGTCTAAACTCTTCTCCATGGCTGGACCCCCAAATAATATTCCTTTACGTGCTAAGGGGTAACTAGAGAGTGGGATAGGTTTAATAACTACCCTAACCGTAACACGTACCCTAACGGTAACCCCTACCCTAACCCTAACACGTACCCTAATCCTAACCCGTACCCTAAACCGAGCCCTAACCCTAACACTAACCCTAACCCTAACCCTAACCCATACCCTATGCCGTACCCGAAGCCCTCCCCGAACCCGTACCCTAAGCCGTACCCTAAACCTAACCCTAAGCCTAACCCTAACCCTAGGCTACCCTTGACTGCTTCTGCCTCCAATAGATTTCCTAAGCACTAGTGTTTTAAAGAACAGCTTAAAAAGAGAATCCTAATGTGATTTCTTTATAATGGGTGTGTTCCTTATCTAATCCTAGTGTCTAAACTCTTCTCCATGGCTGGACCCCCAAATAATATTCCTTTACGTGCTAAGGGGTATCTAGAGAGTGGGATAGGTTTAATCACTACCCTAACCCTAACGCGTACCAGAAACCTAAACCCTACCCTAACCCTAACACGTACCCTAATCCTAACCCGTACCCTAAACCGAGCCCTAACCCTAACACTAACCCTAACCCTAACCCTAACCCATACCCTACGCCGTACCCGAAGCCCTCCCAGAACCCGTACCCTAAGCCGTACCCTAAGCCTAACCCTAAGCCTAACTCTAACCCTAGGCTACCCTTGACTGCTTCTGCCTCCAATAGATTTCCTAAGCACTAGTGTTTTAAGGAACAGCTTAAAAAGAGAATCCTAATGTGATTTCTTTATAATGGGTGTGTTCCTTATCTTATCCTAGTGTCTAAACTCTTCTCCATGGCTGGACCCCCAAATAATATTCCTTTACGTGCTAAGGGGTAACTAGAGAGTGGGATAGGTTTAATAACTACCCTAACCCTAACGCGTACCCTAACGCTAACCCCTACCCTAACCCTAACACGTACCCTAATCCTAACCCGTACCCTAAACCGAGCCCTAACCCTAACACTAACCCTAACCCTAACCCTAACCCATACCCTACGCCGTACCCGAAGCCCTCCCCGAACTCGTACCCTAAGCCGTACCCTAAGCCTAACCCTAACCCTAGGCTACCCTTGACTGCTTCTGCCTCCAAGAGGTTTCCTAAGCACTAGTGTTTTAAGGAACAGCTTAAAAAGTAAATCCTAATGTGATTTCTTTATAATGGGTGTGTTCCTTATCTAATCCTAGTGTCTAAACTCTTCTCCATGGCTGGACCCCCAAATAATATTCCTTTATGTGCTAAGGGGTATCTAGAGAGTGGGATAGGTTTAATCACTACCCTATCCCTAACGCGTACCATAACCCTAACCCCTACCCTAACCCTAACACGAACCCTAATCCTAACCCGTACCCTAAACCGAGCCCTAACCCTAACACTAACCCTAACCCTAACCCTAACCCATACCCTACGCCGTACCCGAAGCCCTCCCCGAACCCGTACCCTAAGCCGTACCCTAAGCCTAACCCTAAGCCTAACCCTAACCCTAGGCTACCCTTGACTGCTTCTGCCTCCAATAGATTTCCTAAGCACTAGTGTTTTAAGGAACAGCTTAAAAAGAGAATCCTAATGTGATTTCTTTATAATGGGTGTGTTCCTTATATTATCTTAGTGTCTAAACTCTTCTCCATGGCTGGACCCCCAAATAATATTCCTTTACGTGCTAAGGGGTATCTAGAGAGTGGGATAGGTTTAATAACTACCCTAACCCTAACGCGTACCCTAACCCTAACCCCTAACCTAACCCTAACACTACCCTAATCCTAACCCGTACCCTAAACCGAGCCCTAACCCTAACACTAACCCTAACCCTAACCCTAACCCATACCCTACGCCGTACCCGAAGCCCTCCCCGAACCCGTACCCTAAGCCGTACCCTAAGCCTAACCCTAAGCCTAACCCTAACCCTAGGCTACGCTTGACTGCTTCTGCCTCCAATAGATTTCCTAAGCACTAGTGTTTTAAGGAACAGCTTAAAAAGAGAATCCTAATGTGATTTCTTTATAATGGGTGTGTTCCTTATCTTATCCTAGTGTCTAAACTCTTCTCCATGGCTGGACCCCCAAATAATATTCCTTTACGTGCTAAGGGGTAACTAGAGAGTGGGATAGGTTTAATAACTACCCTAACCCTAACGCGTACCCTAACGCTAACCCCTACCCTAACCCTAACACGTACCCTAATCCTAACCCGTACCCTAAACCGAGCCCTAACCCTAACACTAACCCTAACCCTAACCCTAACCCATACCCTACGCCGTACCCGAAGCCCTCCCCGAAACCGTACCCTAAGCCGTACCCTAAGCCTAACCCTAACCCTAGGCTACCCTTGACTGCTTCTGCCTCCAAGAGATTTCCTAAGCACTAGTGTTTTAAGGAACAGCTTAAAAAGTAAATCCTAATGTGATTTCTTTATAATGGGTGTGTTCCTTATCTAATCCTAGTGTCTAAACTCTTCTCCATGGCTGGACCCCCAAATAATATTCCTTTATGTGCTAAGGGGTATCTAGAGAGTGGGATAGGTTTAATCACTACCCTAACCCTAATGCGTACCATAACCCTAACCCCTACCCTAACCCTAACACGTACCCTAATCCTAACCCGTACCCTAAACCGAGCCCTAACCCTAACACTAACCCTAACCCTAACCCTAACCCATACCCTACGCCGTACCCGAAGCCCTCCCCGAACCCGTACCCTAAGCCGTACCCTAAGCCTAACCCTAAGCCTAACCCTAACCCTAGGCTACCCTTGACTGCTTCTGCCTCCAATAGATTTCCTGAGCACTAGTGTTTTAAGGAACAGCTTAAAAAGAGAATCCTAATGTGATTTCTTTATAATGGGTGTTTTCCTTATCTTTTCCTAGTGTCTAAACTCTTCTCCATGGCTGGACCCCCAAATAATATTCCTTTACGTGCTAAGGGGTAACTAGAGAGTGGGATAGGTTTAATAACTACCCTAACCGTACCACGTACCCTAACGGTAACCCCTACCCTATCCCTAACACGTACCCTAATCCTAACCCGTACCCTAAACCGAGCCCTAACCCTAACACTAACCCTAACCCTAACCCTAACCCATACCCTACGCCGTACCCGAAGCCCTCCCCGAACCCGTACCCTAAGCCGTACCCTAAGCCTAACCCTAAGCCTAACCCTAACCCTAGGCTACCCTTGACTGCTTCTGCCTCCAATAGATTTCCTAAGCACTAGTGTTTTAAAGAACAGCTTAAAAAGAGAATCCTAATGTGATTTCTTTATAATGGGTGTGTTCCTTATCTAATCCTAGTGTCTAAACTCTTCTCCATGGCTGGACCCCCAAATAATATTCCTTTACGTGCTAAGGGGTATCTAGAGAGTGGGATAGGTTTAATCACTACCCTAACCCTAATGCGTACCATAACCCTAAACCCTAACCTAACCCTAACACGTACCCTAATCCTAACCCGTACCCTAAACCGAGCCCTAACCCTAATACTAACCCTAACCCTAACCCTAACCCATACCCTACGCCGTACCCGAAGCCCTCCCCGAACCCGTACCCTAAGCCGTACCCTAAGCCTAACCCTAAGCCTAACTCTAACCCTAGGCTACCCTTGACTTCTTCTGCCTCCAATAGATTTCCGAAGCACTAGTGTTTTAAGGAACAGCTTAAAAAGAGAATCCTAATGTGATTTCTTTATAATGTGTGTGTTCCTTATATTATCTTAGTGTCTAAACCCTTCTCCATGGCTGGACCCCCAAATAATATTCCTTTACGTGCTAAGGGGTATCTAGAGAGTGGGATAGGTTTAATAACTACCCTAACCCTAACGCGTACCCTAACCCTAACCCCTAACGTAACCCTAACACGTACCCTAATCCTAACCCGTACCCTAAACCGAGCCCTAACCCTAACACTAACCCTAACCCTAACCCTAACCCATACCCTACGCCGTACCCGAAGCCCTCCCCGAACCCGTACCCTAAGCCGTACCCTAAGCCTAACCCTAAGCCTAACCCTAACCCTAGGCTACGCTTGACTGCTTCTGCCTCCAATAGATTTCCTAAGCACTAGTGTTTTAAGGAACAGCTTAAAAAGAGAATCCTAATGTGATTTCTTTATAATGGGTGTGTTCCTTATCTTATCCTAGTGTCTAAACTCTTCCCCATGGCTGGACCCCCAAATAATATTCCTTTACGTGCTAAGGGGTAACTAGAGAGTGGGATAGGTTTAATAACTACCCTAACCCTAACGCGTACCCTAACGCTAACCCCTACCCTAACCCTAACACGTACCCTAATCCTAACCCGTACCCTAAACCGAGCCGTAACCCTAACACTAACCCTAACCCTAACCCTAACCCATACCCTACGCCGTACCCGAAGCCCTCCCCGAAACCGTACCCTAAGCCGTACCCTAAGCCTAACCCTAACCCTAGGCTACCCTTGACTGCTTCTGCCTCCAAGAGATTTCCTAAGCACTAGTGTTTTAAGGAACAGCTTAAAAAGTAAATCCTAATGTGATTTCTTTATAATGGGTGTGTTCCTTATCTAATCCTAGTGTCTAAACTCTTCTCCATGGCTGGACCCCCAAATAATATTCCTTTATGTGCTAAGGGGTATCTAGAGAGTGGGATAGGTTTAATCACTACCCTAACCCTAACGCGTACCATAACCCTAACCCCTACCCTAACCCTAACACGTACCCTAATCCTAACCCGTACCCTAAACCGAGCCCTAACCCTAACACTAACCCTAACCCTAACCCTAACCCATACCCTACGCCGTACCCGAAGCCCTCCCCGAAACCGTACCCTAAGCCGTACCCTAAGCCTAACCCTAAGCCTAACCCTAACCCTAGGCTACCCTTGACTGCTTCTGCCTCCAATAGATTTCCTGAGCACTAGTGTTTTAAGGAACAGCTTAAGAAGAGAATCCTAATGTGATTTCTGTATAATGGGTGTTTTCCTTATCTTTTCCTAGTGTCTAAACTCTTCTCCATGGCTGGACCCCCAAATAATATTCCTTTACGTGCTAAGGGGTAACTAGAGAGTGGGATAGGTTTAATAACTACCCTAACCGTAACACGTACCCTAACGGTAACCCCTACCCTAACCCTAACACGTACCCTAATCCTAACCCGTACCCTAAACCGAGCCCTAACCCTAACACTAACCCTAACCCTAACCCTAACCCATACCCTATGCCGTACCCGAAGCCCTCCCCGAACCCGTACCCTAAGCCGTACCCTAAACCTAACCCTAAGCCTAACCCTAACCCTAGGCTACCCTTGACTGCTTCTGCCTCCAATAGATTTCCTAAGCACTAGTGTTTTAAAGAACAGCTTAAAAAGAGAATCCTAATGTGATTTCTTTATAATGGGTGTGTTCCTTATCTAATCCTAGTGTCTAAACTCTTCTCCATGGCTGGACCCCCAAATAATATTCCTTTACGTGCTAAGGGGTATCTAGAGAGTGGGATAGGTTTAATCACTACCCTAACCCTAACGCGTACCAGAAACCTAAACCCTACCCTAACCCTAACACGTACCCTAATCCTAACCCGTACCCTAAACCGAGCCCTAACCCTAACACTAACCCTAACCCTAACCCTAACCCATACCCTACGCCGTACCCGAAGCCCTCCCAGAACCCGTACCCTAAGCCGTACCCTAAGCCTAACCCTAAGCCTAACTCTAACCCTAGGCTACCCTTGACTGCTTCTGCCTCCAATAGATTTCCTAAGCACTAGTGTTTTAAGGAACAGCTTAAAAAGAGAATCCTAATGTGATTTCTTTATAATGGGTGTGTTCCTTATCTTATCCTAGTGTCTAAACTCTTCTCCATGGCTGGACCCCCAAATAATATTCCTTTACGTGCTAAGGGGTAACTAGAGAGTGGGATAGGTTTAATAACTACCCTAACCCTAACGCGTACCCTAACGCTAACCCCTACCCTAACCCTAACACGTACCCTAATCCTAACCCGTACCCTAAACCGAGCCCTAACCCTAACACTAACCCTAACCCTAACCCTAACCCATACCCTACGCCGTACCCGAAGCCCTCCCCGAACTCGTACCCTAAGCCGTACCCTAAGCCTAACCCTAACCCTAGGCTACCCTTGACTGCTTCTGCCTCCAAGAGGTTTCCTAAGCACTAGTGTTTTAAGGAACAGCTTAAAAAGTAAATCCTAATGTGATTTCTTTATAATGGGTGTGTTCCTTATCTAATCCTAGTGTCTAAACTCTTCTCCATGGCTGGACCCCCAAATAATATTCCTTTATGTGCTAAGGGGTATCTAGAGAGTGGGATAGGTTTAATCACTACCCTATCCCTAACGCGTACCATAACCCTAACCCCTACCCTAACCCTAACACGAACCCTAATCCTAACCCGTACCCTAAACCGAGCCCTAACCCTAACACTAACCCTAACCCTAACCCTAACCCATACCCTACGCCGTACCCGAAGCCCTCCCCGAACCCGTACCCTAAGCCGTACCCTAAGCCTAACCCTAAGCCTAACCCTAACCCTAGGCTACCCTTGACTGCTTCTGCCTCCAATAGATTTCCTAAGCACTAGTGTTTTAAGGAACAGCTTAAAAAGAGAATCCTAATGTGATTTCTTTATAATGGGTGTGTTCCTTATATTATCTTAGTGTCTAAACTCTTCTCCATGGCTGGACCCCCAAATAATATTCCTTTACGTGCTAAGGGGTATCTAGAGAGTGGGATAGGTTTAATCACTACCCTAACCCTAACGCGTACCATAACCCTAACCCCTACCCTAACCCTAACACGTACCCTAATCCTAACCCGTACCCTAAACCGAGCCCTAACCCTAACACTAACCCTAACCCTACCCCATACCCTACGCCATACCCGAAGCCCTCCCCAAACCCGTACCCTAAGCCGTACCCTAAGCCTAACCCTAAGCCTAACCCTAACCCTAGGCTACGCTTGACTGCTTCTGCCTCCAATAGATTTCCTAAGCACTAGTGTTTTAAGGAACAGCTTAAAAAGAGAATCCTAATGTGATTTCTTTATAATGGGTGTGTTCCTTATCTTATCCTAGTGTCTAAACTCTTCTCCATGGCTGGACCCCCAAATAATATTCCTTTACGTGCTAAGGGGTAACTAGAGAGTGGGATAGGTTTAATAACTACCCTAACCCTAACGCGTACCCTAACGCTAACCCCTACCCTAACCCTAACACGTACCCTAATCCTAACCCGTACCCTAAACCGAGCCCTAACCCTAACACTAACCCTAACCCTAACCCTAAACCATACCCTACGCCGTACCCGAAGCCCTCCCCGAACCCGTACCCTAAGCCGTACCCTAAGCCTAAACCTAACCCTACGCTACCCTTGACTGCTTCTGCCTCCAAGAGATTTCCTAGGCACTAGTGTTTTAAGGAACAGCTTAAAAAGTAAATCCTAATGTGATTTCTTTATAATGGGTGTGTTCCTTATGTAATCCTAGTGTCTAAACTCTTCTCCATGGCTGGACCCCCAAATAATATTCCTTTATGTGCTAAGGGGTATCTAGAGAGTGGGATAGGTTTAATCACTACCCTAACCCTAACGCGTACCATAACCCTAACCCCTACCCTAACCCTAACACGTACCCTAATCCTAACCCGTACCCTAAACCGAGCCCTAACCCTAACACTAACCCTAACCCTAACCCTAACCCGTACCCTACGCCGTACCCGAAGCCCTCCCCGAACCCGTACCCTAAGCCGTACCCTAAGCCTCACCCTAAGCCTAACCCTAACCCTAGGCTACCCTTGACTGCTTCTGCCTCCAATAGATTTCCTGAGCACTAGTGTTTTAAGGAACAGCTTAAAAAGAGAATCCTAATGTGATTTCTTTATAATGGGTGTTTTCCTTATCTTTTCCTAGTGTCTAAACTCTTCTCCATGGCTGGACCCCCAAATAATATTCCTTTACGTGCTAAGGGGTAACTAGAGAGTGGGATAGGTTTAATAACTACCCTAACCGTAACACGTACCCTAACGGTAACCCCTACCCTAACCCTAACACGTACCCTAATCCTAACCCGTACCCTAAACCGAGCCCTAACCCTAACACTAACCCTAACCCTAACCCTAACCCATACCCTACGCCGTACCCGAAGCCCTCCCCGAACCCGTACCCTAAGCCGTACCCTAAGCCTCACCCTAAGCCTAACCCTAACCCTAGGCTACCCTTGACTGCTTCTGCCTCCAATACATTTCCTAAGCACTAGTGTTTTAAAGAACAGCTTAAAAAGAGAATCCTAATGTGATTTCTTTATAATGGGTGTGTTCCTTATCTAATCCTAGTGTCTAAACTCTTCTCCATGGCTGGACCCCCAAATAATATTCCTTTACGTGCTAAGGGGTATCTAGAGAGTGGGATAGGTTTAATCCCTACCCTAACCCTAACGCGTACCCTAACGCTAACCCCTACCCTAACCCTAACACGTACCCTAATCCTAACCCGTACCCTAAACCGAGCCCTAACCCTAACACTAACCCTAACCCTAACCCTAACCCATACCCTACGCCGTACCCGAAGCCCTCCCCGAACCCGTACCCTAAGCCGTACCCTAAGCCTAACCCTAAGCCTAACCCTAACCCTAGGCTACCCTTGACTGCTTCTGCCTCCAATAGATTTCCTAAGCAATAGTGTTTTAAGGAACAGCTTAAAAAGAGAATCCTAATGTGATTTCTTTATAATGTGTGTGTTCCTTATATTATCTTAGTGTCTAAAGTCTTCTCCATGGCTGGACCCCCAAATAATATTCCTTTACGTGCTAAGGGGTATCTAGAGAGTGGGATAGGTTTAATAACTACCCTAACCCTAACGTGTACCCTAAACCTAACCCCTACCCTAACCCTAACACGTACCCTAATCCTAACCCGTACCCTAAACCGAGCCCTAACCCTAACACTAACCGTAACCCTAACCCTAACCCATACCCTACGCCGTACCCGAAGCCCTCCCCGAACCCATACCCTAAGCCGTACCCTAAGCCTAACCCTAAGCCTTACCCTAACCCTAGGCTACCCTTGACTGCTTCTGCCTCCAATAGATTTCCTAAGCACTAGTGTTTTAAGGAACAGCTTAAAAAGAGAATCCTAATGTGATTTCTTTATAATGGGTGTGTTCCTTATCTTATCCTAGTGTCTAAACTTTTCTCCATGGCTGGACCCCCAAATAATATTCCTTTACGTGCTAAGGGGTAACTAGAGAGTGGGATAGGTTTAATAACTACCCTAACCCTAACCCTAACCCTAACCCTAACCCCTACCCTAACCCTAACACGTACCCTAATCCTAACCCGTACCCTAAACCGAGCCCTAACCCTAACACTAACCCTAACCCTAACCCTCACCCATACCCTACGCCGTACCCGAAGCCCTCCCCGAACCCGTACCCTAAGCCGTACCCTAAGCCTAACCCTAAGCCTAACTCTAACCCTAGGCTACCCTTGACTGCTTCTGCCTCCAATAGATTTCCTAAGCACTAGTGTTTTAAGGAACAGCTTAAAAAGAGAATCCTAAAGTGATTTCTTTATAATGGGTGTGTTCCTTATCTTATCCTAGTGTCTAAACTCTTCTCCATGGCTGCACCCCCAAATAATATTCCTTTACGTGCTAAGGGGTATCTAGAGAGTGGGATAGGTTTAATAACTACCCTAACCCTAACGCGTACCCTAACCCTAACCCCTACCCTAACCCTAACACGAACCCTAATCCTAACCCGTACCCTAAACCGAGCCCTAACCCTAACACTAACCCTAACCCTAACCCATAACCTACGCCGTACCCGAAGCCCTCCCCGAACCCGTACCCTAAGCCGTACCCTAAGCCTAACCCTAACCCTAGGCTACCCTTGACTGCTTCTGCCTCCAATAGATTTCCTAACCACTAGTGTTTTAAGGAACAGCTTAGAAAGTGAATCCTAATGTGATTTCTTTATAATGGGTGTGTTCCTTATCTAATCCTAGTGTCTAAACTCTTCTCCATGGCTGGACCCCCAAATTATATTCCTTTATGTGCTAAGGGGTATCTAGAGAGTGGGATAGGTTTAATCACTACCCTAACCCTAACGCGTACCATAACCCTAACCCCTACCCTAACCCTAACACGTACCCTAATCCTAACCCGTACCCTAAACCGAGCCCTAACCCTAACACTAACCCTAACCCTAACCCTAACCCGTACCCTACGCCGTACCCGAAGCCCTCCCCGAACCCGTACCCTAAGCCGTACCCTAAGCCTAACCCTAAGCCTAACCCTAACCCTAGGCTACCCTTGACTGCTTCTGCCTCCAATAGATTTCCTGAGCACTAGTGTTTTAAGGAACAGCTTAAAAAGAGAATCCTAATGTGATTTCTTTATAATGGGTGTTTTCCTTATCTTTTCCTAGTGTCTAAACTCTTCTCCATGGCTGGACCCCCAAATAATATTCCTTTACGTGCTAAGGGGTAACTAGAGAGTGGGATAGGTTTAATAACTATCCTAACCGTAACACGTACCCTAACGGTAACCCCTACCCTAACCCTAACACGTACCCTAATCCTAACCCGTACCCTAAACCGAGCCCTAACCCTAACACTAACCCTAACCCTAACCCTAACCCATACCCTACGCCGTACCCGAAGCCCTCCCCGAACCCGTACCCTAAGCCGTACCCTAAGCCTAACCCTAAGCCTAACCCTAACCCTAGGCTACCCTTGACTGCTTCTGCCTCCAATAGATTTCCTAAGCACTAGTGTTTTAAAGAACAGCTTAAAAAGAGAATCCTAATGTGAGTTCTTTATAATGGGTGTGTTCCTTATCTAATCCTAGTGTCTAAACTCTTCTCCATGGCTGGACCCCCAAATAATATTCCTTTACGTGCTAAGGGGTATCTAGAGAGTGGGATAGGTTTAATCACTACCCTAACCCTAACGCGTACCATAACCCTAAACCCTACCCTAACCCTAACACGTACCCTAATCCTAACCCGTACCCTAAACCGAGCCCTAACCCTAACACTAACCCTAACCCTAACCCTAACCCATACCCTACGCCGTACCCGAAGCCCTCCCCGAACCCGTACCCTAAGCCGTACCCTAAGCCTAACCCTAAGCCTAACTCTAACCCTAGGCTACCCTTGACTGCTTCTGCCTCCAATAGATTTCCGAAGCACTAGTGTTTTAAGGAACAGCTTAAAAAGAGAATCCTAATGTGATTTCTTTATAATGTGTGTGTTCCTTATATTATCTTAGTGTCTAAACTCTTCTCCATGGCTGGACCCCCAAATAATATTCCTTTACGTGCTAAGGGGTATCTAGAGAGTGGGATAGGTTTAATAACTACCCTAACCCTAACGCGTACCCTAACCCTAACCCCTAACCTAACCCTAACACTACCCTAATCCTAACCCGTACCCTAAACCGAGCCCTAACCCTAACACTAACCCTAACCCTAACCCTAACCCATACCCTACGCCGTACCCGAAGCCCTCCCCGAACCCGTACCCTAAGCCGTACCCTAAGCCTAACCCTAAGCCTAACCCTAACCCTAGGCTACGCTTGACTGCTTCTGCCTCCAATAGATTTCCTAAGCACTAGTGTTTTAAGGAACAGCTTAAAAAGAGAATCCTAATGTGATTTCTTTATAATGGGTGTGTTCCTTATCTTATCCTAGTGTCTAAACTCTTCTCCATGGCTGGACCCCCAAATAATATTCCTTTACGTGCTAAGGGGTAACTAGAGAGTGGGATAGGTTTAATAACTACCCTAACCCTAACGCGTACCCTAACGCTAACCCCTACCCTAACCCTAACACGTACCCTAATCCTAACCCGTACCCTAAACCGAGCCCTAACCCTAACACTAACCCTAACCCTAACCCTAACCCATACCCTACGCCGTACCCGAAGCCCTCCCCGAACCCGTTCCCTAAGCTGTACCCTAAGCCTAACCCTAACCCTAGGCTACCCTTGACTGCTTCTGCCTCCAAGAGATTTCCTAAGCACTAGTGTTTTAAGGAACAGCTTAAAAAGTAAATCCTAATGTGATTTCTTTATAATGGGTGGGTTCCTTATCTAATCCTAGTGTCTAAACTCTTCTCCATGGCTGGACCCCCAAATAATATTCCTTTATGTGCTAAGGGGTATCTAGAGAGTGGGATAGGTTTAATCACTACCCTAACCCTAACGCGTACCATAACCCTAACCCCTACCCTAACCCTAACACGTACCCTAATCCTAACCCGTACCCTAAACCGAGCCCTAACCCTAACACTAACCCTAACCCTAACCCTAACCCATACCCTACGCCGTACCCGAAGCCCTCCCCGAACCCGTACCCTAAGCCGTACCCTAAGCCTAACCCTAAGCCTAACCCTAACCCTAGGCTACCCTTGACTGCTTCTGCCTCCAATAGATTTCCTGAGCACTAGTGTTTTAAGGAACAGCTTAAAAAGAGAATCCTAATGTGATTTCTTTATAATGGGTGTTTTCCTTATCTTTTCCTAGTGTCTAAACTCTTCTCCATGGCTGGACCCCCAAATAATATTCCTTTACGTGCTAAGGGGTAACTAGAGAGTGGGATAGGTTTAATAACTACCCTAACCGTAACACGTACCCTAACGGTAACCCCTACCCTATCCCTAACACGTACCCTAATCCTAACCCGTACCCTAAACCGAGCCCTAACCCTAACACTAACCCTAACCCTAACCCTAACCCATACCCTACGCCGTACCCGAAGCCCTCCCCGAACCCGTACCCTAAGCCGTACCCTAAGCCTAACCCTAAGCCTAACCCTAACCCTAGGCTAACCTTGACTGCTTCTGCCTCCAATAGATTTCCTAAGCACTAGTGTTTTAAAGAACAGCTTAAAAAGAGAATCCTAATGTGATTTCTTTATAATGGGTGTGTTCCTTATCTAATCCTAGTGTCTAAACTCTTCTCCATGGCTGGACCCCCAAATAATATTCCTTTACGTGCTAAGGGGTATCTAGAGAGTGGGATAGGTTTAATCACTACCCTAACCCTAATGCGTACCATAACCCTAAACCCTACCCTAACCCTAACACGTACCCTAATCCTAACCCGTACCCTAAACCGAGCCCTAACCCTAACACTAACCCTAACCCTAACCCTAACCCATACCCTACGCCGTACCCGAAGCCCTCCCCGAACCCGTACCCTAAGCCGTACCCTAAGCCTAACCCTAAGCCTAACTCTAACCCTAGGCTACCCTTGACTGCTTCTGCCTCCAATAGATTTCCGAAGCACTAGTGTTTTAAGGAACAGCTTAAAAAGAGAATCCTAATGTGATTTCTTTATAATGTGTGTGTTCCTTATATTATCTTAGTGTCTAAACCCTTCTCCATGGCTGGACCCCCAAATAATATTCCTTTACGTGCTAAGGGGTATCTAGAGAGTGGGATAGGTTTAATAACTACCCTAACCCTAACGCGTACCCTAACCCTAACCCCTAACGTAACCCTAACACGTACCCTAATCCTAACCCGTACCCTAAACCGAGCCCTAACCCTAACACTAACCCTAACCCTAACCCTAACCCATACCCTACGCCGTACCCGAAGCCCTCCCCGAACCCGTACCCTAAGCCGTACCCTAAGCCTAACCCTAAGCCTAACCCTAACCCTAGGCTACCCTTGACTGCTTCTGCCTCCAATAGATTTCCTAAGCACTAGTGTTTTAAAGAACAGCTTAAAAAGAGAATCCTAATGTGATTTCTTTATAATGGGTGTGTTCCTTATCTAATCCTAGTGTCTAAACTCTTCTCCATGGCTGGACCCCCAAATAATATTCCTTTACGTGCTAAGGGTATCTAGAGAGTGGGATAGGTTTAATCACTACCCTAACCCTAACGTGTACCATAACCCTAAACCCTACCCTAACCCTAACACGTACCCTAATCCTAACCCGTACCCTAAACCGAGCCCTAACCCTAACACTAACCCTAACCCTAACCCTAACCCATACCCTACGCCGTACCCGAAGCCCTCCCCGAACCCGTACCCTAAGCCGTACCCTAAGCCTAACCCTAAGCCTAACTCTAACCCCAGGCTACCCTTGACTGCTTCTGCCTCCAATAGATTTCCGAAGCACTAGTGTTTTAAGGAACAGCTTAAAAAGAGAATCCTAATGTGATTTCTTTATAATGTGTGTGTTCCTTATATTATCTTAGTGTCTAAACTCTTCTCCATGGCTGGACCCCCAAATAATATTCCTTTACGTGCTAAGGGGTATCTAGAGAGTGGGATAGGTTTAATAACTACCCTAACCCT